>NC_056523.1:300733586-300860884 GCF_019175285.1 Sceloporus undulatus | reverse complement strand
AAAAAATTAAATAATTAAATAAACCAGGACAAATGTAGGACAAAATTTTCAGATGGAGGGCACTTTTTTAAATAAAAAATGGAGGACACACGAAAAAATTTGCTGATTTTTAAAAAAAGTTAAGATAAATGCATGTTTCTGAGGCTTCTATAGACAATTGCCCCACCATACCCCTCGCGTAAGACGCTAAAGGCCCCGGCGGCAATTGGCGGCAGGACCAGGCTGGGGCCGGTCCCAAGGCCTCACCGGGCCGCAGGTTGCCTACCCCTGGATTAAATCAACAAACAGGGAACTTAAAAAAAAAGATTGATCACTTAATAAAATAAAGCTCACCTGGCAAAAAATATGTACTTGTGTTAGACCAGTCGAATTCTAAATGAAATCCTAAACGTGCTGCTTTCACAGTAACAAGGATGACTAGGTAAATAACTGAAACAGTACCTATAAAGTAGAAAGAAAAAAAGAGCGAGAGAAGGCAATGACACTCTGACACATCTAGAGTGATAAGCAACAAAAAAGCTTGTTCTCTGATTACAAGACCTACAGAAAATAGGTAAGTACTTATCACAGCCTCCAGACCCACCACACATTCCCTTCTTTCCATGGTTTCCTCTTCCACATATATATCAAATCTGAAGATAACTGCTCTTGCTATGGTTTTACTTTACTTTACAGCCAGCCAATAAGTAGAATATTGGGTTCTTCAGAAATTATTGGATAGCAACTCCCATCCACCTTAGTCAGCTCTGAAAGGTCAGAATAACAGAACCATAGAGTAGAAACAGACCACAGGCCATCCAGTTCACCCACCCTCCACCCCCTGGCCATGCTGGAATACAGTCAAAGCACTCCTGGCAGATGGTAATCTAGCCTCTGTTTAAAACCCTCCAAAGGTAACTCTACCACACTCCAAGGCAACATGTTCCACTATCAAATAACTCTCACCATCAGGAAGTTCTTCCTGTTTAAATGGACTCTTTTCCTGTAGTTTGAATCCATTGCTCCGTGTCTTAGTCTCTGGAGCAGCACAAAACAAGCTTGCTCCATCTTCAATATGACATTTTTTTCAAATATTTAAACATGGACATTATACAGTGTGCCCACGTTATATGCAGGTGCGCCTTATGCGGCTTCCAGCATACACCATGCACCAGAAAGAGTAATGGCACACGTGCCTGTGGTGCACGCCATCACGTGCCGCCGCAGGCATGAGCTCCATTGGCTTTAATGGGGCTCGAGGATACGTGGAATTTCCCTTACTCAGGGGTGTCCGGAACGGATCCTCCACGTAAGGGAAGGGACCACTGTATTCTTGTCAGAGTTTGATTTCCAACAAATATCAGGATGTCAGGATACCTAAAATCTCCCATTATTACTGCATCTCTCCTTACTGAATGTTTTGTCATCTGCTCCAGGAAGGCATCATCTAGGTTCTTAGTCTGGCTTGGGGGTCTGTAGTAGATCTCCACAGCAACACCACAGTTGATTCTCTACCCCTTAATTTTTATCCAGATTTTTACCCAACCTGGCTTCCAGGATTTAAGGAATGGAACTCTTCACAGGTGCAAACATCCTGACATGTAATGCTCCTCCCCCTCCCCTCCTGTTTGATCCATTTCTCTAAAACAGGTTATAACCCTCTATTACTACATTCCAATGATGAGACTCAGGTTATAGTGATGCCTATTGCAGCTGGACCCTGTATTACATGAAGGAACCCTTCATGTGATTTGAAATAATTTTATTAGCAAAAATGAATGGCAATGTGTTTTCTCTAGGATTTTTCTAGAGAAATGTGACTCTATGGTATGCTTCTGCAACAAGTTGACCAGGAGAGTGTGCAAATGCAACTAAAGAGTGACCACATTTCCTTGTGTGAAAGTTAAACTGCATAATATGAAATCGTGTAATGTGAGGTTCTAATGTACATCACATTTACTTTGCTGTGTTTAGAGTTAAAAATCATCTTGTTTATTTCCTGTGTTCTCTGCATGAGTGTAGGGATATCTAATATCACAGGTCATTCCCCCTAGCTGCTTATTTAAGTCTTCCACATATAAGTTCTTGTACCTGTCATTCAGGCTATCATATCCAGTACTGGATAACTCCTGGCCTCCAGAACACTGTTTCTCTCTCCTACATAAGTCCGTTTAAAACCATATTGATGATAGTGGCTAGATTTCAACAACATCTGGAGGGATACAAACATTCTCCATTCCTGCTTTGCATCAAAATTAATTAGGAACAGACAAGGGAAAAGGCACACAGGATGTTGGACAGGGTAGCTGCAAAAATTATGTTAATGCTATGTTGATTCCTTTACAGCTTTTTTGTACAATGATCATTTGTACTTGATAGGGAAAAAATTGACGCCCTTTGTAAAGATCTTCATTTCCAAGAATCCCCAGCCAGAATGCTCAGTTACCATGCTAGTTGGGGGATTTGGGGAACTATAGCCTGACAACATAACATATCTAAGCTCTGTATCTGAGAAATGCTCCTAATAACTTTTGTTAAATAATTGTGGAGGGTACTATCAGAAACATTGGGGGTTTTAAGCAGAAGAACTGTAGCCAATTCACATATGTAGAAACCTCAGCTCAACATTTTCATAAACACGAGAGAACAGAATATCAAGTTAAATTTACAATACAATATCCTTGTTTTAAAGGTTTCCTCTTCATATTGTAAACCACTTTGGAATTTTTGAAAGGCACTATGAGGAAAATGAGTCTATATGTCAAACTGTCCTTTAACATTTTACTATTACCTCAGAAAACATGTAAGAACTAGAAACTTTTGTTTTCCTTTTTTCCCTTTCTTTTTAAGTTTTTCAGAATTCAGAGATATTTTTGGCAGGAACTTATGGCCAACTCAGCAAACTTGGTGAAGGATGATGGGAATTACAGTTCAAGAATGTTGGGAAGGCCACTTTCCAGAAATGTTAAATGGGTAGTCAAATTCACAGCAAGCACTGCCATAAATGTTTGGCTCTTTCTCTCACAGGACCAAGCAATATTTCTGTAATCCCATCTTCCTTTTAAAAAACAGCTCTGTAGGAGTTGGCAACTGACCTCCAGAGAGCAGAACTGGGGAGGAGATGTTAAGCCTTTTCTCTCAGTAACAATTCATGGGTGGAACCACCTGCTTTACCAACCCTGAAAATTTTGGTAATATTGTAGGAGCAGAAAACTAAGGTAAAACGCAGAAAATACCTGTCATGGAGGTCATAGCCTCCAAGGGAAGAGCACATCAAGCCTCCCAGCTTGCATGCCTTTTCAATCAAGCCTAGTGTCACTCACGTAGGGAGGAAAAAAAAACATTATTTTAACTTTAGAGAGTCTTCATATAGGCAGTTGGGACAATGCACCAGTGAAAGTAGCAGCAGGCTGAACTTCTGTAGTAGATAGGCAAGTGGTCACAGCATAAGGACCTTGGTACGACACTGGCAAGTAGGTACAGACGATGAGGAACCCAGGATTAGACTGAGATATGTCGAGTCCCAAGGATCAAACAAAACACAAACAATGAAGAGAAGGTGCCTGAGAAAATGAGAAAGGGTGCTGCACATGAGCCACCCCAGGCGTTTCTTTGCCTTGTCAACTTGCATGGCCTTTTTGCAGAGTGGCTCATTTTCTAGTTCCCTCTACGTTGCTTTCTGCTTACATCTCTCTTTGAAATATCCTTACCGCTCTGGTGCCCAGAAAAGGGCTCAGACAAGCTGCTACTTTCACTGGTGAATGTCCTTCATTCCCAAGTTCAAATCAGAAGTGTGCCATATCTGAATCACTTCTAATGCCTTGTAGTTTCTGCCCTTCAGGTCCTTCCCTTTCAGAGCTTCTTGGCTCCTTACCCTGCAGATGCTTTAACTGAGGCCAGGAAGCTGGGAACTGACAAGGCAATGTCTTTCGTAAATCCTGCTCTTCCACAATAGCTAATAATGTATATCTTCTTCCATGTGGTGAAAATATTAGCACTTCAGTCTTTTGAACTGGGAAGAGTCACAGAGATTGCGACCTCTTTTTCAGTGCTGCTTTCCCAACTTTGTTCAATTTTGAATTGAATCTCCACTCCCATCCAAATAAGCTTTTCAGCACCATGGAAGCTATTTGGTCATCTAGTACAGACCTCTCATCAATGCATAGTCCCCCATCTCACTCCCAGTTTAATGAAGAGATTAAAAAGAAATAGTAAAAAAAAAATGAAAAAGTTAAACCAAGATTTCTATGGCCTTGTGGTGAGTGTAACATACACTTTTCCAAACACATTACATATATATTCTCCAGGAATGCTATTGCCTACCTAAGATGTTAAATTTGGCAAAGAAAGATGGAGACTTAAAATTCAAGAGCAGAAGAATGATGCTCAGGTAAAATGGGACTGTTTTCGATTTGTTCCACCACTCTTCAAATTCCTGAAATCCAGCACCACTGGTAGAAACAAAGAGAGAAGTTTTGTTTCCTGGCACATCCTGGCCAGCACCATCTGGACATATTACTGTAAAAATCAAAATAGGAGACAAAAATGGGATTTAGGTTCAGGAAAGAATAAGGCAGGTGTATTCAAAATCAGAACCTAAAGAGTGAATGTAATAAGAGCTCTACTGTGTGTGAAGCAACAGAGTACTTAGTGTGGGTTCTAAATCCATCTCATAATAAATCTTCCCCCATGATGGCCCAAACTCTGCCCTACTCACCCACATGCCTCGGAATTTTCTGAACAGTCTCAATTTATAAAGAAGGTCACACACATGCACACGAAAGTATTATGAGGCAACAACGACTCTCCTACTTCTCTCCACCCTTGCCTCCATCACACCCTCCCTGTCACCACTGTGTGAAAGTTCTCCACGCCTCTGCCAGGACACCTCTGAACAATTCTCCAGTTTGGGAAACATCGCTGAATGTTTTGTTTGTTGAAATTCTTGCTCTATCCCTGCCCTTCCTGCTTACAGAAACCAACAGAGAAACAAGACAGCAGTCAAAGGGGTGTTTTTCTTCTGTGTATTGCTATTATGGCTGCATCTAGTCACACATTCTCTCCCTCCCCATGGATGTGTGCAGTGTCTTGTTTGGTGGCATTGTATCTCATTGCCTGGAGACAAGCGGCTGCCCACTTGTCTGTCATGAGTAAGCAGTTCTTAATTAGAAACAGGGGCATTGCTTTGGGGTGTGGGGGGTGAAGACCATAGCAGCTGACTCCCTAAGGGGGAATGACACCACTACTCCCCAAGCACCTGCATTTGGGAAGAAATGGGCTGTGGTGTTCACCTGTGTGCTTCTAATATGCTGGATCTCAACGGAAAGATGGTGTGAGTAGGGCAAGACACAGTGGGGAAAGAAAGATGAAGCCTCAGATTTTTTTAAATTAAAATTTTATTTTTTTAAAAGAAATAAAAATGTTATTGTTTAAAAAATTTTTTAAAAAAAATCACATCTTACCAAATTTTCACTTTAACCACATTAAACTATGTACATATAAATATATGTAGGCTGTAAATATGATACTGTAACTTAAAGGTATAATTGTCATTTCGCTAGTTGTTTATTTCACAACTACTGCCATTACATTTAGTGATCTACAGGAATTACAATTTCCAAGTAATAGTAGCACAAAAAAGAGTACTAATGATTCTGCATGGTATAGTATAGGGGGTGATACCATGAATTACCGCACCGGGTGATGACAACCCTAACAACAAACAAAAACAAGCTTCATTTATATACTGCTCATACCGCCTAAGCAGTGTCTAAGCGGTTTACAACTGTAAGCTAATTTGCCCCCAACAATCTGGGTACTCATTTTAGCGACCTCGGAAGGATGCAAGCCTGAGTCGAGCTTGAGCCCTTTTTCTGGTCTTGAACTTGCAACCTTATGGGTTTGAGTGAGTGGCTGCAGTACAGGCATTTAACCACTGCGCCACCAGGACTCCAACGCCACTGATTATGAGAAGGCTGTATTAGCACATATTTACTAATGGAGTTGGATTGAGACAGTGAAATCCACTGTTAGACACTACATATAGTCTGATATTATGATCAATTGCTGTCAATCCATCTTATACATAAACATAAAGGAAAAAATAGGATTTATATTTTAGTGAGGAATCTATTCTCTGGAGCCTAAATACCCTA
The DNA here is from genome assembly GCF_019175285.1 of Sceloporus undulatus. Classification (NCBI taxonomy): domain Eukaryota; kingdom Metazoa; phylum Chordata; class Lepidosauria; order Squamata; family Phrynosomatidae; genus Sceloporus; species Sceloporus undulatus. The sequence continues at coordinate 300,854,750 of NC_056523.1, read as the reverse complement.
AAAGTACCAGATCCTGTCTGATCTTGGAAGCTAAACAGGGTCAGTCCCGGTTAGTACTTGGATGGGAGAAGATCACCAATGAAGACCACATGCTGTAGCTGTAGCTGTAGGCTATATTTCAAGGGAAGGAACTGGCAAAACCACCTCTAAGTCTTCCTTGCCTAAGAAAACCCTATGAAATTGATGGGGCCATTGTAAGTCAACAGGTGACTTGAAGGCACATCTGAACTACAGAGCTAGAACTCTGTATCAGATAACTCTGTATCACCTGCTTCTCCCAGAAAACACCAGGGACCAGCAGAAAGATTCTGGAGGCACATGAGCCCAGTTGCTGAGGGTGTGGCAGACAAGCAGCACTTTAAAAAGCTGCCTTGCCACCCCAAGAACCATCACATGCCTCTCCCAGAAACACCAAGGACGAGCAGAGAGACTCTGGAGGCACAGGAGTCTAGCTGTTCCCCCCCCCCCAATGGTCCTAGACTGTAATGTTTTAAGATTGTTATCATTTATATTGTTTTTAGGATGGGGAATTGAGAATGGGAATTATTTTCTATTTTACTTGTTTTGTTTGTTTATTGCTATGTAATTTGCTTTGTTAATTTTATTGCTGCTGTGAATTGCTATGTATTTTTTGCTATTTATTGCTATTGTGAATTGCTTCGTTATTTTTTTATTGTTATTGTTTATTTGCTTTGTACTTACTTTATTGTTGTAACCTGCCCTGATTCCTTGTGATTGGGCAGGCTATAAATAAATCCACATATATATATATATTCAAAGTGGGTCAACAAACTCCAAATGCCAAAATTCCACTGGTATCAAACTACTATGTGTAGCGTAAATGCACTTTCACTTAAATGAACTTAAGTCTCACTGAAACTAAGCAGGCACAACAGACATGACTGCACTTGACTGACTTAGCCCAGCCAATTGTCCTTAAGGTCTGCTGCAATTTGATTAATTGCTGAAGTCTGACACAGCTGAATATCCTGCTGCATAACTCTTGTGAATTAACACCATTTTATGGGCTACTCCCCACAAAAGGTTGCACACACCCTCTTACAGAAACTTTTCCTCCTTCCCTGTCTTTTTCCAATTCTCCCTCTTGTCAAGTACCCAAAAGATTCATTCAAAACTGATGCTCTGAAGAATTACTTTAGATAAAACATCTGATTCATTTTGACAATCCACTAAATAAAGGTGCTGCATACCACTGAGCATATACATGTGTGAATATCAATGGTCAGGCTCATGCAGTCTGAGACAGGAATGGCAACAGCTACCACAAGCCATAGGTGCATAGGGCGTCCCAACTCTGTCTTTTGTGTCCTTCCTAATTCTATGTGCCTCTGCAGAGTGGCATATCAGAGTGGTTTTCAGCGTATAATTAGACAGCGCCCCCCCATTTGATTTTCTTGTTTGCCGGTTCTGGTCCAAACTGTGACCACTCTACATGGTAAGATATACATTCTGCTGAGTACATTTTTATACCATTATTCTGAACAGAGAATGTGTACTTTTAACATGGTAGGTTTCAACCTTTATTCAAGATAAAGGACACTTACTCATGTTAAGTTCTATATGAACCCATATCTCCTTTAAAAGGTTCTACGGCTCTTTGTACACAGTATCCACGTGCTAGTAAAGTTTTTTTCTTAGGATATAGATTGCTAGTATGGAAACACTCCATGCAAGTAATTCAGCACTGAGACTGAGGATCTTTTATGCAAAACGCTGGGCCAAAGGAAACCCTGTACAGGAAAGTGCTCTGAATGTATGCATTTTAATGTAAATTGGCTAATAGGTTTGTGATAGGTTAAACAGTGAGGGTAGGGGAAAGTGTTTGGTAATGCTTATCTGCACATTTTACTCCATTACATTTGCTCCCATCTTCTTTATATGTAATGAGGTAAGATCTGGCCAATCCAGTGATATGTAAGAACAATCTAACCACAGTAGGTCATGAACTGGTAACCTCCCAATTAGATTACTCTATGTGGGACTGCCCTTGACGACAACTACAAAATGCAGCAACTAGGCTGTTGACAGGAACAACTTATAGAAACCATATAACAGCAGTTACAAGAATTGACTGCCACTATATTTCAAATATGAATTCAAAGTACAGGTCATGACATTCAAAGCCCTAAATGGCCTGGAATCTCAATATTTGAAGCAGCACCTCTCTATATATATATTCCTGCCTGATAACCAAGTTCTGTCAAAAAAGTCTCCTACTCTGTTTCACTGGTATGCAAAGCATACAATTTAGGATGTAGGTCAGGGCCTTGTCCACTGTGGTACCTCAGTTGTATAAAGCCTTCCCCTTGGAGGCCTGAAGGACACCGATATTAGCTTCATTCTGGCACCAAGTTAAAACTAGTATTTCTGTAGAAAACCTCTGGGGCCTAATGACCTCATTCAATGTGTTTGTATCTATAGTTTTATACTTATTTAATTTTAATTTTTATGTTATGCAATTGTTTAATGTGCTTTTGGGATATTTAATTATGTTTATTGTTTTTGTCTTGTATTTTAAATGGCTCTAAATAATTTTACTGTAAGCTATCCAGAGATACTATGATACAGGGTAGAACAGAAGTATTGTAAATGAATAACTTTTTTTAAAAAAACAACAACCATTGTTAGCCCACAGAATGCCATCCATGATACAAGATTACCACTTTGGAGGACAGATGGAAGTAACTGCCATAAACAAGCATGATTTATGCACAGCCCATGATCTAACTATGTATTCTGTGGAAGTTTCTCCCTGTAAATCTTTTCATTCCATACTGGCAGTGTGCCTGGCCAGCTACAATGCTCTTAAACACAGGGCTCCATGGAGCATTTGGTCATGTTTCTGAAAAGCTAATAGATGCGGCTGAGTCATCAGCATTATTTTTGCCAGTCTGTTTGTTCTCCATTGTCTGTATACTAGCAGTCAGAGACAAAATAATCATTACTTTCAAAATTTACATGGGATTCATCTGTGCAGAGAATGGAAGATGGAAGACAAATGGTTGATTCCCCCCCCCAAGTGTTTGCTATAAATTGAAATTAACTAAGTTTATATGTATCTTACATTACAGTAAGTCATTATTCAAAATCAGAATGGCTTTTAATATAATTCTTAAACACTGTGCCACCTCTTCTGTGATAATCTTTTCAGTTGACCACATCTTTCTATACAAAAACTATGATTTTTCTGCAGGCAATTTCTTTTATTGGATACTGGAATACCATACCCTTTCTACTAAATTATGATTTTGCAAACTAAAAAAAATGATTTTTTAAAAGTACCAATTCCGGGACAATAAAATAAAATAAAAATAATTGTCCAGAATCCTGTTGGGCAGTTACAAATGCAAGGCCTAGAGTTACACACTTGTGACTGTTTCATATTTATGATCCTTCTTTAGATGCTAGTTTAGGGGATACATAGGGACTGCAAAAGTCCTTCAATCCCCATTTACTGAGCATCAGCCACAATGATCAACAGGAGTCTGTTCCCGTGTCATTAGGGAAGCAGCTGACTGACAATCCCACTCCCTATTGTGCCAGAAATCCCCAGCACAAGGGGAAAGTGCAACAGTAATTCTGTCTGTTGCACCAGAGATCACTCATGGGAGCGAGTGGAAATGTCAGTTAGGTGCTTCCTGATCAACAGGTGAACAGACTCCCACTGACTACAGTGGCCAATGTTATTTTTTCAGCAGTGAATTTTACAAAGAGGGTGTATACCTTCTCTCCTCTCATTGTCTGCCTTTGCTCTTTTGCTTTTCCTCTCTGTTCAATTGGATTTTTACTGTTACTAAAATATGTCTAAAGCATGATTTCACCAACAGAAAAAATACTGAAGAGATTTAATCCTTGAGAGGATAGAATGATTTCCAATGGGGAACTTCTTCAGTACCCAAGCTGAGTCCCCCTCCTAGTTCAAATGGGGGAAGATCCTGAGACAGACAGCAAGCTTAAGGGACAGAGACTTTTCCCTGGTTCGCCCCCCCCCCTCAGCCCACAGTCAGATACAAAAAACAACCACCACCAAGTTTAGGAAGCTTCAAACTACAAAAAATATTGTTATCTGATTTCTGCTGCCAGTGTTTTGATTTCTGTTCCCATGTTTAGAGAGTACAAACCTGAGAAGAGATGCCTATATTTGCACAGCTCTCTCTCTCTCTCTCTCTCTCTCTCTCTCTCTGTGTGTATTTATATATATATATATATGGGGGGGGGAGAGAGAGAGAGAGAGAGAGAGATGACTATATGTATAGCTACTGTCCATTTTCATACTCCAAGCTCTAGATGTAGTGGGCACAAATCTCACTCCCTTCTTCACATACACACTCTACCCATGAAAGGAGCAAGTCTGAGGGGGCATCTACCACAACATGGAACCTCACTGTGACATTAGTGTGTACTGCTGGAGAAGATGAGGCAAATAAAGGAACTAGTTGGGCAGGCTCAATCACATGGTTCTTCCTATCCAATTGTTACCCATCTAAAGGCAACACAAAATTATTTACCAAATCCTTTCCTCTCTCCAGACATTTCTCTATATGTGGGGATAGTTTCTGGAAGGATTGCTTACAATTAGGAAAACAGCTGAGTGGGGAATATGGTGGAGGGATGTGTGACCCTGCCGATGCGGTTGGACTGCAATCTTCATCCCATGTCACTGGCCATGCTGTTCAGGGCAGAAGTGAGTTGCATTCCAGCAATATATGGAAAGCCACACATTTCTGCAGTCCATTTGATTTTAAGCTAAAGTAATGAGTAGAACTCATATCTGTATAACCTGTGATCTCCTACTAAGCCAAAGGTGTCTTTGTTGTCAGAGATTTTTTTTTTGGGGGGGGGGGGGGGTGGAACTGTCATGTGTTCAGCTAGAGTGGTGAATCTCTGGGACTATCTGTTCTCACAATCACTTCCCATTAGCCATTCTGTGAAGCTCCTTGGAGTTGAAGTGCAAAAGATGCTGCACCTCTATATTAAGCAATAGTTTAACAAATCCCCAACCAGAAAGATAATGAGATAACCTACTGAGCTTGCAAAAAGCTGTCATACATGTCTAGTGACTTCCATTTGATGCAGCAGGACACAGATTGCAGACAACTGTTTTAGAAGATTCCTCCTTTGTCAATGGATATATTCAGTTAATAATTTCAGCCGTGAAGCACTAGAAAACTTTATGCTTTTGAGAACATCTGGGTGGTAAGAAATAAATAATGTTTTAGATTTTTCTTACCTCTCTCGCTCCCGTTAGTACCAGGAACAATATCTGTTACATTAATATTGTTAGCATAATCTAAAAAGAAAAATAACAACAAAAATGTATTAAGAACACCAGATCTCTGCAGCTAGCTTTTTCAAAGGTACATTTGAAACAATCATTTATTTTATTTTATTTTATTTTACTTATAGCCAACTTTTCTCCCAATATTTGACCAAAGGCTATAACAATATATGCTGAAGGAGTCATGCAGAAGCCAGCCTACCACTCCATTATTATACGAGCTTTCTTCAACTTGCTGTGCTGACTATGGGGTTTATGGTTAGGATTAAACCCTTTTTATTTGCTTAGGTATGTTAAATTTCAAACAACTGGTTAAAATAGTTTTTTGTTACAGTATTTCCATCTCATTGTATTGATGTCAGATTTTATTATTGATCCTACCATACAGAATATTTCCTCATGTGTGTATAGGTGTATGTCTTTGTTGCTGTTTCCAATGTATGATGACCCTATTATTGAGTTTTCTTTGCAAGATTTGTTTAAAGGTTTGCCATTGCCTTCCTATGAGGCCAAGACTTGCCCAAGATCACCCAGTGGGTTTCATGGCTGAGTGGGGAATCAAACCCTGTCACTGTCCAACACTCAAACCACTATATATATATATATGGTTACATGTAGTTAGTAGCCTTGAAGCCATATTCTGGAGTAACTGCATTTTCTCAAGAATGTTCAAAGGCAGGCAAGGTATTGCCCACTAGAATTGTTTAGAATGAACTTGGTATGAGAAAAGATCAAGTTAGATGGGTACATATATAGCAATTTCCACTTGCCTTCAAGCAAACACAATCAATGCAGTCCCATCTGTCTAACATGAGAAATAAGAAAAAAATAACGTTTTGGTCAAAGAGCAGGACACTCAAATAAATCATTTAAACCTGCTCTGCAGGGATTCCTGTGATATGGTGATTTCTCAGCTTTGGTAAGGGCTTTTTCCTTATTCCAAAAAGGCTGAACTGTCTTTCCAATAGTTAAGTTAAAGTCAGTAAGAACTTTAGGCTAAACAAATTCATGCTAAAATATCCTGATACTTGGGGCCTACTCATTTTTTCTTTGGCCATACCCACCAGTGGAATCTGGTCCCTTCCATTATGGGAAAGCATACAGGCAGTTCCCAGATATACATGTGAATATAGAGAATGTCTGTGGGTTTTCCAGGCTATGTCACTGAGTTCTGGAAGAGTTTATTCCTGGCGTTTCACCTGCATCTGTGGCTAGCATCTTCAGAGAATGGTGGCATGGAGGTGTGTGCGGTATATATAACTTGGTTGAGAGTAAATGATCTACATGTTAACCTCTGTTGGTCTGTTGCTGAATGGCAAGGCCTCAGGGTGGGAAGACATGTGAGGTGGATGTGTGTCTATTTAAACCCTCTGACCATGGGTGATGAACTGAGTCTTGATTTTGGTGTTCTTTGGGACTGGTAGCCAAACTATGCAGCTGTGGGCAGGTCTACATAGGGGACCGCTAAATACAATGTTCAAACACGAATCAAAGAACATGGGAAACACTGCAGACACTACAGCCAGAAAAATCGGCAGTAGGAAAACACATCATAAAACAATCTGGACATAGAATGCTATTTGAAAACACTGAAATTCTGGACCATGCCAGCAACTACCAGGTCAGAATGCATAGGGAGGCTATTGAAATCCATAAACATGGGGACAACTTCAACAGGAAAGAAGAAACACTGAAAGTAAACAAAGTTTGGCTACCAGTCTTGAAGAACACCAAAATCAAGATTCAATTCATGCAAATGATCATCATCCCAGATCAGGGGGTTTCCTGACAGACAATGGATTGCTAATTAAATAGACACACATATTCTCCTGCATATCTTCCCACCCTGAGGCCTTGCCATTCAACAACAGATCAATACACAGTTAACATATAAATCACTTCCAACCAAGGGTCACACAAATATATATACCCCACATGCTTCCATGCTACCACCCTCTGAAGATGCCAGCCACAGATGCAGGAGAAACATCAGGAATAAACTCTTCCAGAACGTGGCCCAGAAAACATAGCCCAGAAAACTATGGATACCGGCCATGAAAGCCTTCCACTTCACATAGGGTGTGTCTATTCACATTCCTTAAGACCTGGGAAGAAACCTTTTGATTTTAAAAGTATAGGAATCATGAATCAATACAACTGGTTAACAACTTTCCTAAATAAAGTGTAATTTAACAATGAGCCATGGGAAGCTATCCGAGAAGGTAAAAGATCAATAACAATCAGCACCTTTTTGTATGTACAGGCATCTGTCAGAGACAACTATCCAAAAGGGTGGTTCCACTGATGAAATTACAGTCCGCTCTCACTATACGCAGGGGGATCTGTTCCGGAGCCCCCCACGTATGGTAAGCGCCTCATCATTTCCATGGGGCGTGCCTTCCGCATAAGCTCAAAGCCGCGGAAGGCAAGCCTGCCTATGAGGAGGGCTGACTGTACTTCTCTTAGTGGAATTAGTGGGGATGATCTCTTCTCACTCTCATACTCCCAAAAGCTGCTCTGGAAAATCCTCCAGGGCTCTTTTTGAGTGCTACAGACAGAGCCAGCATAGCGTAGTACTCTGAGCAATGGACTATGATTCTGGAGATCAAGGTTTGAATCTCTGCTTGGCCATGGAAACCTGGGCAAATCATCCACTCTCAGCCTCAGAAAAACCCATGGTAGGTTCACCTTAGGGTTGATGTAAGTTGGAAACAACCTGAAGGTACATAACAAGAATAACAGATAGTTGCAAGGGTGAAGTGAGGGGAAAGCAGCTGGGTGTTAGGATGATGTAAGCTGATTAGAGCTATTCCATACTGGATCTATTACTGTCAGACACATATAAGTCTAACATTTCAGGCTAGTTTGTCTTGAAAGATAAGTAATAATAATAAAAAAATTATTTATATCCCGCCTCTCTACAAAATGCACTCAAGGCGGCTTACAAGATTAAAATATACAGTTCGAACCCTCAACCCACCCACCCTTAAAATACAATTAAACAATGTAAAATTTAAAACATAAAACATAGTTAAAAACAATACAGTAACTGTGGTGAAGTCAGAGGTCAGCAGTTAGATTTTCCTTCTGATAGCTGGAGACTATTCAGAAAAGGCCTGCCGGAAGAGATCCATCTTTATAGCTCTTTTAAAGCTGTTTAGAGTGGTAGTATGACGGATCTTGTCCGGCAGGCCATTCCACAATCTGGGAGCAACAGCTGAGAAGTTCCTCTGGGAGGTTGTTGACAAATTTTTCCCTGAGGATCTAAGTGTGTGGGGAGGATTATATGGAAAGAGGCGGTCCCAAAGATAGGTTGGACCCAAGCCATTTAGGGCTTTAAAGGTGATAACCAACACCTTGTACTGGGCCCGGAAACTGATGGGCAGCCAGTGAAGTGATCTTAAGATCGGTGTTATATGGTCTCTTCTGGATGTACCAGAGACCAGTCTGGCTGCCATATTTTGATCTAACTGAAGTTTCCGGACCAAGGCGTGAGGTTACCGGTGCATGTACTACAGTCTCAAGGTCCCTGACTTCCAGGAAAGGACACAGCTGGCATATCTGCAGGAGCTGATAACAGGCACTCCTGACCATCATATTCACCTGATTTGTCATGTGAAGTAATGAATCTTGGAGCACCCCCAGACTGCGAACACAGTCCTTTGAGGAGAATGTGACCCCTTCTAGGACTGGAGATTGTATCCCGATGCCTGAGTTCGGAGCTGATACTATAAGTACCTCCGTTTTGTCTGGATTCAGTTTCAATTTGTTTTCCCTCATCCAATCCATTACTGCCTTAAGACAGTCATTGAGAGGCGAGACGCCATCTGAAGTCAAAGCTGAAAACTGGGACATGGAGAAATATATCTGGGTTTCATCAGCGTACTGATAACACCCCGCCCCATGCCTCCAGATAATCTCTCCCAGCAGCTTCATGTAAATGTTGAAAAGCATCAGGGACAGAATGGTGCCTTGTGGGATGCCACAATTAAGCTCCTTCCTTGCCGAGCAACTGTCCCCGAGCACCACTCTCTGGAATCTGCCCGAGAGGAAGGAACAGAACCATTGAAGTGCAGTGCCTCCTATTCCTAACCTTCTCAGGTGATTCAAGAGGATGTCATGATCTATAGTGCCAAACGCCGCTGAGAGGTCCAGAAGCACCAACAGGGTCACACTACCCCTGTCGATGCCCAGACGTAGGTCATCAGCCAGAGCAACCATGGCAGTCTCAACTCCAAATCCTGTCCTAAAGCCAGTTTGAAATGGATCTAGATAATCGGTTTCATCCAAGACAGCTTGGTGTTGAAGAGCAACCGCTCTCTCAATCACAATGGCAAATGTTCTATTGTTTTGAGCAATAAATATTGCTGTATTATCTGACTCAAAGAGATGTGGACATAATGCTATAGCAAATTACCAGAATACCCAATACAGAGAGCAGCATCTCTGTTTACACATGTTTCTACAAAATAAACACTATGCAGAATGCAAGCATTTGGATCAAAGTGTATTCATATCCAATTAGTAAATCTCTCTTCAAGCTACTGCACTGCCATCTGCTGGATAAATACCTATGTCCAACTGGTAAGCTTCTCCTCAAGCTCTCTCTCTCTCTCTCTCTCTCTCATATTTATATCTTGTCTTTGTCTTAACACACCATTAATTGGGGGTAGGGAAAGCCCTCACAATTTGCTTCTGGCTTATGATCCTTAATCCACCTCTCTTATACTGGTTCACCAGCTTCATGGGACAAAAGAGGAGCGTTTATCAAAACCTGAGTGGACCTACAGGCCACAAACAGCTGTCTGATCTCCCTGGTTCTGGCTGTATCTCAACCTCTGTTCACTTGGTAAACGCTTACTTCAAAATCCTTTTGTATTTTATAATCTCCAATAATACTCCTGCACCCACTAAAAAACAAGCATGCTCAAGCTAAGGTAGATATAGTGAAACCTCTGACAGTTCAAGGACAGAGCTTACAAATGTGGGGTGGGGAGTGGAGGTACAACTTCCAAAATCCCCACAACCAGCAAGGGAGATAGCGTAGTAATATTACAGAAAAACAACTTCTCCAGCTTTTATTTAAAGTAGCTAACAGCTACAAAGGGAAGCTCAAATGCTCCTTTGAATCGAAGAACTAGCCTGTGCTTTCTCCCTGCTGTGCACTGCATTGCCATCTGCTGGATAAATACCTGAAACAAATTAACTCTCTTATGATTGTAATAAAGCAGCAATGTGGTCCACTTAAGAAGGTATTTAAAGCCCATCACGCCTATTTAGACTTGTTGAAATCCAGCTGAGGGTTACTTCTAAGTATAGGGGTTAACTGAAAGAGAGAAGTTGTTAGCATGAGCTTTTGTAGACTTGAGTCTACTAACTCAGATTCATGAAAGGGTAAAGTGAAACAATTTCTAGCAGATGCAATAATGAGATCTATTAAATCTATTTGTCAGGTAGGAAAAATGTACTTACTATAAATAAACTTTCCTGTGTTGAAAAGGAAATTAGACATGAGGACCCAGTAAACCACCATGGCTCCAATAAGAGACACCATTGAAAATAAAAGACTAGACCGTTGTCCAAAAGATCCAAAATAATACTTGCAAACATCTGGGAATTCCCAAGTTGAGGTATCTACTAAAGCTGTAAACACAAGAGACATCAGTAAGAAGAAAGGTTAATACCAGGGCTCACTGATTTAATTCTATGCTAATTGCAGTGAGTTTCAGGTCTTCACAAGACTGATAAGCATAAAATATTAAGGTAACTAAATGAAGAGATTATGACAAACTGATTACCTCTATACTAATAATAGAGTAAAAACCATAGAACCTTAAAGGGAGCTTTGCATATATGTACTCATCTATAAGTCTAAAAATGTATGCCCAAAAATTGACCTCAAAATCCCAGGTTGACTTATTTACGGGTCACTATGGCAATGTGATAGCAGCTCTTTCAGATTTCCCCATGCAATGCAGAGAGGAGTTTATTTCTCTCTGGAGCCAAGCAGAAAGAGTCCGGGGTGATTGACTGATATTGCTGTTTGTTTAAGAGTTCATCTCCCGCCTGCGCGTCTGGCTGAAACAAAAGCTGAAATGATGAAGCAAAAAGCCTCAGTGAGAATCTCTCTTACCATAAGCACACATACATACACTAAAGGAGCCATCAATTTTTATTGTTTATTTATTTATTATATTTATTTGTATCCTGCTCTTTTCCTAGGAAGTTTTACCCTCAACCTATCCATGGGTCATGGCAAAATTCATAATTTTGCCCACAAAACCTGGCCTCGGCTTATACATGAAGTAGACTTATAGTTGAGTATATATGGTAATTAAGTAATGTCCATAAATTAAAATAAATATTTGAATGGAGTTTTCATGAACAGAATAGAGATGTCTATGTGCAGCTTAAACTGATTGAATTCTATATAATTTAGTCCTATTTTCTTCAGCAAGATTAAAATTAATTTCTCCAGTTTCAGCCACCTGTGATGTACATAGCCCATAGACCACACATGCAATTTTTTGTTTTGAATGTTTTGTACCAAACCATGGTACAGAGATTTGGTGTAAAAAAAGCCCATTCTATTTAAATTTTTAAAAAGAGAGAGCAGCTGTTTTAAATGTCTTCTTGCAATTAACCTCCAAAATCTGGGGGCAAGCCCCACAAAAATATTTAAATACAAGCATATTCCACATGTTCTAAGGAATTATTTGAATATGCTGAAATTTGGTAGAGCAGTTTGCTACAAATTGTGGCAGCAGATCAACAATAGAGTGATGTGTTCTTGGGAGGAAAATTGGCCCATGAGCACACCAAAACTGCTTGCCTCTACATTAAATGTACATATTCCTCAGTGCCCCACTTGTTTTAGTCATATGCTCTGACTTTACTCATTGCCAGGTCAAGTTCCAGATGTGAGGGTATTCTCATCCAAGTGCCCTTTAGAACAAACAAATTCCCTCTTAATTTAGTGAGTTTGAACAAGAGCGCCACAATTAGTGACAGAAAGGTTAGAGCAATCATTTCCATTTACCACAGTTCTCCCAACAGGAAAAATCAGAACAGGACACAGCTGGGTGCCCACTTCCAGTTCTGAAGGATGGGAGGCAAAACCTGTGCCTCATTTTAATGCAAAATCACCACAGTTCCAAATAGCAGAACCACATATGCTACTGAAACACATACTCACGTATCATTGTCCTTGACTTCACAACTCTATAGCAGCAGTATAGTGTCAAGATGCCCATTAGCAGAATAATAATTATTCCAGTAGTAAATCCTGCCTGTTTTTAAAAAACAAGTTTTTAAAATCAAATGCATTAATAAGCTCTGATGTTGATGGAAGACTTATGCAAATATTTTTCCTTACATGCACACACATACAACTGCCATACCTGCTTTATTCCCCAGGGAATACTTAATATAGATGTGCCCATCATGGTATTCCAGATCATAAATCTGAGAAGGGAAACAGCACATAAAAATATCATTAAAAATCTTACCATTATTTGAAGATACTCTTTTTTTAAAAAAAATATTATTTTGTATCATGAATTTATAAAAGACAAATTCTAAAACAATGTTAGCCATGCAAGAAAATTCCTTCACATACATTGTTACCAGGCTTGAGTTTTTGCCACAGCCATCAGGACAACCATCTATTTTGAAAGCTGTTCCCAAAGGACTATACACATAGATTTCTTCTGGAGCAGGAAGTACATGATCAGGAGCTACCTAACAAAAGATGAAAACAGAAAGTGTTAGCCATATTCCAGTGCAATATTTATTCATAAGCCAAGACATTGGAAGTTTTGTCAGTTATTCAAGAGTGACAGAAATATATTCTGACGATGCTTAGGGGTCATTCACACGTACTTTTTTGAACAAAGAAATTCACATCCCTATGCCGATTCAGAACTGATTCAGTCATCCCACTATGCTTACCGCGATCAAATATCTTTGCGCCATTTTAACCCTGCTGCCATTCACATTTGCCACCATATCAATTTAAAATGGAGGTGTCTCCATTTTCTGGAACAATGTAGTGTGATCCCAATCAATTCAGTAGCATACTCACACTACCAAAGATGCAGATTGTTGTAGCTCTTAAAAAAAGAATCGCTATGGGGTCCAGTGCCAAAAGCATTGATTTAAGTGGGCTTTTTGGCTGCCTCCCCACAAACAGCATTGACTGCAGTCAGGACAAGTGTGAACATCATGGAAATAAACCGGTTCAAAACCAATTTATTTCTGTAGTATGAATGGCCCCTTAGAATGAACCACTTTTTTATTACTACTTCTCACATTCCAAGGCTAATGTCAAACACTGAAAATAGGTATGGGGATTTCTCAGTCCTGGCTCTGATTAAATTCTACTTCAGGTACTATCTTTTCCAGTACCTATCTATCCAGGTTCTAGGATAGAATTTGGTACCCTGGAATAACAAGATTTGTGGGACTACTCAAACAGAAGCTTGGGTTGTGGTGTCCTGATGTGGAATTCCCTTTTGGTATTGAGACAAGACACTCTTTTCATTCAGGTCTGGCTAAAAAATGTATCTATCTTTAATCTCAGGAACTTCAATTTTCCAGAATTTTAAATTACAAGCACTTGTCATCTAATTTTAAAGCAAGAAAGAAACCCTTTATAGATTTATAGTCATTTTGTTCCCTGCAACAGCCACTTCAGAATCTAGAACAGGGGTAGGCAACCTGCGGCCCGCGGGCCGGATGCGGCCCAGCGAGGCCTTGGGACTGGCCCCAGCCTGGTCCTGCCGCCGATTGCCGCCGGGGCCTTTGGCGTCTCACGCGAGGGGTATGGTGGGGCAATTGTCTATAGAAGCCTCAGAAACATGCATTTATCTTAACTTTTTTTAAAAAATCAGCAAATTTTTTCGTGTGTCCTCCATTTTTTATTTAAAAAGTGCCCTCCATCTGAAAATTTTGTCCTACATTTGTCCTGGTTTATTTAATTATTTAATTTTTAAAATTATTTAATTTTTTATTTTTTGGCTTCGGCCCCCCAGTTGTCTGAGGGACAGCAACCCGGCCCCCAGCTCAAAAGGGCTGCCTACCCCTGATCTAGAACAATGAGACAATGGCAACCCTCTGTTAATCCATTTCACTACAATGCAACCTTTTCTCACCAATGCTCTGTCTGAAGGTGAAGACAGTCTACTGTAGTAGTGAATCCGCTTATTCATTGCTGAAGCTTCAGCTGTAACTCTCTGTATGTCATCATTCACACTAACAATATTTGTAGGTTCTACATGAAATGGCCTAAAAAAACAAAAAGTCAACAGCTCTTCATTAACAGAAGACAAACAACAGACGTTGATTATGCAATAAATAGCAGGTTGGTTTTTTTAAAGGGATATCAATCACCATGTACAGATGTGGGAAGTGGTCAGTAAAGAAAGCAGATAGGAAGAAAATCAATTCATTTGAGATGTGGTGCTGGAGAAGAGTGCTGAAAATACTGTGGATGGCCAAAATGACAAACCATTTGGTCCTAGAACAGATCACGCCTGACGTCTCCCTGGAAGCCAAGATGATCAAACCAAGGCTGTCGTACTTCGGCCATATCACAAAAAGGCACTAGGAAAGGTGGAGGGTAGCATAAAGAAAAGACTGCATGCTAGATGGAGAGACTCAAATAGGGAGGATCTGAATTTGCAGGACCTAAGCAAAGCAGTGGAGGATAAGGGGTCTTGGAGATGTCTCATCCAAGGGGTTGCCATAAATCAGGGTCCACTTGGGGGTAGTTAACAACAACAAAACTGTCATCTATTTACATTTTATAATGACAAATATGGTAAGAAGCTACTAGTTACCCAGGAAGCAATCTTAAGCTGTACACATATATTCCTGGTCATACTGGAAAAAACCCTCTTTTCAAAGTCTTGCTTTTTGATGAGTTGTTCTTTCAATGCTTGCAAATTACAGGCAAGTTTTTGTCAGTTCTTCTTGCCTGTGAGGCTTGCTTGGGACTGTTCACGTGCACACAGTCCCAAGTCTTGCCTGTGGAAAGACTGGACCCTTTCTTGAATTAATGAAACTTGTCTGACACCAAATTAGGGGGAGTAGCTAATACTCCAGAGGACAGGATCAAAATTCAAAATGACCTGAATAGACTGGAAAGCTGGGCCAAAGCTAACAAAATGAAATTCAACACGGAGAAATGTAAGGTACTACACTTAGGGCGGAAAAATGTAATGCACAGAAATAGGACGGGAGATACCTGGCTGAATGAAACTACATGTGAAAGGGATCTAGGAGTCCAAGCAGACCACAAATTGAACATGAGTCAGCAGTGTGATACGGCAGCTAAAAAGGTCAATGCGATTTTAGGCTGCATCAATAGAAGTATAGTCGAAGGCTTTCATGGCCGGCATCCATAGTGTTTTGTGGTTTTTTCGGTCTATGGCCATGTTCTAGAAGAGTCTTCCTGACATTTCACCAGCACCTGTGGCTGGCACGTTCAGAGAAAGATGCCAGCCACAGATGCTGGCGAAACATCAGGAAGAAACTCTTCTAGAACATGGCCACATAGCCTGAAAAAACAACAAAAATAATAGAAGTATAGTGTCTAGATCAAGGGAAGTAATAATGCCAATGTATTCTGCTCTGGTCAGGCCCCACCTGGAATATTGTGTCCAGTTCTGGGCACCACAATTTAAAAAGGTTTTTGAGAAACTGGAGCATGTCCAAAGGAGGGCAACTAAAATGGTGAAGGGCCTGGAAACCATGTCCTATGAGGAACGACTTAGGGAGCTGGGCATGTTTAGCCTGGAGAAGAGAAGGTTAAGAGGTGATATGATAGCCCTGTTTAAATATTTGAAGGGATGTCATATTGAGGAGGGAGCAAGCTTGTTTTCTGCTGCTTCAGAGACTAGAATGCTTTGATTTAGATTTCCTGCATGGCAGGGGGCTGGATTGGATGGCCCTTGCTGTCTCTTCCAACTCTATGATTCTAATTTACAAGCGTGGAAAGAGTAGACTTGCATCAGTTCTTCCTACTTTTGACTGTTTTCAAAGTGAGCTGACGGGGAGTGCTCCTTCAGTCTAGATTCAATCATTCATGGTTCTTCTGAGAATGTGGGCAGTGCTTCTCCTACAAAAATTTGTATTTATAATATGGTATACAACATGATATGTAATATCACACATACACACACACACACACACAATAATATACTCAAACAAGCCATCAAAGATAAGTTTTTATTCATTTTGTTCTCTCTCTCTCTCTCTCTCTCTTTAGTGTGTTATTAAGCTTTTTGTTGTTGGTATATGCCAAGTTGTTTCTCACTTATGCTGAACCTAAGGCAAACCTATTACAGGATTTTCTTGGCAAGTTTCTTCAGAAGGGGTTTGCCACAGCCTTCCTCTGAGGCTGAGAGAGTGTGTCTTGCTCAGGATCACCCATTGTGTTTTTATGCTCAAGCAGGAAATCAAAATCTCATCTCCAGGGTCATAGTCTCAACAGTCAAAACACTACACCATGCTTTTACACACATTTAAATGTGATATACAGTGTGTTATTTAGTTTTTTTGGTAGCCAAAATTTGTAAGCTAAAAAAACTAGGTTCCATTTTTTAGCCAATTCCACTTTCTGACAGTGTTCTAGTCCCTAACCTGTCAGGTAAGCAGGAGCTTCCTGTATATGGAATACTATAAAGGCATACAATAGGTATATAAGATTTATTAGATAGAAACCATCTATAGAAGACTCCCCCTGCTCAGTTTGAGTAAATTAAACATTTTGCCTTTTCCTTCAGCAAAGCTTGCAGCCTCATATTTGTTGACCTCTTCAGTGCACCTTGACCAGCATTCACCTGCAAGCAACCTCCTACAAGACCAAAAGGAGTTGAGAAAGGTGTTTTGGCAAAGTTCACATGTTTACCTCATCTATTTTGATCACATGGTAGATGAGTCATTCCGTGCAAAAAATGAGGTCAAATTATGGGAAACATATACAGTATATCCGAAAACCAACAATAGAGGAAGAAGCCTGCTGGGCCTAACCAAAAGGCTTATCATTCAGCATTCTGATTCCCACAATGGCCAAGATATTATTGAACTTTCGGAAGTGTACAAGCAAGGCTTTCACAC
Source organism: Sceloporus undulatus (assembly GCF_019175285.1). NCBI lineage: Eukaryota > Metazoa > Chordata > Lepidosauria > Squamata > Phrynosomatidae > Sceloporus > Sceloporus undulatus. The sequence continues at coordinate 300,837,331 of NC_056523.1, read as the reverse complement.
AAGAGACCTTTCCTGCTGTTTTTCCCCAGGAATTAGTTTTCAATAGCATACTGCCCTTGAACCTGGACGTTCCATGTACTTATCTAAAAACTACTTCTTCATGATTTTGTTTAGCATAGGCAGGCAAACTATGATCCTCCAAATGTTGCTGAACTGCAACTTTCATCAGCTTTAGCCAGTATAAACAATGGTGTAGAAAGCTGTGAATAGCAATACCATCTCATATGGAAGGCCACACATTGCCAAAACTAGTCTAATACTTATTTTATCAAATTTGGAGATACATTTTCTTTAAATCACTACAGGAAGATTTTTCCAATTGTTCCCCCTGCCCTGAAAAAGAACTTATAAATATTTCCTGACCAGGTATTTCCAAAATGCATTGGGTTTTTAAAAACAAACAAACCCAAAAATCATTTTGTACATCTTGAGACTGTCTCTGTTGTACACTTGGTCCTGTTTAACATTTCCAGATCCTTTTCCTATTAGACTAAAACCGCAACAGACTGTGGACCTAGCTGAAAACCTCAACAATTGTAGCAAGTAAAATGTTTAAAATTAGCTTTAATATTAAAATATTTCTAAGCTGCCCTATATTTGAAGGTCAATAAAAACAACAAAACAATTAGAACATAGAGTTTCAATTAAACAAATGTTTAACTGTTTAAACCAAAACAAATGTTAAAATGTTTAAACAATTAAAGCAAAGCATTTAAAAGCATTTCACCACAGCAAGAGAAGACCACAAAGAACACTGAAGTTGACTTCCTGAGTCTCCAGAGTAGGAGTGGGGAACATGTGGTCATCCAGGTGTTGTTTCTGGCCTGCAATTCCCATTAGTCTTAGGTAGCACAGCCAGTGGTAACAGATTATGGGAGATGCAGTCCAAAAAGATCTGGAGGTCACAAGTGCCCACCTGCTTTAGTTTGTTTGTTTTATTGAAAAGATAACTTTTCTGCGGGGTTGTGTTACTGATTGTGTGGAACCAGCAGAAAAGCTCTGAAAAACATTCCCCGTGCCTTTGTTTGGACTGGGGAGTACAGAATTAATACTCAAACATTTTTCTGGCTAATCAAATTCCAGTAAAGCTGTCCTGCAGAATCACATGTTTAAGGAAACTAAGAGGTCAGTGTAACATATACAGTTGCACAAACATTATCTTGAAGGCCTTCCAAAACAAGGAACAACTGTCCAAAGGACTTCCAGTAGTTTGCTGACTTCACATTCTTTAATATCCAGCAAGTTCTTTCTTAAGCATATACAACACTCCAACAAGCATTTCCAAATGAGACCAGTTAGGTTAGACTTCGTAAAGATTTTGCACAGCCATGTACCTCATTAAGTACTGCTCATTAATAGTCTTATTTGCCTAACCCACTGTTTTGCTCTGCTGCATTCTAGAGCTGAGTCACACATGCATGTGCATAAACTAATACATCACAACTGTTTTGAGCTTGAGAAATGTACTTTTGGGGGACTACAATTCCCAAATGGGCATACTAGCCAGGGAATTCTGGAAGCTGTAGACCCCAAAGCAACCTTTCCTAGTTCTTGAAGTGAAATCAAAGCCTATTTTGTGGCTCTTCCCCTGAGACAACTATTTTATGCAATCATGTAAGTCACTCGTAGATGCTGCAGTCAGTTACAAACATGCACATGTAAATTTGTGCTAGGTCTGCATGCGTATTCCTAATTAGGATTTCAGGACAATAACATTTCCACCACTATATCTAGCATCAAGAATGTTTTTTGTTTAATATACTGCATTTTTCACACTAGGGCATATGGGGAAATTAGGTTAATTTTGTCAAAACTGGATGGCCCTTGTGGTCTCTTCCAACTCTATTATTCTATGCTCTTTAGTAATTTTTAAGAGGAGATGTTTAAGGCAGGATTAGGAAGTTTTTGGCTTCCACGTACTCTGGACTACAAAATGAAATTGGAAGGGACCAGAATGTCACTTCCTGAGGGGGTGGGGGGCTCTGCATTTTTTAAAAAAGCAAAATAATTTGGGCTAAAATAAAGTGGAGAGAATTGTTCTCTCTAAAAGCACAATCTTTTAAACAACAACACAAACATTTCCCCCTCTCCAATAGAGGATATCCCTCCCACTTTTGAAGCCTCTGGGAATTGTAAAATCTGCTGTGATTTTTCATTCTTGTTTTACACAAATACGGAAAAAAATCCTGCTGCTATACAACTGTTATTGCCATTGTATAAACAGCATTAGAGGTGAGTTCCTGTGACTTGAAAAGATGAATGGAAAGAAAGAGCATTATAATTAAGATAATACAAAACCAGTGCAAAAATCTGACAAAAACCTATAGTAGAAACCTGTCCATACTGTTATCAGGTACCGTATATACTTGACTATAAGTTGACCTCATGTATAAGTTGAGGACAGGTTGTGGGGCCAAAATTATGAATTTTGATATGACCCATGGATAAGTCAAGGGTAAAACTTAGGAGCATGTAACAAAGGATGTACAGAATGATGCAAAGGAAAATGATGCCAAAGAAACTTCTGGCAGGCATAACTGTTTGTGTTCATACTAAAGGCTGGATGGGTGATAGAGTAAAGAAGATCCATGCTTTTTTTTGGTGCTCCCAGGATGAAGTACGCTCTCACCTTTTATCTCTCTATTCAGAGAAAGGGGGTGTTTCCTTTTTTATATGTATAAGAATTAAAGTACAGTACTTATATTGACTCGTGGATAAGTCGACCCAGGTTTTTGGGGTCATTTTTTGGCTAAAATTTCTAGACTTATACACAAGTATATACAGTATATAGGTAAATAGTTGTCCTCACCTTTTGCACTTAAGATCTTCTGGATTGAACTGAATGTTCAGGACTCCGACATCATTTTCATCACCTCCAACAGGGATGAGAAGAGGTTTAATATCTTCCTCCATGATTTTCTATCTAATTTGGTGTTATTTTAACCTTTAAAATGAAACAGACAAATCATTGAGCTACCATCATTAAATTTCCTTTAAAGGGTATTTCCTGGCAAAGCCAAACATTTGCTAATAACAGGAAATGGGGTTTTTGACAACGAATGCTATTTCCTCAGTTTTATTCTCTGAAATGGTTGGATTTTTAAAATAAGTTTTTTTCAAAAGATAGAGGTACAAGAAAGATAAATACCAACCAGGAGAGAAATTAACTAATACTTTAAATAATTTTATCTTTTTTGAATGTCTCATAGCATATCTTGAGCAAGCCTGAGGGCAGGGATCTGTCCAATTAAAAAGATTGTATGTACAGTGCTGTGTAAATTTACAGCGCTTTATAAATAAAGCTTAATAATAACAATAATAAGTGGTAATGGGCTAGTGGTATTAGCTCTTTTCTTATAATTCCAACCAATATCTAGAATCTATTCGCATGTGAGGCTGAATTTTAAAAAACTATCACTAGCACTTTAAAACAATTCTAGATATAGTCACACAACCGCTCTGTGACTAGGAATAGAAACTGTGCCCAACATCTCACCTGAGATCTCCCCTTAAGCACTTTTATTCAAAAATAGGGCCCTTTGTAAACTTTTGGAGGTAATAATAAACAAGGAATACTGGCTTAATAAGACATGATTTGAACTAACTATGTGCTTGTACATGCAGCATATTCGTTCTAAATTTGCTTCCCTAGCAAAACCAAGCAACCAGCAAGGGGAAACTTTTGCATGAAGTCCACAGTTGAATGTGACTAAACCAGGATTTGTAAATCAACTAACTGATTTAAATTTGGTTAATAATATTGGCTTGTTTGGATACAGTAAACCACAATTTTGAGTTCAGGTGTCATACATACTTTTCCCCTTCTCTTTGTTTACCCACTTAAACAAAAATGGATGCAAATTTCCTGCAACAGCCAGGACATTCATATTGGGGTTTATTAAACCAAGAGACCTAGTGTATTGTTATATGGCTATTGCACTGTGAAGTTAGGAGTGCATTTTTGTTACTTCCTCCCTTCAATTTCCCTATGTCCTAACAAACTAGGGTAGGTCATATGACAACTTACCTGTGTTTAAGAAACAGTGTACTTTCAAATTACCTGCTGCTGTTTACACAGCCTGCCCTCTTTACTACTCCTGGTCTTTCCAATATATAATAGCTGAGCTTTATATTATGAAGATAGTCTCTGACAAACATCATAAAGGGTCTGGAAACCAAGCCCTGTGTAGAATGTCAGAGAAATGGATACACTAAGCATGGAGAAGAAAATACAAAGGCTGCATCCACACTGCAGAAATAACCTAATGTAACATTACTTTGTCATGGCTCAGTGTTGTAGTTCTGTGAGCGATTTAGCATTCTCTGTTAAAAGATTCTCGCGTGACAACTACAGATCCCAGAATTCCATAGCACTGAGCTATGGATTCTTTCTGCAGTGCAGATGAAGCCTAAGAGGTACTATGACTACTGCCTCCAAACATCTGAAGGGCTGGCATGTGGAACAAGCTTATTGCTACTCCAGACCCAAACAAATTGATTCAAATTAAAAGAAAGAAGATCTTGGCTAATCATTAGGAAGAACTTCTTGACTGTAAGAGTTATTTAACTTTAAAGCAAACTACCTCATGATGGACTTCTTCATTAGAGGTTTTTATGCAGAGATTGATGGCCATCTGTCAGGTATGCTTCAGCTATGGATTTCCTGCATTGGCACAGAGTTGGACCAAATGAAAGTTTATATCACTTCCAACTCTATAATTCTGTAACTCATGCAAAACACTCTGGGGCCTTCTTGCTTGTGTTTGTTTGTTAAAAAAGGGTAAATCTATATTCTCTCAATAAATACAAAATTAAAAATCCCTTGCCAATGGATAGGTTGTAAAAAAAGGAATCTTTTTTCATTCAAAAATAAGAACGAGGAATTTATGCACCTATGGCACATTTGTGCACTTATGGCACAAATCCTATGCATGTTTATTAAGTCCATTTGAACTTAATGGGCCTTAGTCAACAGAGGTCTACAACCTTATGCCTAAGCCCAGCATAGCACTGAAGCTTTCATATTTCCCAGCCCCCTATAGCAGGTTTTTACAGAGCACAGTGATCACCTTCATTCTATTTTCAACTGAACTTCACTGTTCTTTTTTGCAGGATTCCACTTCATTCTTAGCTCCTTTCCTTTGCCTTAAAATGTTCAAAGATATAAGTCACAATGACCTGGAGAGAGGGAAACATGTTAAATTTAATGTTGCTCATCAGTGTGTGTGTGGGGGGGGGAATCATACTCACTATATGAAGAGGTTAGGATGTAAATGCCTGTTTTTAAAACACTGCTGGATGACTAGACACATAAATCCATGTCCCAGAGTAGAAAAGGGCACAGCATGTTTTCAGTGAGAAGAAAAACACAATAAACGAGCTGATTAAATCAGTAGGAAGAACTCAGGAAGTCGCAGGAAGTTACAAGATAACAGTATAAATAATGGTGTTGACTCAGTTGCAAAAGTTATCAGTTTTTGTTTAAATGAATGGAGTTCTGTTTTTCAGTACAATCCCAATTATCTACTGAGGATTTAGACAATAAGAAACTACCAGAGGGCACTCTAGTACATGTCTAGTCACAAGTTAACCCAAGGTTATTCAGACATGAAGAGCCAGTATGGTGTAGTGATTTGGACTCGGACTCTAGATCAGGATTAAAAACACTGTTTTCTCACTGGAACCCACTGGGTGACGTTGGGCAAGTCACACTCTTTTACCCTAAGAGGAAGGCAATGACAAATCTCCTCTAAATAAATCTTGCCAAGAGACCATTGATAGGGTCACCATAAATTTGAGCCAGTCTGAACGCACTGAACAGCAACAAAATTAAGGTATAAATGGATGCACTACTTCAAGTATTAATGCATGTCTTACTTCCAGGCTATTGTGTAAAGGTGTGTAGCCAAAGGGAAGCTATGTAGTCTCAGGTTTGCTATAATTTTACATATAAGTGACAAGCTCAAATCCAGGTACTGATATCTGGTTGGGTTGTTGTTGATCACACTATGGGCTGTGTTGTTGTTTTAAAAAATAACATTAATTTCAAAAAGGGTTCTAGTCTCCTGTTGACCGTTGTTGTGGGCCTCCAAGTCATTTTTGACTTATAGGAAAACACAAGTGATTCTATCACAGGGTTTTCTTGGCAGGTTTCTTCTGAGGAGGTTTACCACTGCCATCCTCTAAGGCTGAGACAAAGGTCACACAGTGGTTTTTCATGCTTGAGTGAGGATTTGAACCCAGGTCATAATCCAGATTCATAGTCCAATGCTCCAGAAGCAGCCCAGAGTATTCTGGCCCTGGACCTGCCCTGACATCCCAACATTACCTAAGACTCTCAGTTGCGATGCCAGGTGGCTGTGTGCATGCATGTCCTGCTTTGCTGCCCACCAACGTGGCAGCGCATCACTCACTCTGAGGTCAGAATGAGGCACCCAGAATCTATCACATGGCTTCACGCCTCACTCTGACCACAGAGCAAAAGTAACTGAGGTGGCAGCAGACAGCACAGTGGGATGTGTTGTAAACAGCCTCCTAGCATCACAATGGCAGGCTCCAGATCTAATATTCTAATGGGAGTATACTGCAGGTTTGGTGCTGAACTGACTGGACATTGTCTGGACATTTCATACCAGATCCAGGGTTTGGGCCTTGTATCATCTGGACTCATTGCCATGGGAACAGGGGGAGAATGTTTTATTTGCCTGTGCAGACAGGGCCTCAGTATCCATTTACCACTATAGAATTTAAACGTTTAGTCACAATAGTTTAAAAAGCTGATGTCAACATTTCCGTTTGAACAAATCTGACACTCAGCTGTTTCAAGGGGCCAAAGTTGCTGCTTGACTCAACACTATTGTGAATGGGTGGAGTACAAGAAGCCTGAATAATGGGAAGTTCTCACACTTTTGCTCTCCAGAGTCTAAATCACTTATTTCTACTGCTAGAAGACTATCCCCACCAATGCTTCAGCATTCTGGGGGTACTTTCACACATGACACCCCAGTTACATACGAACTAGGTGCTGGCAGCCCAAAATAAGTCATAGACCATCCAGCTCATTAAGGCCCACCTTGAGATGAGTGTCCCCTTCCCAAACATCTGACCATTGTCTTTACTCCAAAACTCTGACTTTCTACAAAATACTCTAGGGCATGGCTTGATATGCCCCAGACCCCTTACAGCTCTTTCCTTCTTCATCAACAAGAAAAGACCATAATGCTGGGAAAGGTAGATGGGTGTAGAAAGAGAAGAAGACCACATCTGAGTAAATCTTTCCAAGGAAACCCTATGATAGGGAAGCCATAATTGGAGTGAGAAGTCACACTCTCTCAGCCTCAGGAGGAGGCAATGGCAAACCTCCTCTGACTCAAAGACACACAACAACAACAACAACAGAGTGCCATTAAACTCAGCATGGTAGAGGTGAACAGCCAAAAATACAGACTGTAAGGCTCAGTGCTCCAAAATAACCAAGCCAATGGAATGGGAATGGGTGAAAGCCGCTCTCTACCTGTAGCTGTTTCAGCCTAAGTCCGCCTGCTGCCAGCATGGAGGCCAGGTCTGCCTCCGCCATCCAGCCAAACATCAACAGGAAGAGCTGCTGCTGCTGCTGCTGCTGCTGCTGCTGCTGCTGCTGCTGCTGCTTCTTCTTCTTCTTCTTCTGCTGCTGCTGCTGCTGCTGCTGCTGCTGCTGCTGCTGCTCCCAGCCTGGATCCCACGCGCTGCCCGGGAGCTTCCGGTCGGTGTGGGTCTCTCTCTCTCTCTATGCAAAGCACCCGCTCACCATAGAGAGGCCTCAGCCTAGACGGAACTCACTTCATGGTCCATAGACTGGAGCAGGCCACTATAGAGCTAGAAACTGTAGCAGAGCACCCCATGCCTCTTTCTCAAAGGAGGCAGGCACAGAGGAGCCCTGTGGCGCAGTGGTCAAATGCCTGCTCTGCACGTGTGTGTGCATATATTTGTGAACAATGAGAATGCTCATATATATAAATATATGTATTTATGTCATTTATAATATATACACATATGCACACATTCACATGTATACTCATATATATATATATATATATATATACACACACACACACACATATATATATATATACACACACATCCCCATATATAGATACACACACACATATACGCATACACACACACTCATACATATACACATATATACACATATACTCATATATTTATACACACACACACATCCCCATATATATAGATACACACACACACACACATATATAGGCATACACACACACTCATACATATACACATATATACACATATACTCATATATTTATACACACACACACATCCCCATATATATAGATACACACACACACACACACACACACACACACACACACATATATATATATAGGCATACACACACACTCATACATATACACATATATACTGTACACATATACTCATATATTTATATATATACACACACACACACATATACACTCATCCCTCCATATTTGCAGCTTTGATATTTGCAAATCTGATTGTTCATGGATTTTATTAATATGTTCTCTCTGGGAATCTCTAGGTCCTCCAGCAGAAATCTATGGTCAACTTTAACCAAAAGTCGCACTGAAGGACCTAGAGATTCCTAAAGAGAACACTCCTCTAGGCATTTGAAGCTCCTCCAGCACAACTTTAGGGTCAATGTGAAGTCGAACTATGGTCAATGTCTATTGAATGTTGACCACAGAGTTGCATTGGAGGACCTAGAGATTCCTAGAGAGGTGTCCTCTCAGGTAAAAATATGTGTTTTTGTTATTGCAGTTTTTCCACATTCACGGGGGCCCTGTACCCTTAAACCCCAGCGAATGTGGAGGGATGAGTGTATATATCTGTGAAGAATGAGAATACTCATATACACACACACATTCAACTTGAAATCTAACTAGTCTAGTCATACAAATGCACACACTCTCTCTCAAAGGGAGTTAGGTCAAAGAGTGTGTACTGTATATATTAGTGAAGAATGAGAATACTCTCATGTCTATCTATCTATCTATCTATCTATGAAATATTAACCCCCTCTGTTTGCTCCCTGCGAGGAAGTAAGGGTCACGGATGTGAAGTCTGCAAAAATGGAGGTGCCACTATATGAATATTCTCTCTATATAATATATATATATATATATATATATATATATATATATTTGTGTGTGAAGAAAGAAAATACTGAAATACACACACACACACTCTCTCTAATATTTATTTCTCTCTATATATACAGTATATGTGTGTGTGTGTGTGTGAGAGAGAGAGAGAGAGAGAGAGAGAGAGTTCAATCCCAGCCAGGGGCTCAGGGTTGTCTCAGCCTGACATCCTTCCATACGTAGGTCACTAAAATTAGTACCTAGCTTGCTGGGGGCAATTAGATAAGTTTACACTTTGTAAACTGCTTAGTACACTGGTAAGCAGTATAGTAATGGACTTGCTATTGCTATAGGTCCAAAACACATTGCAGAAACTATCCAGTTCAAGACTGCTTTAGTTGCCCTTACTCAGTGCTAGGGTAATCCTGGGATTTGTAGTTTGTCGTGGCACCAGAGCTCTCTCTGACAGAGAAGACTCAATGTCTCACAAAACTATATAGAGACAAGAGATCTTTGTGGTCCCAAACAAACTTCAGAAATAATCCACTTTGAAACATAATCTGCTCTTACATGGTCGAATAGATGGGTGGTTGTTAAGTATAAATAGGAGTGGATAAATAGATTCCCCATCTATCAAGTAGTGTCAGATATAAATGAGGATAAAGATAGCAAAGTAACAGAAAAATTTAAGGTACTAAGACTGGGAGACCAAACAACTAAATATCTGAAGCACAATAAAGTTTAGTGTAACTAGAAGATAACAAGGAAATCTTAAATACTGAAAAGTACTTTTAGATTTGTCTGATGTATGATTTAAGTCAGGAAGATGGAAGAATGGTAAGAGTGGATTTGATTATTAACAAATTTATGTATGGTATTTTTTACTGTCTTGTATTGTTATTTTCATGTAATAAACTGTGAATAAAGAAAAATAAAATAAAGAAAATAAATTATCCACTTTGATACCTCTTTAACTCTCCGGGTTCAGTGCTAGGATATACTGTACTGGGAATTGTAGCTTATTGTGGCACCAGAGCTCTCTGATAGAGAAGGCTAAATGTTTCACAAAACTACCTTCCCAGAATTCCCTAGCATTAAATCAGGGCACTTAAAGTGGATTATTTCTGCAGTGTGTTTTGGGCCTAAAGTCTACTTCCTCAGATGCATAGTTCCCCAAATTCCCTAGCACTTCCCCAAATTCCCTAGCACTGAGCCAGGGCACTTAAAGCGATTTCCTTAGATTATTTCTGCAGTGTGTTTTGGACCATACTGGATTGCAAAGGAGATACAGTATCTTCTTTGTGTTGCAAACGGATGTTAAATTTCCTGGACTTTGAAAATCTCCCAGTTGCCACATGGCCAGAAGGAGGAGGCGCCAGTCTGGAAGAGGTACCCCTCCAAACCATCTGAACTGAGAACAGAAACAGGGAAATGCAGGCCTATGACTAACATCTTCAATTTTTTCCCCTTCTGTATAGTTTTTAACACCTTGCCCAATGAAGAAGAAGCCAGTGGAGCTTCGAAAGCTTACGACATGTAACTGTGCATTTTGGTTGGTCCAATAAAGGTATGATTGTTTGATAGATTTTTGTTGTCATTGGATTTGCTGTATGGTCAACACAGCTATCCCTTCCACTGCATCATTCATACCCAACCTTCCTTTTGATTTGAACTCTGCAGTCCCAAACCTATTGCAAAAATAATCTAGTTTGAGACTGCTTTAACTGCCCTGGCTCAGTGCTAGGGAATTCTGGGAACTGTAGTTTTGTGAGACATTTAGCCTTCCCTGTCAGAGAGCTCCGGTCACGGTGCCACAATAAACTCCAATTCCCAGGATTCCTAGCACTGAGCCAGGGCGGTTAAAGTGGTGTCAACCGGATTATTTCTGCATTGTGTTTTGAACCTGTGTTTTACTCTGAAAATACTGTGCGTCTCCTCAATTAATGGAGCTTGAGTCATTTGATGTCTGTCAGCTGCTGATTTTGAAGGGATTGTTAGATGGGAGGAATCACTCTTCAGAACTAGGGGGAAGATTTCAACTTGAGGTCTAACTAGTCCAGTCATAAATGTACATGCATATACTCTGTGTGTGTGTGTGTGTGTATATATATATATTGTATATATTTTAGTGTGTATATATATATATATATATATATATACACACACACACAGAGAGAGACATACATATATGACTGGTCTAGTTAGATTTTGAGTTGAAATTTTCACACATGACAGGGTTGCCATAAATCTAAAACAACCTGAAGGCACACAACACACAGAAAACACATAGACTCAAAGAGACTTAGGTCAAAATGTATGTGGATGTGCATGGGTATGTGTGTTTGTGTGTGTATGTAAATACACACACACATTTGTGAGGAATGAGAATGCTCATATAAGCGCAGGGCTCCCATGCATGTACACACATGCACATGTGCATACACACACATATACAGTATCTGAATACCCATATATCAACTTGAAATCTAGCTAGTCTAGTCATATATATATATATATATATAGAGAGAGAGAGAGAGACTCCCACACTCTCTCAAAGGGATTTAGGTCAAAATGTGTCTGTGTGCGTGTATTTGTGAAGAATGAGAATACTGATACACACACACACACATATATATATTTCAACTTCAACTCTAACTAGTCTAGTCATATAAATACACAGACTCTCAAACAGGTCAAAGAGTATATATATAAATTTGTGAAGAATGAGAATGTTCTCATATATATATTAATACTCTATATATGAGTATTTATGTATATATATTTGAATATATATATGTGTGTGTGTGAAGAATGAGAATACCTATATATATATATATATATAATACACACACACAAACATTACTATTCTCTCTCTCTCTATATATATATATATATAATATAGTATTCATATATGTATATGTGTGTGTGTATATATATATATATATATACACGCAGTATATATATATATATATATATATGGATATGAGTGCGTGTGTGCATATATGTGTGTGTGTGTGAAAAATTATAATACTTTCTTATATACAGTTGGCCTTCCGTATCCACAGAATTTTTAACCACGGATTCAACCATCCACTGTTTGAAAACATTAAAAAATACATAAATTCCTAAAGCAAACCTTGATTTTGTCATTTTATTTAAGAGACACCATTTTATTATGCTGTTGTATTTAATGGGACTCGAGCATCCTCAGATGTTGGGATCCACAGGGAATCCTAGAACCAAATCCCAGTGGATACCAAGGGCCCACTGTGTGTGTGTGTGTGTGTGTGTGCGCGCGTGCGCGTGTGCATGTGTGTGCATATATATATATATATAGAGAGAGAGAGAGAGAGAGAGAGAGAGAGAGTATTCTCATTCTCATACCAATAAAGGTATAGTTTTGCAGGATTTTGGATTATATTGTTCTTTGCGATATGGCCAACACAGCTACCTCTGGATGTGCCACACAATAGTTTGTGCAATCTTTCCCAGAGAAGAACGCAGTAAACAGAGCTAAGGAGATGCAAAGGAAGACAACATATCCATGGGTCCAGGTTATCTTCCTTACAGAGAAAAGCTTGAGAAATAAGGGAGTTTAAGTAACAGATAACGCAGAACAGCACATGACAGAGGTTACAAAACAAACAGTATGGAGAATGTAAATATTTAAATATCTTTCTCTCTTCAATCACTGGAGCTCAGATTCATCGGGGGGGGGGGGGGGGGGGGGGAGGTGAGTTCAGTAAAAGCAGAATAATTACATATAAAATCTTTTTTAACAATGAAAGAAAGAAATCTTTCACAATACACAAACTGGACAAATTTACAGATAATAAGTCTGTTCGTCAATAACAAAGCAAATACTGGATGTGAACTCCAAGAGGAACAGGAAGCAGAGCTTGGGAAAATTACTTTTTAGACCATAGCTCCCAGAATTCCTCAGCATCGCCAGTGGCCATGGTGGCTTCGAGAATCTCAGAGCCATCGTCAAACAAATCAACTGTTCCAACCTGTGTGCAAAGCAAAAGGTTTGTACTTTAAATCCTCATACAGCTTATACATCTTTCTCTATGAGGGAGCATTGCAACACAACTTATTTATTACTTTTTCCCAGCCTTGGGAATTCAGGCAGCTTGCAAAAATCAAGGTTGTTTTCCCACAACACTATACCAATATAACACTTTGATACTACATTAGCAGATACAGATAAAAGCATGTGTCAGTAAAAAGATGCAAAAAGGTAAGAGATGTTAATAGAATTTAAAATAATTGAAAACATATCAATTAAAAAGCAAGAAATAAGACTGGTATGGCATATTATTAAAAGCAATGTCCTCTCAAACCCTCTGTTTCCATATCGGACTTTTTAAAAAAACAGTTTGCACCTGCCAACAGAAGGACCCAAGGAAAGTCTGGGAACAGCCACGAAAAAGGCTTTATTTTACAACATTTCAGAGATAAAACTAGGACATGTGTAGCCAAGCAACATCAGAGTGTGGTCAAGACAGCAAGAGTTACTGTATTAATAAGGAAGAGCACACAAGCCAGGAAAGGCTGCAGCACTCTGCTTTTGTCTGAACTCACACGGAAGGGCAAGATTCTGCTCTCTTCTCCCCTGAGTTACAGTAACTGAGTGCAAACTACTTTTGCACTTTGAACTCTGTTTGCAGCAAGTGAAGCAAACTGAGGACAGAGGAGGAAAATGGGAGGAGAAAGAAACTGGGACATTTTAAAAGGTGGGACAACAGAGTAATTTAACTGGGACTGTTCCTCCCAAATCAGGACAGTTGGAAAGTATGAAAGACCTTCTCCCACTTTCCCATCAGATGGTCTGTGAGGTTACAGGACTGATAGAAGGATCTCGCCTGAAGAACTTAATCTTCAGCTGTTATGTGGTACTATGTACTTTGATGCTACCAGTACCAGATGCTACTGTTGAGTAAAGGGGCATGGTTAGCATCATCATGCCCTATCTACAAACTGTCCAGGGCAGAAGTGGGCAACTTGTGGCCCTACACTTGCTGCTATTCCTATCACCCTATAACATTGGCTATGCTGCCTAGGAGCAATGGGAGCTGCAGTTCAGCACTATCTGCAAAGCCAGCATCTGCCCACTCCAGTTTTACTGTCATATCGTTGGCCATTGTTATATAAAGATTATGAGCCAGCGTGGTGGTTTGAGCATTGAGCTAGAACACTGGAAGACCAGGGTTCAAATCCGGGCTTGGACATGAAAACCCACACTCTCTCAGCCTTAGAGGATGGCAACCCCCCTCTGAAGAAACTTGCCTAAAAAACTTCCATGATAGGTTCATCTTAAATTCGTAAATTACTTGAGGGCACACAACAATGACAACAACAACATAAAGATGACTGGACTAGTTAGATCAGAGTAAGCAATCTGCTGCCCTTCAGGTTATTTCGGAAATCTAGAATGGAGCTGATAAGAGCTGTACTGCAAAACATCTGAATTACATCTTTGATCTGTTTGAAGGTTGTAACAATTATGCGAGCATAACAACAGTACAAGAGATGGTATTGCTCCCTTAGCAGTTATGCATGTTCAGCTACTACAACTATGCAACTATTACCACTAGCACAGTTACAACCTAATTGGTTGTGGAATGCCTTGCACTAAATTTCACACTTGGGCAAGGAAGTGGTATAAGGGAGACAGTATTGTGCAAATTGCAGTGCTCCAGGCCATGGTATAAATATAGCTGCTGCGTTTAGTGCAAGAAATGTTATTGTTTTCGTAAAGAAAATTGAACCGTTTTCTAGATAAACTTGATGGTGAAAACCTAATTGAAGCTACAATTCTTGGACTGCTAACCTGGGAGTAAATCTCCTTAAATTATGGTAGCCTCATGCCTGAGTAGGTGCATAAGAAAATGTGCTGTTAGATGGCAAAAGAGGGTTGTTGGGCAATGAATAATGGAGTCTGCAGGTTGTTTATATTATTTTTTTAAACTGTGGGGGTGTTAGGCTCAGTTCTCTCCTGAAAATGTGTAACCCCCATTAATTATTGGTTTGACCCTGTTGGTGAGGAAACTTAGTTCAGTTCAGAAGGAAAGAGACAGTTGGAGAGGAGCTGTAGTTAGCAGGGATTAAAAATTGTCATCTTGAATTAAGTAATATGTTTTCAATGTCTAGATTTAGAAAGCAACAGAAGGGTAATTTTTTTATACTGGACTATGTATTATGTTTTTGTATCTAAGGCCCGTTACAGACGGGCTTAAAAATACGCGGAGCGCGTACTAGGGTTAAGATGGGGCGGTGCTTCCACACCATCCTAACCCTAGTGCGTGCTGTGCGCGCACAAAATGGCAGCGGCCGTTCCACACGGCCGCCGTCAGCGATACATGACGACCGCGCCGCCTCCAAACGAGGCCTCGCTGAGGCCTCGATCCGGCAGCAGGGCACCTAGGCCACCCTTTCCGCAACCCTGGAAGGAGCTCCGTTTCGGAGCTCCTTCCTGGTTTGGTCCGCTGGGCGCAGCCTTCAGACAGCTGCGCCCAGCGGATCAAAGGAGAAAGGGGCCAAACGGCCCCTTTCTCCTTCTCCCCGCTGCCGCGGGGTGTCCTTGGGGCTTGAAGCCCCAAGGACACCCCTTTCCAGGCTGCGGGGAAGGGGCCTTTTGCCGCTTCCCCGCAGCCCGGAAAGCGGCGGATTGGGGCTTCAGCGGCTGCTGCTCTGGCCGCTGAGGCCTCGATCCGGCGGGAAAAGGTGCGCCTACAGGCCGCCCCAAAGGGGCGGTCTGTAACGCGCCTCTGTTGCATGTTGAATTAGGGTGTTGAGGCTGCCGCGACAGTTGTATACTGTTGAGCAGCATATGCAGAAGAGATTGACAAACAAGACTTGCAGCAGTATCTCATTTGATGCAGGGAGTTTTGAGATTGAATTTGTGTTGGCTTTAGTATATAGAATGTTGTATTCTTCTTGTTTAGTATCAAATTCAATATAAATTGGCAAACTGATTTAACTATTTTGATTGAGTTTGTAGTATTCATTTATTCTTGGTCCAATAGAATCCAAGGAGTTGGTACAAATGCACCACCTGAGAAATCAACAGAAGCTATGCAATGCTGTTGGAATAACAGATATATTGCCATGATAGACACATTAGCAGAATCATTTGATGGAGCTGCTCCATCTGGCGATATACCAGTGGAATGGCAAAAATGGTAATGGATGCCACATGGAAAAGTATTAAAGCCTTGATGGTGTTAAAGGTTTGACACTAACCTTGGACCTGGCACATATACAAAAATCACTTTTCATAATATCAGTAGAGGAAGGGGGGTATTTTTTAAAGCAGCTACTTTGTGCATATTGCTGCAAGAGCATTTGACATGGTATTAATTGACTCTCTCTGCTGGCAGGGATAGTTTATTTTATGCCATCTACTCTTATTTTTTTCCCCCTGCTTCCATTCTCATAAGTCATAATTTCACTAGATAAAATTGCTTCAGAGGAGAGCTGCTCTGCTATGGGAGGAGAGTAAGACTACAGAGTCTGTGATGGGAAGCCTCTCATCTGAAACAGATGTGGATATGAAATTTCTAATCATTAACAACAGAACCACCACCACCACCACCATTCCAGGAGAAAAAACAAAGACATACAACTGAGTGCTATTAAGTCAGAATGTTCAAGTCATTGTATTCCCAGTTACATGCAGATGTGAGAATTAGACAGTGAAGGGAGGAGACAGAAAGAAAATCAACTCATTTGAAATGTGGTGTTGGGAAGAGTACTTAGCATAATGTGGACAGCCAAAAATGCAGACAAATGGGATCAGACCAGGGCTCTCCTTGGAAGCAAAAATGATCAAGTTGAGACTATCGTACTTTGGCCACATAATGAAAAGGCACAGATCACTAGGAAAAAAAAATAATGCTAGGAAAGGTAGGGAGTACAAGAAAGAGAGGAAGACCACAGACCAGATGGATAGATGGGCAAGGGCTTGCAAGACCTGGGCAAGGAACTGGAGCATAGGGTTTCTCTGAGATGTCTCATCCACAGGGTTGCCATGAGTCGAGGTCGACTTGAGGGTAGCTAAAAACAACAATACCAGGACAGTTTTTGTGAGTTTTTCGGGCTATGTGGCCATATTCTGAAAGAGTTTATTCCTGATGTTTTGCTGGCATCTTTAGATGGCATCTCTGAAGATGCCAGCCACAGATGCAGCGAAATGTCAGGAATAAACTCTTCCACAACATGGCCCAAAAAATGCACAAGAAAATATGGATGCAAGCCATTAAAACCTTCGACTTCACAGTTCCAGGAGAATCCTAAACCCCTTTTCTCCTTCCTGAACACATGAAAACAACAAGACCAGTTTATTCTGCTATGGAGTGATCTCCATCCTCATACACATTCTGAGAAGCCTTGAAGGGGTTGGTCAAAGAGAAGGGCAGATGTACCTGTTAACTAGTCTAAATAGTTACATTTTTTAATAAGAATTCCTCAGATAGGCTTGCTATTAAGAGGGCTTGATTGCTTAGTCCCTCTGAGACTGGTCCTTGCCTTTTAGCACAATAGCTAAATTCTTGCTTCCATTGTTATAAGATTAGTTAGTGTGGGGGAGTGTGTGCAAGGCTTTAGGTCATTTCTAACAAGGCTTCTTGCCAAGACCTTTCAAAGATACCCTCCTTCCTCACTGCCTCCCTCTGGGGCTGGAAGAGTGAGTCTTGCTGGGGCCACCTGTGCTCTCTTCAAGTACACATGCACAGTTTTAGTGTACTGTACAGCATGTAGAGAAATCTTGTAGCACTTTTGAGACTAAGCTTTTGTAGACTAAAGTCTGCTTTCTCAGATGCATTTGATCTGTGAAAGCTCATGCCACCAACTTCTTTCTTTCAGTTAGTCTCAAAGGTGCTACAAGATCTCTCTACATACTGATCCTACAGACTGACACTTTGAAATGTATTGTACAGTTTTCAGATAGGGAGGTAGTGTTTAACACTGAGGTTTGTAGGTTTATCTTTTTTGACAGATATTCCTTGGGGGAATTCCTCCCTCTGCTATTCTGTAGCAGAAGGTTAATCCCACAGAGTCCTTTGTTAGTTTTTCATGACCCCAATCAACATGCATCTGAGGAAGTAGGCTCAAGTCTATGAAAGCCCCCCCTTTTGGAGGGGATCATATACTTCTATACCGCTTATCAGTGAACTCAGCACTCTCTAAGCGGTTTATTATCTGTAAATTAATTGCCCCCAACAAGCTGGGGCCTAATTGGTAGCTCATTCTATCAATTTATTTCTTTCAGTTAGTATCCAAGGTGCTACAAGATCCTTTTGTACAGTATACTGATTTTCCAGACTATATCTTTGAATTCCTTAGTCAACAGATAATTTCAATGTGGAATTCAGTTTTCCAGTAACACGATTATAATCTGTTGGCATGGAGTTAGAAGGTTTCAAGTGGCTGAGCAAGGTCTTCCTCAGATTAAATCAAATATAAATTCAAGAATTGACATGTTAACACAGGGTGCATCTATATGGACTCACCATCATCTGCTGGGAGTATAGGTTAACCCAGTCCTCCGTTACCTAAGCATGGCAATAGTACAGGCGTACAGATGATCTAGTAAAGAGCTGCACACCATTCTATCTGATGTCAGACTTTAATTCTCCTTTTCCATAATGGTAAATACTCATTGCTACAAGGTGGAGCACCTAAAGTTAGTGTAAATGTTTTAATGTGGGAGGTGGCATAGCCTTAGATTGGATCAGGTGTGATTATGGTTGATTATAGAATCCACCAGAGTGAATTTTAGACAAATTAAATTCCCAAGGGCTTGCTGGAATCCTTTTTCTCCCCATTGGGACTGCTAGTCTCCAGAAGCAGACGGCACCTTTGGGACTAACTGAAAGAAGTTGGCAGCATGAGCTTTCCTAGACTCAAGTCTACTTCCTCAGATGCATTTGGATATAATAATAATAATAATAATGTAGAGAGATCTTGAGAGTATCTGAAGGAAAGAAGTTGGCAGTAGGGGTTTTTCTAGACTTAAGTTTACTTCCTCAGATGCATTTAAATGCATATATAATAGACGTAAAAGATGCAGATATAAAATATGTATAATATATAATAATGATGACGATAATGTATAGAGATCTTGTAGCATCTTTGGAACTAACTGAAAGAAAGAAATAGGCACCATGAGCTTTCCTAGACTCAAGTCTACTTCCTCAGATGCATTTGGATGTAATAATAATAATAATAATAATATAGAGAGATCTTGTAGCACCTTTGAAACTAACTGAAATAAAAAAGCAGGCAGCATGAGCTTTTGTAGACTTCAGTCAACTTCCTCAGATGCATTTGGATATAATAATAATAATAATAGAGAGATCTTGTAGCACTTTTGAGACTAACTGAAATAAAGAAGTTGGCACTGCAGCATGAACTTTCATAAGACTTAAGTCTATTTCCTCAGATGCATTTAGTGGAGTGGAAGCCAGGGACAGACATATATATGCCATTGGCATACATGCCTGGCTTCCTCTCCACTAAACCTATCTGAGGAAGTAGAGACTTTAGGCCTGTTACAGACAGCCAAAATAAAGCTGCTTTGAGTCACTTTGGAGGCATGATGTTTCAATGATGCTTGCGTCCTAAGAGTCCAGAAGCCACACCAAAGCCACGCTTCAGTCTGGAGCATGGCTTTGGTGTGACTTCTGGACTCTTAGGACGCATGCATCATTGAAACACCATACCTCCACTGTGACTTGAAGCAGCTTTATTTTGGCTGTCTGTAACAGGCCAATGTCTAGGGAAGCTCATGCTGCCAACTTCTTTCAGAGTCTCAAAGGGGGATACAAGGGCTCTTCTTATTATTATTATTATTATTATTATTATTATTTCCAAATGCCAACTTCTTCCTTTCAGTGAGTCTCAAAGGGGCTACAAGGGCTCTATTATTAATGTTATTATTGTTATTATTATTTCCAAATGCCAACTTCTCCTTTGGAGTGAGCCTCAGAGGAGGCAGGCGCTCCAGTCCCCTCAGAAAGGCAGAGGGTCCCTCCTGAGCCCCGCCCTGGCCCCTTCCTTTCTCCCTGGCTCCCTGCTGCCTCCTCCTCCTCCTCTAGGCCGCCTCCCATTGGTGGAGGAGGGAGGGGAAGAGCACGTGACCCTCGGGGCAGGCATGGAACCTGGAGACTAGCGGCCGGGCGCGGCTGCAATAGCAGCAGCAGTAGCAGCACGTGCGGCGGCGGCGGCGGTTGTTTCGGTTGGCGCTCTAGGGCTCGACGCCTCCGCCTCCTGGGCCTCCCAGCAGCAGAGTCTCTCCGTGGGCACCATTTTGTTTGCGGGCGAGTGAGGCGGCGTCGAAAGAGAGAGAAGAAGGAGAAGAGGTTTGGGCGGGAAGCGAGCCGCCTGCCCGGGAGGGAGAGAGAGAGGAGGCGCGAAGGCGGCGGCGGCTGCTGCTGCTGCTGCACGACGGTTAACTGAGCGTGGCTCCTGTGGGGAAAGGAGGGCGCCCCACTGACTCTCCCTCTCTCTCTCCCCCGCAGGCTCCGCTGGGCGCCATGGCAGACGAGGACTGGGAGAACGAGATCAAGGGCCAGGCTGGGGCCGCCAGCAAAGCAGCAGAGGACGCCGCCGCCGCCGCCGCCGCCTCCTTCCCGGTCTTCCAGCCCGGCTTCCAGAAAAGGGTGAGCCCAGACTAGGCACCGAGTACCCGCCCTCCTTTTCCAGGACTTCTGCTCCAGGAGGAGTCCCAAAATGTCCTCCACGATTGGGATGAAGAAGAAGCATGAATGCAGTTGTCATTATCCCACTCTTCTCCCAAGACTGGGGCTTTACAACATTAAAAAACACCACTCCGTTGAAAACAGACAGAAACAATGTGTTAAAATGGGCTTAAATTACTACAGCAGTTAAAACAAAGTCAATGCCAAAATATCAAATACTTTTAAAAGATAACGAAAGGCTTAAGATACATAATGTTGGAGACTGGAAATGTAGGGCATGTCCTGGAAAAGGAGGACGCCTGGTCACCCTTAGTTTAAAAAAGCAATAGAGAGTAATATAATTCTATGACTGTTTTTAGCTAAGGGTGACCAGAGGTCCTCCTTTTCCAGGACATGCCCTACATCCCAGCCTTCTCTCCAGGAGGAATTCCAAAATGCCTTCCTTTCTGAGCATGACTCTGGAGCATGGCTTACATTTAGATCAGTGTTCTCAGTTTTTATTTGGTCATGCCTTCAGTTTTTCTTGAATGCCCTACATTTTGGGGTGCCTGGGCCTCCTTTGCAATCAGGGCACCTGGTCCCCTTCTACCCTGAATTACCCTAACAAAATGTATTGTAATTCAGATTGAGATGAACCACCTGGGCCCTTGCTGGGCTGGGAGACCAGATGCCCTTCTCTTCCAGGGTGTTTCTTACATGTCAGCCTTCTCTCCAGGAGGAATTGCAAAACATCCTTCCATTTTGAGCATGACTCGTGTGACGAAGTGCTTTGAGTGTTGGACCATCCCTTTGGAGACCATGAAACCCACTGGATGACCAGGGGCAAGTTGCACACTCTCAGCCTCTGGGGAAGTCAGTGGCAAACCACCTCTGAACAAATCTTGCCAAGAAAACCCCGTGACAGGGTTGCCTTAGGCTTGCTATAAATCAGAATACTTGAAGGCATGCCACCAATACAAAGGAACACGAATTACATTTATATTAGTGTTTTCAGCTTTGATTTGGTGGTACATTTTTCTTGAATGTCCAACATTTTGCAGTGCCTTGTCCTCCTCTGAGGTTAGGGCATTTGGTCACGCTGGGTGGATGGCCGTGAGGGGTGGGGATGAGGTGGCCCAGGGGCTTGCCTTCCCCTCGCTCTCTTGTTTAATATTTATCTTAAAAGGGTGTTACTGTGCTCCCACCGCAAATCCTTTATAAATGTGTTTGTCTGAATTGGAGAAAAAGTTTGGAAGCTCATCAACAGCTCAAAAGTTTTATTTAATAAAACCTTTGGTGGACAACAGCCCGTAGGCTTATTATTATGCCAGATGATACTTTGTAGGGTGTCACAAATGGTTTTGTTTCTGCTACAACACACTAACAGAACAACAACAACAAAAAACAAAACAAAACTGGAATTTGAAGTTGAAGGCTTTCATAGCCAGCATCCATATGTTTTTGGTGGGTTTTTCGGGCTATGTGGCCATGTTCTGGAAGGGTTTCTTCCTGACGTTTTGCCAGCATCTGTGGTTGGCATCTTCGGACAATGCTTGCCTGGAAAAAGGTGGTTCTATATATACTGTGTGAGCCTGGGAATGCAGGAGTGATTTGCATGCGTATTGTTCTGTGTCCTGGGAGGCTAATGCAAACGAGGATTAGTGTCTGCTAATTGGTGATCAATTATCTGCTGGGAAAGCCCTGATTCTGAGTGGTTTCCCATTTGCATTTGCTGAGGCCTGTTACAGACTGCCAAAATAAAGCTGCTTCGGGTCTCTTTGGAGGTATGCTGTTTAAATGATGAATGCATCCTAAGAATCCGGAAGCTGCACTCCAGTGCTCAGGAATGGTGTGTGGCTTTGGGGCGACCTCCGGACTCTTAGGACCCATGCATCATTTAAATAGCATACCTCCAAAGAGACCCGAAGCAGCTTTATTTTGGCAGTCTGTAACAGGCCTGAGTCCTTATTTTGCTGTTCCTCAGGACTGGTAGCCAAATTTTGTTCACTTTAAGTAAGGGTTTCTTCTTTCTGGATGAAATTATCCAGATGTTTGTGGATTTCAATGGCTTCTCTATCCATGAAAGGGGGAAAAGTCTCCTGTGATGGTCCAGAAACTTTTATTTTTTATAAAAGTTCAACTTATTTCAATCTTATCACCAGTTGGTCCTCTTCAGGGACTATTAGAAATTTTTGGAGTTGGAGTCTGCACTCCCAATCTGAGTATCCTTTCATTTTTCTACAATACACTAATATACTCCTAAAATATTATGTTAAAGGGCTTCGCCAAATGTAGAGGTGGCTTTCTTTCATTCCTCAGAGAAGAAGCAGGGACTTGAAAGCCAGTGCAAAAAACCACGAAAATCCCTTAGATATTTAAACAGTATTTTATTGGTGATTTATGGTAAAAAAAAAAAAAAGGAGGATGACGTGTGTCATTATTGAAGACATGCAGTAATGTACACATCCCTCCTCCCAGATCACAGGCTACTGATAATTTTTTTGGTTTTTTTTTAATGTATGCCAAATGACCGCTTTATTTATCCTGAATGCTTGCATGCATTGACTTAAAATGAAATGGGATTGAGCTGATTATTGTATTAATTGCTGGCAATTTGAATGGGCTACAGTATGATGTTAGTGTAGCAGTCCATATTGGGGGCAGCAGTGTTAAAATGCTATGAGAACTCTGCAGTCTGGTGTATACTTATCTGAGAGTACAGTCCATTGAATACAATAGGACTTGTCCAAATAAACAAGTATAGCATAGCATTTTAAATTTTGTGACAAAACAAATGGTAGAATCCTACACTAGTAGAGGTAAGAGTGATATAATAAACTGAATATGGATGTTGGGTTACTGCTAAATGCCCAGCCATGTTTTTAAAGCAGACTGCAGTATCCCTATAAATCAGGATTGGGAATTGTGCAGCCTTCCAAATGTGAGATTAAAACTATCAACATTCCTCACCACTGGCTAAGCCAGCTAGGCTGCTGGGAGTTGCAGTACAACAGTTTCCCCCAGCTGTAAGTAAAATATAGCACAAAGGCAAGAGCATTCTGGCACAGCCCCTTTCCCTGTGATCTTGGTGAACTATTTACAGAAAGGTTTCTTTTTATGACTAGAGAACGTTAAAATATTAAAAGTAAAATTATAAACTAAAGTAGTACAGTGCATTCCTGCTTCTTTCTATGGCTTGGGTAAACAAAATCTAATTTCCTACCTCTTAGAGGTACCTTCTCTACTTGGTGATTCTTGCACTAATGACTAGACTGTAATCGTGTGAATGATATTTGGGAAGGAACCACTTTTATCTTAGTGGGTCTTAGAGCCTTACAGACGGGCGTCATATGCCAGCATGGGGGGTTGGCGTACGCATGCCGGCTACCTTCATGCCGACATCATGCCGCATGTCCAGCTGCATGGCGGGGGCATCAAGATGCTCCGTTGGCACAGCGTTTAAGCACTTTAGGGGCTGTGTGTTGAGTCCCTTAGTTACAGGCCCATATGTGCAGGATTGGGTTGTTTTATTCTGTTTTGGCATTTGTTATTGCTTTGTTCAACTTGATATCATAAATATTTATTTTTATGGACGCTGTTATGTCTTCGGGATGAAGGCTTGCTTCATAATTTAAAAAAATGGAGAAATGATATTTCAGGGATTAGTTGTTCTGAAATGCTATGATTCACTTGACTAATTCTTTTAAAAAAGAAGCATTGTTGGTATAGAATTATAAATGGTTTTATTTTCATAATACATTATAGCTAGCAGTTGTTTTTTAAACTCATGCGGCCCTATAATAATTGCATTGTGGACTGACTCCTTTTTTCTTGTTCTAGGGGAATTTATCTGGCAGAATAAATGAAACAACATGCGATTTCAGCCAGATACCAGGTATGTGTTAAATAATTCTCTAAGAATTTAGAAAAGATTTGAGTACGAACACTTCATGATAAGAGTGAAATGATTCTTTCCTTACTGTATGGAAAGCTTGTTAAAATTAGTTCTTGAATATTATTGTGAAATTTTAATGTGGGATCTCTGTTTGGACTGAATTGCGGCATTGGTAGAATGTAGTAAAATTAATTTGATGCAGTGGAAAGTGCTGTACCTATTTTTGAACAATCAGAGTGAAGAAAACAATTGGAATATGGATTGTAAATGAATGAACCAATAGTTATGAAGCAAAAATAGTGTGTTTCTTAGTTATTAGATTATTGCATGTGTTACAGCATGTGCTGTCTTCGAGGCATTTTCTTCTGTGAGAGAAGAATGGCACTACTAAATACTATGCCAATTGCCAGTTACCAGTGGTTGGTGTAAGGAAAAACCAGATTAATCAGAAGATCCCTTAATAGCTTGAAACACTTTTAGCTGCTTGATTTAGACAGATAAGTGAATTTAGCAGTCCTGCAGTGAATACCACCACCTGGACAAATGGAACTTGAGTTCTGAAGATATTGCAGTCCTCCCTCCATTTTCATGAGGGATCCGTTCTGGACCCCCCTGAAAACGGAAAACCACGCATATTCAGGCCCTGTTGGCTTGAATGGAGATGTGCTCCCACAGGGGTGTGCGAGCATGCGCAATGGGCACTTCTCCCCTTTTTAACCCCCTCTGTTCGCCTCCCATGGATATTCAAGGGTCACGAATACCAAGTCCGTGAGAACAGAGGGAGAACTGTATTTATTAATAAGTTACAGGTTAAAAGCCTGAGGCTTGAGTTGTTACTCTATATTTTCTACGTTAAGTGTGTTCTTGCATTGTAGCAGTCCCTCATCCTCATTGTAGCTAAGGGATATCTAAGGCTAGTAGTCTTGATGACCACATATTATGAGATAGTTTTCTCAGAGTGTCCTCGTAGAACCAGACCAGAGAGAGTCTTCTAATCACCACAGACTGTTTAAAATTTTATGAGTTCTTAATAACCTTTTAAAAAGTCATATTTTCACACATGATACTTTTCATGCATTTGGGAGTAGAACTCAACATTGCCTTATGGTTCTCTTGGAAGAGCCCAGGCATGCTCCTAGAACTGGAGAGACTTACCGTATATACTCGACTATAATATAAGTAGAGAAATTTATGCCCCAAAATTGACTCTAAAATTTTGGGTAGATTTATATAAGGGTCAATGCGTCAGTAGTGCTTAGGTCCTAAAGCAAACAAGGCCTGATGCCCCAATCTCCATTTCCTCCCCCCTCCAGTTCCATTTTGCAAGCCTTTGCTTCTTATCGGAAAAACTCCCAATTTAAATCCACTTGCTTCTGTCTTTGTTCCATTTTGCAAGCCCTTGCGTCCTGTGGAAAAACCTCTCCATTTAAACCCACTTGCTTCTTTCTCTAGTCCATTTTGCAAGACCTGGCTTCCTATGGAAAAAAACTCCATTTAAATCCACTTGCTTCTCTCTCTGGTCCCTTTTGCAAGACCTTGGTTTCTATGGGGGGAAAACGTCTCCATTTAAAATACTTGCTTCTGTCTCCAGTCCATTTTGCAAGACCTTGCTTCCTATGCAAACAACTCTCCATTTAAATCTACTTGCTTCCTTTCTCAATCTGATGTTAAAACCTCTCCTCCAGTACCTGGGAATCAGTTGGGAGAGGTCCAGAGAAGGAGAAGGAGAAGGAGGGACAGAAGTGGTATTTCCCCTTTTCCATCCTTCCTTTTAGCCCCCTAGGTTTTACCCTCGACTTATCCACAGGTCATATCAAAATCCAGGATTTTGACCCTGAAACCTTCCCTCAGCTTATAAATAAGGTTGACTTGTACACGAGTACATATGGTAATGGATTTATTTCAACTACTGGGATTTCTATTTTCAGTACTCCAGCTTGTTTTACATGCCTGATTCTGCCTAGGAGTTTAGTTGTTTGCTAGGACTGGGCAGCTTGTCTTTGTTTTGCTTTATTTTTCTCAGCTCATACATAATCAACATACCTAAATCAGAATAAATAATACCAGTAGAAACACGCATAATTGATGTCATGGTGCCTGTACACTGCATGGGAAGGCAGTTCAACTCCTCAAGTGGACAGAGAAATGAATTTATTTCATTTCAGCACATAATATGCAAGACATTCTTGGCATGGTCCAGAATTTCAGTGTTATCAAACATTATTTTATGCCCAGGATGGTTTGTGGCATGTTCTGCTACTGCTGATTTTTCTGGCTGGCCCAGTCTGCAGTGTCTTTCATGTTCCTTGATTCTTGTTTGCACACTGCGTTTGGTGGTCCCTATGTAGACTTGTCCGCAGCTGCATGGTATGAAATTCTGGACCATGCCAACCACTACCATGTCAGGATGCACAGGGAAGCCATTGAAATCCACAAACATCTGGATAATTTCAACCAGAAAGAAGAAACCCTTAAAGTGAACAAAATTTGGCTACCAGTCCTGAGGAATAGAAAAATAAGGACTCAGCAAATGCAAATGGGAAACCACTCAGAGTCAGGGCTTTCCCAGCAGATAATGATCACCAATTAGCAGACACTAATCCTCGTTTGCATTAGCCTCCCAGCCTGAGGCCTGCCATCAGTACAGAACAATACGCATGCAAATCACTCCTGCATTCCCAGGCTCACACAGTATATATAGAACCACCTTTTTCCAGGCAAGCATTCTCTGAAGATGCCAACCACAGATGCTGGCGAAACATCAGGAAGAAACTCTTCTAGAACATGGCCACATAGCCTGAAAACCCCACAAAAAACTAAGAAATAGGAAGGTTTTTTTATTACTGTGAGGGAAAAAGAAGCACACATTCAAAACTCATGCCTGTTACTAAGACAGTGTAATGTTGTGTCTTAAGTTTAATGGTGAGACTGACCAACCTTAAGGAAATTTTCATACTGCAGTTCATAAGTGAGCAAAGTGTGGCCTTGGGACCTCAAAGTGCAGTCCCAGAAGCCTCCCACAGAGCCCTCAGCCTAAAAAATATTATTGTTTTTAAAAATTAGGAGCCTTTTTTGCCCAAAAAACACTTTAGATGTGATCCTCTTAAGACCTTCAAAATATCAGAAATAGCATTTAGCAATAGCATTTACATTTTTCCAGCGATGGAGGTGGAAACGTCCTATAACATGGGTTGATTCCATCGCTTGCTCCGAAATAGGCAGGAAAAACAGACTTGAAGGAGTCGATGCCACTAGGGAGCAACCCCAACTATCCCTTAGTCTTTTTCTTGCCTCGTTGCGAATAGGCTGTGTTTTTCCTTTTCTCCTCCTTCTTTGACTTTGTCTTAAATACTTTAATATTTCTTCTAATATTTCTTCTATTCATGATCTGTTCTCTCCTGCCTTGACAACTACCTGCAAAAACAGCAATGTTTTCTTTAGTCTTGCTCTGTCCCTCAAATGGCTGAAACAAAGCCAGGCAGGGAGAGACAGTTCAAAAGCTGCTGTGTTGTAAGCCAACTAGGCCCAACTCCAGCATTAAAGAAGAAGAAGACAGCTCAGCCACGTCTGGCTGAAGGGGCTAAATAGTGAACTCAGAACTCTCTAAACTGTTTACAATCTGTAAGGTAATTGCCTCCAACAAGCTGGGTACTCATTTTACTGACCTATAAAAGGATGGAAGGTTTGATCATATGGGAAAGGCGGCATATAAATAAAATATTATTATTGAGTCAACCCTGGAGCCCTGGAATTGAACTCACAATGTTGTGGCTGCAGTACCGGTATTTAACCACTGTGCTACCAGCGCAGAAATCACTGAAATTGGTGATGAGAAGTGATGTCACATCACCTCAGGTGCATGGAAATGAACCTGTGCAGCAAAAGGAGGCCCAGCATAGGAAATGGTTCCTGCCACGTATATGATTGCCCATCCCTGCTGTAGATGTTTAGAGATGTTTCTATCAGTTAAATACATAGACACACATGTATCCTTTAAATTGGGAAAAAACACACCCTTTTGAGACATATGCAGTGAGGTACTGTTCACTATTTTATTTATTTATGGTATTTATACTCTGCTCTTCAGGCCTAAAGGCTCTAAGAGTGGCTTACAGATACTTATTTAGGGCTTACAGATACTTATTTAGATGGTTCTCTGCCCTCAGGCCTACAATCTAAAAAGACATGACACAAAAGGAGAAGGGATTGATGGTGGGGAAGGGGATCGAGTCCAGTGGTTCTTCTCTCCCTCTGCTCTTGGACCATGGAAGATGGACTGGGAGAGCGGGCCCTTCGTCTTGCTCTGGTTAGCTCTGATGGAGCTGGGCCTGCCTTTTCACACCCTCCTAGGCCGGATGATGACAGATGGCTAACAACTGTAAACAATGGCTAGCAACTGTAAACAATTTAGGGGCAAAACAGATGGTGGGTAAGCATCTTTGAGTGTTGGGTCGGGGCTGTAGCAATCGCACACTGTGGCCCTGATCTGGCATTTTTCTGGCCCCAAAAGAAGCAGAAAAAGGGCCCCTTTGCCACCCTGTTGACACTTTTTGTGCTCCTTTTGCCGTGCGACATTTGAATGCTGCACCAAAGGAATACTGTACTGTGATGCCGGGAGCTTGGGGGTGGAATCAGGCCCAACTACATGTGTGGTGTGCTGTCGCCATGCCCCACTCCACCCCGAAGCCAGCCCTTTTGGCTGGTCTGTTTAGCCTCTTAGTTATATGCAAGACAACTGATTAGAAACAAGTTTCAACCAATAAACACCTTTCTTATAACATCTCAGGTGTTGGTGAAAAACCAAATGGAGAGGAGAAGCTAACACGCAAATTTGGAAGTGGAAAGGTGTTCGGAAGTAGAGGTAATTTTACTCTTTTTTTCAGTTAGGGATGTCAAGAAAGGGCTATTCATGATTCCTGAAATTTTATTTTAATTGCATACAAGTGTTTTGATGAACGAACTTAGCCAAATAGCTTACATTATATTAGTAACTTACAGATCATACAAAAATTTTATACAAATACAGTGGTACCTCGGGATACGAATTACCCAGGTTACGAATTTTTCGGGATACGAATAAATCCCATAGGGATTTATTGTTTCGGGTTACGAAGGTTTTTTCGGGTTACGAAATTAGCCGCGGAACGAATTAATTTCGTAACCCGAGGTACCACTGTACTTTTTTTGGTTAATCAAGATTGAGAATACAGTGAACCTGGTAAAACTAGCCCACTGTTCTGCAGTACTTGATAAAAAAACACATTGATGCTGAATGTAAATCATGATAATTGAATCCAGTGTAAATCTAAATAGAACTATTTATTTTAATATAGAAAGAATTAGTTGGTGATTGTAGGTGCAACCTTGTTCGTAAAAATATGTATGTGACGTGACACTGTTTTGCTTCTTTTCCCTATTGAACATGTCTTAATACTAGACTAATAGAGTTCATAGAATCATAGAGTTGGAAGAGACTACAAGGGCCATCCAGTCCAACCCCATTCTGCCATGCAGGAACTCTCAATCAAAGCATCCCCAACAGATGGCCATCCAGCCTCTGCTTAAAGACCTCCAAGGAAGGAGACTCCGCTACATTCCGAGGGAGCGTGTTCCACTGTTGAACAGCCCTTACTGTCAGGAAGTTCTTACTAATGCTGAGATGGAATCTCTTTTCTTGTAGCATGCATCCATTGCTCCGGGTTCTAGTCTCTGGTGACACTAGAGGTGTGGATAGTCATAACAAGACATAGAAATTCTGGAAATATGACTGTTTCTCAGTGGTACTTTGGACATTCATGTAAATTATGCAAACTATGGTCAGAATTGTAGAATACTTGTTATAGATTACTCTTGCTTTCTATAGGTGTACCAGGAAATAGGTTTGAAGATAGAAAGTGTTCACCTTTTGAGAAAGGTAAGCTTCCCAGGAAACTTTTAACAAGCTGTGATATGGATAAATCCTAAGAGTTTTGAACATAATTGCACAGCTGTGTCTCTTATATTAGCACATGCTGCTATATCTCATCTTTAGATTTATGAATTATAGTAACAGGTATCTTCTGTCACTCATGACCAGGACGTTCATATGATATACAAATAAATTGCTGTTGAAGGTAGTTGGGTTAGCTGCTTGAGGAAATACAATGTAGAGGTATTCATATTGCGGGACCTATACTCAGAGTATTCAAGATAAATATTCTGGGTACTTTTGTTCCTGTAGACCAGGGGTAGGCAACCTTTTTGAGACGGGGGCTGGGTTGGTGTCTCCCAAACAATCGGGGGGCAGCCCAAAATTTTTTTTTTAAAATAATTAAATAATACAGGACAACATTTTCAAATGTAGGACACGTTTTTAAAAAATGGAGGACATGCAAAAAATCGATGATTTTTAAAAAATGTTAATATAAATGCATGTTTCTTAGGCATGATCAAAATGGAGGACATTTGGGCATTATTCCTAGACAGATGGCAGAAATGGACTTCCCTTTCTGGCCAACCCCCCCTCCCCCCATTCCAAATAGCACATTTGGGCATTGAACATGGCTTTACTTAACATGGCAATCTCTTGCATATTTCAGAGGCTTATTGCATAACCAAACCCTTTGGGTTTCACACTGAACATGGGTTCGCATGGCTATGCATATTGAACATGTCAAGGTGGTTTCACAGTTCTTGCACCAAGTGTACTTCTCAGAAGTGTGTACTTGGTCAAGGGACTTTGGTTTTTCTTCACTGCGCATGAGTTTGTAAAAATCACAGCAATTTATATTGGCCTTGCCTCAGAGGCTTTCTGATATCAATATCACCATTAAAGAACCAAAAACACACACAAAAGGCACTTTGGAAAGTCACACTCTCTCGGCTTAAGAAACAGTGCCTGCGTGCCTCTCAAGCTGACTCATCATCATCATCACCACCACCACCACCACCACACTATCACTGTCAAAACAAGGGAGACTTGTTAGCATTCAAAGCACCCAAAATAAAAATTTAAAAAACATTGAGGCCTCTGACCACTCACCACCTCTTCCTTCCTCCTCCTCCTTCTGCTCCCCCTCCTCCTCTTCATCCTCTTCTATCTTCTCCCCCACCCCCTCCTCCTTCTCCTCCTGCTCCCCCCTCCTTCTGCTCCTTCTGCTCCCCCCTCCTCTTCCTCCTCTTCTTTCTTCTCCTCCCCCTCCTCCTCTTCCTCCTCTCCCTCCTCCATACGCCGTGCAGCCTGGGGGCGGGGCGGAGGAGGCAGAGGAGAAGGAGGTGGGCGGCGCGGGGCTTCCTCCTTTGCCTCCTCTGTCCCAGGCCGCGCGGCCCTCCTCTTCCTCCTCCGCGTGGTGGAGGAGGAGGATGAGGGCAGCGTGGTTGCGCGGCCCAGGAGGAAGAGGTGGTGGCGGCGGCGGCAGGCCGCATCCGGCCCGCGGCCCAGGAGTTGCCGACCCCTGCTGTAGACATTGTCTTGAGATTCCATATCACTGTCCAGGAAATCATTTTTCCCTTTGTTAACATGATTCCTCATGTCTCATTAATTTCCCCAAGTACACTGAGGATTGGAGCCTTCAGTAATTTTGGGCACAGAATTATGTAAATGTTACAAACCCACTCATGGCTTGTCTGTACAACATGTTAATTGCTGGGCTGCAATTCATTTTTCAAAATTACTTTTTTGTTTTGAAAATCAGAAAGTGTTGGCTTTTAAATTGATGTGTTTGCTGGAGTAAATTTTTTTTTGACAAATAGTCTTTATTTTTTCTGATGCATTTTAATGTAATTTTTCAAATTGCTTTGTGCTGTGCTGTGTTTAAATAAAATTATTTGGTATTGTTTTTATATACAAAAATATTTTGAACAATATTTTTAGTAGAAATAGTAGAAAAGTGCATAATGTATCAGTGTAACTTTCTGGGTTGCTGTTCACTGGAAAGTGGTGGAAACCACCAGCAGCTGCATTTCTATACTGCTTTATACTGAACAAAGCAGTCTAAGTGATTGAAAGCAATTGAAAGGGAGGTTTGGTAAATGTTTATTGGGTAGTTATTGTTAACACTGAAATAGAATAAAACCTATCTGTATGTGATAGAATTGTTTTGTTATGGAAGAGATGATTGGCTAATTTATGCATTCAAAGAAACTAGAATTAGTTTCAGTTGATTTGAAGATGTTCATATTTTGACAAGCGTCAGAAATTGCGGCTAGCTATATTTCATAGTGAGCCATTACTTCTTCTGACTAGTTGTAGAGTTCAGTTCTGTCACAACATTGCTACACTCAGCAATAAAAAGTTAGGTTGGTTTAGAAATCATTTCATACACATAGAACTGTGTTTATGAAAGGACAGTTATTTAGGTATTCTTTTTCATTTATTTAAATCATACCCTAAGCCACAAGACTTCAAGGCAATGTGCAAAGAACCATTTAAAACAATTTAACTTAGTCCAACATGTATAACACAACTTAAAACAATTTAAAAGTGTATAGTTAGACAGCATCTATAGACCCCAAAGAGTTTTTAGCTTGCAGCTAAAATGAAGTCACTATTAATGCCAATCAGGCCACCAGAGGGAGTGCATTCAATTAGGGTACCACAGTCGAGGGAAGCCCTCTTTAGTTTCTCCACTTAGTATGTTGCTTCCAGTACTGGAAAACAGAGTGGTGAGGGCATCTAGCAGGACTTAATTGTTTAGACAGTGACACATACTATATCAGGAATGGGAATTCTAGGTCATTCAGGGCTTTAAATATCAACACCAGCACCTTAAATTCAGACCAGAAGTCATTTTAAAATATTGATTATTTTTATTTTTATTTTATTTTTTGATAATATGGGTTAGGCTTATTTTTAGATACTGTTTAGCATAAAGTCCTAGGTGCTCTTGCTGGGTAAAGGGTGGTTTGGTGGTGTCTTTTCTGTAGATAGTTCTGCCTTTGTTTTTTAGTTTACCTTTGGAAAGAAAACTGAAAGAATCTATAGCAGCACTATTGGCTAATAACTTTGGTTACATGACCTTCCTGTCTGTTTCTGGGCAGTGATGGATGTAATCTTTCTGCATTGTTTCTTTTTCTGCACTACCCTAGAATGGACTTCCAACAGCTTGTAATCCAATGTGCCATTTTGAAGACGCACTCCCTGTTGATTTGTTTCTCTGCTCAGTCCAAAGGGCTGGTTTTGACACAAAAAGCTTTGCACGGCTTTAAGCCGCTAGTGCTTTCTGGATGAGCTTTCTCTAAAGCAGAGGTGGGCAAGTGTGGAGGTCTAAGGGGCTGCATTAGCCCTCCAGGAGACCTTGAAGACCGTTCCCAGATGTCTCCAGACAAAATGCCCCATCCTAGGCCCTATAGGGTATTTTGAGGACATGCAAATGTTCAAAGTTTTGTTTTTGCCCCAGGAGAGTCTAAAGGGGGTCCAGGTGTGGTGAAAATGCTACATCTCCACAGCCTCAAAAGGTATTTTTGGGACGTTTCAGGGGGTCAGGGGATATAAAAACAGCCCTGTAGTCACATGTGGCCTGTGGCCTGCACTTTGCCCACCCATGGCTCTAAAGGAACCTTACCAAAAGTTTTTAGCTTCTATTAACATTTAAGACCTTTCTTTCTGCAATCCACAGGGCTACTCTGAGTGTAGTGATGAGACGGAAGCCTCCCACTGCCCTTTGTATATTGGATTTCCCCTTCATTTATACTTGACTGCTCCCAATTTTTTTCATTTTTGATGGACTATGCAAAGACATTTCCCTTCTCAAAAACTTTTATTAATTTAGCAGGCTGGAGGCTGTGATTATTTTTGCTGTTTACTCTCTTTCTGTATGGGGGATGGCTTGAGTCCTGTGGGTGACTTTTAAAAGATGTACAGTAATTTGTGTTTTCATCCTTTTTTAAGTCACTTCAGGGCCCCTTTTGGTTGTGGGAATCTATTCATAAATTTAATTAATTGTTTATAATGTATTTTTTTCATCATGGAAGGAGTTGTTGATAGTGAGGACAGCCAATCAGACAGAGCAGGTCTAGGGAGAGGAGGTAAGTGCATAAATTAAAACAAAGAGTCTTACTTCTTAATTCTTGTTTGTTTCAAGACAACAGAAATGGGATATATAGAGAATACAGAAAATCTGTTTATACAGTATACTGTTTGTGTAATGAATTCTATTTAGCAGAATTAACTAGAATCATGGTCTTTCAAAATACTGACAGGCCATGTAGTATTTACTACATCTGATCATTCCTTCACAAAAATAAAAGTATTTGTGTTTTGCAGGCGCTCTATAAAGTATGTTAGGATGAATGGCAGTAATTCAACCAAAGACAGCCTAGCAATCTTCATAGTACAGTAGATTTGTGCCTCAAACCATGGTTTGTGCTTACAGTGGCTTAGAGCTTCTTGTTTGCTTCTGTTTGTTATTATTATTTTATTATTATATTTAAATCCTGCCCTTTTCTCCGTTTGGGGCTTGAGGCATCTTACAACATAGCCAAAAATTCACAGTATACAAAGTTAAAATTGTAATAAAAATCAGATTGAAGTCAGTTAAACATAAAAAATAGACAGTATAGCACAACACAATACTTGTTCCTTCTAACCAGTCAGTCCTCAAAGGCCTGTTGAAACAAATGTCTTCACCTGCATGTGGAAAAATAGCAAGGAGGGTGCCACTCTTGACTTCTCTGGTAAGGGTGGCAGATGTTCTACAGCGTGAGAGCAACTGCCAAGAAGGCCCTTTCCCATGTTCCACCTGATGTACAGAGAAAAGGACCTCCTCAGAAGATCTCAAAAATGGGCATGCTCATATGAGAAAATACTGTCCTTCAAATAACCTGAACTTGAACTGTATAGGACAGTGATGGCAAACCCTCCCTGGCACGCAAAGCCATTTTGGAGGGCACACAGAGAGTCCGGAAGGTGGGGGAAGAGGAGGAACAGTTGCGTGCCTGTTCCTCCTGTTCCCCCACCGTCCTGTGCCTTCAGCTACCTCTCTGGAGACAGCAAAAAGGCCAAGGAAGGTGGGGAGAAGAGGAGGAACAGATGCACCTTCTTCTCCCCCCCCCCCAGCCTTTAACTGTCTTTCGGGAAGGCCCGCCATCAGAAGTCCTGCTCTTGGAAGGCTACCTGCTCCTGAAAGTAACACCCAGTGCTGGAATACCTTAGAGTTTGGGCACTCAGTCCCTAAAAGGCTCACCATCACTGGTATAGGACTTTATAGATCATAATTAGCAATTCAGAAAATACCAATAACCACTGGAGCTGTTGCCTCAAGGGAGTTGTATGCTTTGCATCTCAAAGCATCTTTGCATCTTCTGTGGCAGTCAACTATCAATACTGCTCATCTTACCATCCAAAACAGGCCTCTCTTTATGGCCTCTACAGGCCTAGTCTTGCATGCTTTGGTACCATCATTTCCATCTGCCACCAGGCTGGGAAAGGTACAGCCCATTCAATGACAGGTGGGTAGAGACCCTACTGTCCATATCCTTTATTACCAAGATTTTCCTGTGATTGTACATCTGCTGAATTTGGAGGTCCCCTGATCCCAAGGACACCATCATAGGCATCCTTCTTGTGCCCATTTCCATCTCTTCCATCTGATCAGTTTCCTTCTCCAGGTTGACTAGGATCAGCTAGGTCTGAGAGTGCAATGCCTCCGGCTCCTTGTCCCTCACAACTATATACTGCTGCATTGGCAACTGGTTCAGTGCAGTGCACTTCTCAGCAGTCCTTCCCTGGTGGCGCAGTGGTTAAATGCCTGTACTGCAGCCATTCACTCAAAACCACAAGGTTGCGAGTTCAAGACCAGCAAAAGGGCCCAAGCTCGACTCAGGCTTGCATCCTTCCGAGGTCGCTAAAACGAGTACCCAGACTGTTGGGGGCAAATTAGCTTACTTGCTAATTAGCTTACTTGCTGTTCACCGCTATGATCTTTGGAATAGTGGTATATAAATAAAACAAATTATTATTAATTATTATTATTATTGTGACTCTTCCTCCATCTGATATCTTTATTTCTTGACATTCCTCCTCCACTCAGTCTTGGTTCCCTGTTTCTGACAATTCTGATTGTGATTTGTGTTCTACCACCTAATCAGTCTTTGAACCTGACATGGCCAATGAGGACCTGCCATTTTCACCAGATGATGTACATTCATATGCTGACTGAGGATAGCCAAGGCATTGGAACTGAAGATCCACCAGCCGTGTACCATAGTTCCTGACCCAGTCTTTTGTTGTACTGACTCTAAAGCTCATCCTCCAGTGGCTATTCCATTTTTACCTGGTTTAGTACATGGTAAATGTTCCTGGAGGTCACCTTAGTAGATTAAACATCTTTTTTACTGTATCAATAACCTGTGTTGTGTCGACTCCAGTTGTACCATGCTTTTTAAACATCCATTGCCTAACTCAGGCGGGTTACAGACTGCCGAAAAGCGGCAGCCTGCACCCGCCCCTTTCCCAGCCGGATTGGGGCTTAGTGGCTAGAGCGGCAGCCGCTGAGGCCCCAATCCGCCGCTTTCCAGGCTGTGGGGAAGCGGCAAAAGGCCCCTTCCCCACAGCCCGGAAAGGGGTGTCCTTGGGGCTTGAAGCCCCAAGGACACCCCATGGCGGCAGGGAGGAGGAGAAAGGGGCCGCTTGGCCCCTTTCTCCTCTGTGTCGCTGGGTGCAGCCGTCTGAAGGCTGCACCCAGCGACGCAAACGGCAAAAGGAGCTCCGTTTCGGAGCTCCTTTTGCAGCCAGGGAAGGGGCGCACTATGCGTCCTGGCACGGCGTGACGACGTCACGTCCACCCCGCCCCATGACGACATCATGTCCGCCCCGTATAGAGGCGGCGCAGTCGTGACATCGTAATGACGGTGGCCATTTTGTGTGCGCTCCGTGTGTGCTAGGATTGGGGGTGTCCGGAAAGGACGCCCCTTTCTAACCCTAGCACGCGCAGAGCGCGCTCTTTTAGGCCCGTTTGTAACGGGCCTCAGTCATCATGAAAATGGTTGTTGCTACACTATAAGGGAAGCTGCATTATATCCCTGGCGATAGTGCTGGCTACAAGCTTGACTCCATTCTTTGAAAGGCCCTTGTCATGTTTTCTCTTTGAATTTTCAACAAACAGGTCTATATGGGAGGGTATCAATAGTGTCTCTGAGAGGAAATTTGCCCACTTTGTCAAGGTTCCTGAGGAGGATAGGAAGACTGCCTCCACTTTCCTTCTTGACATTCATGCCGTACATGTTTAGCAAATCTCTACTTCTAGGCATGCTGCTGATTGTGTGGTGAAATAGATTGCTGGAGCTAATGCTTTGAGATGTCAGGCTTGGCTTTGTTTGTGTAGTCTCTCCGCTGAAGCTAGAGCCATTCTTGAAGATATTTCATTTGATGTAGTGGGCCTTTTCATGCCACCATGAATGAGAAGTTGGATGTGGAATAAGACTAAGAAGTATACTCTACAACTATCTTTTCCCCATTACAATTTTATTTATTTATTCATTTATTGGATTTTTATCCCACTTTTCTCCCAAAATGGGATTCAGAAACAAATAGAACTCTTTGTGGACTTGTCATTCCTGTTCATCTTCTACCCAACACTTCTCTTCACCTCTGAAGCAGCTATGTCAAGGATCTTCTAGACATGTCCAACACTTGGACAAGTGTCATTCTTACAGAAAGAAGCAATCTGATTTGGAGTGTTGTGTTTGACTGTCCTTGTTTTTCCATTGGCCGCAGTCCCCCCTATGATTGCACATCTGTCTCAGTCCCTTCTAACTTGGGATTTGATAACCTTGGATTCATGGAGAATCAACGCTGTTGCCCATGACTGTACTAACAGGTTCTGTACTGTCCCAGCTCACAGTGTTTATCATGCACTAATCTCAAACTTTGTCCAAAAAGATCAACACCCTTTCCCACAAGAGCACCATAAAGATGGTACACAGCTTCTGCACCAGATGTTATTGCAGTCTCCATGTTACCATGTCTCTGCTCCACAATCTTGCCCAAGGTAGTTATGGAACTCATAAGTGAGGTTGTAAAATTTCCACAGTGCGTTTCTAAATGGGTGGCATCCACCATCTGAGCGTACCAGACCTCCGGTAAGCCAACCTTCCTCTGTTCTCATTTCATGAGAGCTGTGTTCATCTGCTTTTTTGGCCGCATGTCCATTCAGAGTATCTGACAAACAGCTACTTAGGCTCAGCCACTTACCTTTATAAAACACTATTATTTACCGATTTGATGTTTGTGCCAGAGACACTACTACTTTTTGGTTGTCTGTGCTTTTTTGTGAGCATAGTCATCTTTCATCTAGGTGTGTCTAATTTGCTTCTGAGTTTGCTTGAGTTTCCATGAATGAAAAGAGCCACTGTAAAATAAGTCCCATTGTAGTAAGGCAGTCTAGAAGGATGTTGTAGTTTTTGCTATCAAAAGCTGTTGAGAAATCCAGAACCAATGGAGGAGATCCACCAGCCAAGTCCTGTCATGAATCATCTACCAAGATGATTGCCATCTATCATTTAATTTTGTATGGTCCTTCCCTTGTTATTAGTATTTATTTATTATTTATTATATTTATTTGTATCCTGCTCTTTTCCCAGGACTGGAACTCAGAGCGGCTTCACAGCATTAAAAACAGTACAATTAAAACATTTTTTAAAAAGTACATTAAAAAGGAATTAAATTATTATGGTATTAAAACAGATAGTTATTAAAAGAATACAACATATTTTAAAAAGATAAAACTATATATAGAGGAAAAAATGGTAGCAAATTTTTAAAATGGTCCAATATTCCAGCCTGTTCATATAGTAATTCCTTAAACACCTGTGTGAACAGGTAGGTCTTCACCTGCTGGTGGAAGACCATCAAGGAGGGAGCCATTCTGATCTCCCTGGGTAAGGGGTTCCAGAGTCTAGGGGCAGCCACTGAGAAGGCCCTCCCTCATGTCCCCACCAACCGTGTTTGTGATGATGTTGGGACAGAGAGAAGGATACAGTGTGCCTTTGACTTATGTGGGCAATCCGCTCTGGACCCCTTTGCCTAAGGCAAATAGTGCATATGCTTGAACCCTATTGAAAATAATGGGGCTCGTGCATGACGCGTGGTGTGCATAAGCTGAAAGCCGCATAAAAGGCACCCACATACGACTCAGGCGCACTGTACTGTGACTTCTGAAGAGATGTGTAGAGATGTGGTTTGTCAGTTGAGATAATGTTTTTAAAGCACTATAATTGAAGTGCTTCAATTATGCTTTAACATAATGTCTGAATTGGGTTGATGTGCCTACTAATATCCTTTGATGTTATTGATTAAGTATTATTTTTCCTTTTGGGTGTTCAAGGAATGAGTGATGGTGTTCGTAGGGGTGGAAGAGGATCATTTCGAGGTGGCAGAGGAGGATTTGGGCTATCTACAAGTATGTACTGCAGCTTACTGTTGATTTACATTATGATTGAATTATTCCAATCCTATCTTTAAAAAAGGTAGGATTTTGATTGAGATGCAATTTGGTATTATCCATAAATCCATTTGTTTGAAAACCATTTTGTGTGTACTTCAGACTTACAATTCATATGGTACTCATTCTGTCTTAGAAATAAACAATTCATTATTAGAATTTAAAATACTCTTTATTTTTCTATGAAACATTTCTGATTCATAAAACTGAAGAAGTCTTTGTGTGGATTTTCTTATAATAGATGATGAATATGAGAAGCAGGATGTAAGACCAAATTCTGGTAACTTTGGCTTTAAAAGAGGAGGTTTTGGTGCTTCAGCAGGTAAGAATTAGAGTGAAATATACTTGCTTATGGTTGGATTAGTATTTTCATATATATTGGTGTTAGTCTGAATTTGGAAATTGTGCATGGGGATGTTGGCAGTGGATGTGGATAAGTGGTGGCACAAGGGTGGCCAACCATACGTATGCACAATCATGTGGAAGATATGCACTCCACCCTTTTGAAAAAAATCTTGCGAGCCACCTTGAATCCTTTCTGATAAATAAGATGTGGTAGTTCATTTATTCTGATGGGTAACCATTACATTTTTCTAAGAATTATCATTTATTTTTCAGGTGACTTTGAAAATAGAGGTAGAGGAAGCAGAGGTAAACTTCTGTTTGTATAGTTGCTCTTATTGTATAAGAAAGATGAACAGCCCACAGAGATACATTGCAAGTTCTTGTTTCATGGTTTTTTTAAGACCATAAGAATTCCATCAGATATTCCTCAAAACAGTCCTGTTTAATTTTGGTCATTGTTTATTTTGCAGCCCAATAATCTGTTTCATCTCAGTTAAGACCATCTGTAGTTTGAGCTGTAAGACTAAGGTTCTTCCATATAGCTAATGCCACATTCTTGCCTGTCCCATTTCATTGTATTGTTGTGTTATATTCCAAATCATTGCATTATTTACCATCACACACATATCCACTATAACATTTAACAGGGGGATACAAAGGAAACAATGAAGAAATAACAGGAGGTCCTGGAAAAAGTAAGTATTTAAAAAAAGCAACTTCAAGAATTTTTTATTACAGTATTTATTTCATCCTTCTTTTAATGAGTTGTTTTTTTCTTTTCCTAATAAAATACTTATTTCATTTAAGGTATGTGGAAATCAGATGGAGACACAGAAAAGGGTGACTGTGGAGGTACGTTTAGTTAAAAGAAATGAGATTCAGAGAGTGACCATGTTCAAATGATTGTATGATCATTGAAAGCTTTCATGATACAAATTATACTCTGAGAGAAGAATATGCTTAATATTTTTGGTTTTCCTAGTGGTGATTAATAAGTTTTTACTTTTATATTTGCAGGTCCAAAGGTGACATATGTACCACCACCACCACCAGATGGTGAAGATGCCATCTTTGCACGTTACCAGACTGGAATAAATTTTGACAAATATGATAACATACTTGTAGAAGTTTCAGGACTTGATCCCCCACCAGCAATACTGGTTAGTGAACTTTGTCTTTAAATACATCTATTTTAAACACCTACTAGAAAACTAATAGATGAAAACCAGTGGCAGTTTTTCTTAAGGACAGTTTATATTAGTTTTGAATCTAAAATGGCACAGGTTGCTTTTTAAACTCCTCCTTTACAATTTTTCCACAATACAACATGTGTAATGTTGTATGTTCTATATGTAATGCAATTTTTAAAAGATGGCCCAATAAAGAGGAAACAAAATGTCTGATTAAAGTCACTTGAATATGGATCTAAACCTTTTTGAGGATTTGATATGAATCTTGTAAAGTAAAACATGCAGAAACTGTACCGTCATACATAATTTAAGTTTTCTGAAATTCATCATAATGTAAGTTTTAAGTCTGGATTTTCTCCTTGTCGGAAAAATTAGGCCAATATTTTCTTTCAACCATTTCCAGCAGTAGAAATAATTCCCTATATATGGTGAAGGAGACATCCTATATTGGGTTATCTCCTGTCACCACCCAGGCTAGGCAAGGGTCACATGAGAGGAAGTTAGATAATGCCATGCTCCTAACTCCACCCCCAGTTCCAGGTTGTAACTGAGAGGGAGTGGAAAAAGGAAGATGATAGTACAAGGCAGAACCAAGAGAAGAGAAAAACAGATCATGCCACTACTAGAGTGGGCTGGATATCTCCTTCCTCATACATGAATGGACTTTAATGGTAAGTATTGACATGCCATTCTCTGTATGCAGTGAAGGAGACATCCTGTATTGGGGTATGTCCAGTCTTACACATTTCTGTAGGGTGGGTGACTCTTAAGGTGGAAGGATCTGCTGAAGAATCATTCTGCAGAGAGAAACATGTCTACTTTATAATTCCTAGTGGATCTAGAACAATTCGACCATGTTGCTACCTTGCAAATCCATCCCAGCGAGGCATTGGTGGAGAAGGCAGTTGTAGTGGCAGGTCAACTGGTAGAGTGCGAAGTGACATGGGAAGGTTTTGACAGATTGCGAGACACACCATTAGCCAACATGCCAAAGTGGAAGGTTTAACCTCCCCTCCCCTGCAAAGAGATGGGGAGAAAAGAGACAAACAGACCCTCAGCATGTCCAAAAGCCTGCATACATTGGATGTAAGTTTATACGGCTCTACACACATCCAGCTTGTGCCAGACCTTTTCTGTGAAATGGCAGAAGGACAGAAGGAAGGAAGGAAGGACTTTGGACAGAGAACACTGAGGAACTTGGGGATTAGCATTACAGTAGCTGAGTCCTTTTTGAAGGAGCACCTGAGCGTATGAACAGAGATTGGCTTTCATAGACACGATGGTAGCTACAGAAAGAGGACCTTGATGGATAGTAGACTAAAGGGTATGGTGTGAAAGGATTCATAAAGAGCTTTAGTAAGTATAAGAACTGA
Source organism: Sceloporus undulatus (assembly GCF_019175285.1). Taxonomy (NCBI): domain Eukaryota; kingdom Metazoa; phylum Chordata; class Lepidosauria; order Squamata; family Phrynosomatidae; genus Sceloporus; species Sceloporus undulatus. Next base: position 300,794,297 of record NC_056523.1, on the reverse strand, counting down.
ATGGAGGTTCCATGTGGGAAAATGGACAACTGGAGGGGAAATGTCTCCCCTAATGTTCTTAATGTGAGGGTGAGTGGAAATAAAGTCTTGATGAAGAGGAATGAACTAAGGACAGAGCAATGGTTTGGTGCTTTGAGTATTGTAGCTTTTAGGCTCATATCAAGTCCTGATGTCAAAAACCCTTAGATATTGGACACTTTGGAATTAACCCAAGGAAGGAAGGTTTCATACATCCTTACTGTGGAGGAATGGCATGAAGGTTAATAATCCTGTGAGAATAACCCAAATGTAGATATGCTTTGCACTTGGTTTCCAGGCAGCTAAAGGAAGCCAAGTTGGGTCTGGATGACGAGTAGGCCCATGAGAAAGTGTGGATCTGGGAAAGATCAAGAGCAAATTGTTGAACAGACAATAAATAGCCTTAATACCAAAATTAAAACTAAATAATAATTATTATATAGTGTCAAAACGCAATATGAAGAATGTTCTTGTAGAATCTAAAGACCAATGCAAATTTGTACTGCTAAGCCTAATTGATGAAACCAGGAGGACTGTGGACCAAATGCAGGGACAATAACAGAGAAGAATGCAAAGATTCTATCTGTAGCCAAAAGGAAAAAAAAGTCTCATTGGCTGAATAATGAAACTCCTCAAACAGTTAAGGGCAGGTGAGAAGTGAAAGGTGACAAGGTGAGAATCCTGAATGTAACTATTCAGCAACTAACATCTAGGGGTAGCCGTGTTGGCCATATAGCAAATCCTATAACATTCAAACAATGATACCTTTATTGGGCCAACCAAAATGCACAAGTACATGTTGCAAGCTTTCGAAGTCACACTGGCTTCTTCATCAAGCAAACAGGAGGAAAAAAATTGAAGATGTTAGTCATAGGCCTGCATTTTTTGTTTCTGGTCTTAGTTCAGATGGTAGGAAGGGCTATCTGCAGGCTGGCACCTCCTTCTTTGGGCATGCAATCACTGGTAGATTTTCAAAGTCAAGGAAATTTAGTGTCCATTTGCAATTCAAGAAAGATGTTTCCTTGGATTCCAACATGTCTCTTCCTTTGTGAAGCCACAAGCTCCTTTGTAGGTAGAGAACATTGAATTTCTCAAGAATTTTTCATGTTTTGCATCAGGAAAACTTTAGGTGGGCTAGAGGTAAAGCATGCTAATCAGTGCCAGTATTAGAAAAAATGCTTTACCTTTGTTGGAGGCAGAAGCCTCAGATGGCAAAGTCCCAGTGCACTGGCTCTCTCTTTAAAATTTCCCTGTGATGGCTAAAATGTAATATCTTGAAATCCGCAAAACATCTAGGGGATAGCCCTGTTAGCCATATAGCAAATCTTATAATATCCAAACATTGGCACTGATTGGCATGCTTTACCTCTAGACCACCTAAAGTTCGAAAGCTGGCAACATGTACTTGTGCATTTTGGTTGGCCCAATAACAGTATCATTGTTTGGATATTCAGCAACTAGTGTGTGGGAACAAAGAACTGTTATAATAATGAGTGCAAATAAATGGAAGAACATAACAAAAATGCAGAATCATAGACCTTCCATAAGATCCAAGAAATTAAAAAGGAATTTTAAGCCCAGAGTATAGAGACACCAAATAATCCACAAGGAAACATATATAATTATGTCAAAATAAAGTTTAGTGGAAGCAAAACACCAAAGAACTATACAAAAAAGATAAAACAAGCAAGTGTGAGCGTTAAGATCTGCTGGGGAGGGCTTTCTCTCAGTCCCACCACATCCACAGACACATTTGATGAGGACGTGGGAGAGAGCCTTCTCTGTGCCTGTTCCCAGGCTGTGGAACGGCCTTTCGCAGGACGTCCAGTTGACCACCTCCCTGCTCTTTCTGCAGGTGAAGACATTTTTATTCAGGCATGCCCTTGAATTTTAATTTTGAATTTTAATTATGGAGTAGTAGTAGTGTTAAGACGTGGGGTGTATTTTTAATAATTTAAAATTATGTTTTAAAATTATGGAAATTTAGTTTCAAATATGTTTTAGTGTTTTAATTGTTTTTTATCTTGTTTTTAAATAACATTGCTTATTTTTTTTAGCTTAATCTTTTTTTAAATTATTGTAAATGAAATGAAATTTATTATGGTTGATGACCAGCATAAAATTATTGTAATACACCTTTAATTCCATCTCTAGAGGAAGGTGGGCTGTAAATTCAATAAATAAATAATAAGAAATAAATAAGAATGACAGATACCTTCAAAGTTAAATTTAAGCATTCTCAGAGCACCTCAGGGAATTGAAATGAGGATGTGTGTGTGTGTGTGTGTGTGTGTGTGTGTGTGTGTATATATATATATATCCATATTTTCCGGCGTATAAGACGACTGGGCATATAAGACGACCTCCAACTTTTCCAGTTAAAATATAGAGTTTGGGATATACTCACTGTATAAGACTACCCCTCTTCCAACGCACACCAAATAAAAAAATTTTAAAAATCAGATTTGATTTCAATATGGTAATTTTAATTCAAATGACATGCAGGTACTTAGCAGGAAACCTTGTTGTATACAAAGCCTGCTTGGATTGGTCAGATCTCCCTGCCTGCCCAGCCCTCCCTGTCTCCAAGACTATCAAAACGGTAGCTGATTTCATATGGTTGCCATATATGGCGGGGATGCGGCTGCGGCCGTTTTTGAGTTTCCCCCACCATATGCGGCGACCATAGATTCTCCATTCCGGCTCAGAAGTTTCAGCACCTGCCCTATAAGATGACACCCAGCGTATAAGACGACCCCCGATTTTTCAGAAGATTTTCCTGGGTTAAAAAGTAGTATTATATGCCAGAAAATACAGTGTGTGTGTGTGTGTGTGTGTGTAATGAAATTTCAAGGACAAGTCATTTGAAGATGAGCCCACAATTTTAGAATATGAAATGGAAAAAGCTGTCAGAGAGCTTAGAAGAAACAAATGACCAAGAACAGATATCATACCAGTAGAGCCCTTCCAAGCGGTAGTACAGAAACCATGCAAATTCTAACATTTGTCAAAAAATAAGGAAACCAAAAGAATTCCAGAAGAAAATCAACCTGCACATCACTAATTATAGCAAAGCTTTAATTCATTATATCACAGAGAAAATGCATTTATTTCCACCCCTTGAAGTTTGGACAACAGGACTTTCTAAGCAGAAAGTTGAGTCTGGAGACTTCTGATGTCCAACCGAAAAGTCCTGGAAGTTTGCATTTGGCCCAAGGGCTGGAGAGTCCCCATTTCCTGCAGTCAGTCTTTGAGAGATCTGACTTCCTTATCATTCATTTGATTAATGAATTTAACAATTTGATTAAATTAATTTTAGTATGAAAATTGCCCTTTTGTCTGTTCTCAACTGCTTTCCTATGACTCCTCTAAAAAAGAGAAAAAGAAGCATCAGCAGAACAGACAGATAGCTCAAATGTAGCTCCTTCAAGCTTCCTTGTGCTGCTCAGCAAGCGAGAGACGTGAATATTGTCAGATCAGTTTCCCAGTCAACTACCATTGTGCCTGATCTTGAGTCACAAGGGAATTAGAGGCTTCCTTCTGTCACAAACTCCAAGTAGCAAAAGTTAGAGCAAAACTAGGAAAAACACTAAACCAAACCATAACTTCAAAATACAACTTGGAGAATATCTCTGAAGAATTTAAAGACAATGTGAAAAACAGATTTGCTTTACTAAACCTAATAGACCAGGAAACAGATGAACTCTGGTTTGAAGCTAGCAACATTGTCAGGGAGAAATGTAGAAAGACACTATTCATAACTAAAGAGAAGATAAACCTCAATGGATGACAAAAGAAACTCTTCAAGTAGTTTATCTTAAAAGACAGAAAAGAAGTACAGTGTCTCTCCATATTCATTGGGGTTAAGGGTGAAGGAGAAGTTGCATCATCTAGACTTGTGGATGGCTTCAGCCTTCTACACTGATAGGACGTCAACCAATCAGACTTCACAAAGACTTTTTGTGTGCTACTCTTCAGCAAATAAAGGACTGCCTGTTTAGCTGCTTCTTGAAGTATCATCTGTGTGTCTTGCCTACGAACTGGCTTGGAAGGACCCTCCAGCTTGAATCCAGGCCCATTGCATGTGGACTGCTGCTGCCTGCTGCATCTTAGACTTTCTTGGCTCAGGGACTCAGGGACATTTATTTGGCTGCTACTTTGGTCAGAGCCAGTGACTTTTATAACTCATTACAGAATGGACTTGACATCTCGAGCTGATCCTGTCTTCAGGAGAGCTGTACTTTATTCTTCCCTGTCTTGACTATATTAATGTTTCAAGATAATTTTGTCTTCTGAAACTTGCTATGAATTGATACTGCCTTGGATGGGTGATGCTCATGTTTGATGAGTTGCATTGATTTGATGTTTAGTAAACTTCAGATTTGTTTGCAATGGCACTCCTCCTCTTAGTTGTGTGGCTTGTTAATCTCCCATTTGTGTGAGTCACAGAGACCACAAAGGACAGGTTGCATGCCTGTAACTGTGGCTCTTCGAATGGTCATCTGTGAACTCACACAACCCCACCCACCCTCCCCTCTTTGTGCCCTTCTTGTCCTATGGATTGCTGAATCAGCTTCCAAGGAATTGGTCGTTTTGGCGGTAAGGCCCCTGTGTAGGGGTGTGGGAGGTGGATGGGGCTATGGTTAAAATACTTAAGTAATGTTCGGTAAAGTTCCAAAAAATGCACTGCATAGGTGCAGGATAACATTTGTGTGAGCTCACAGGTGACCACTTGATGGACCAGTTACAAGCATGTAGTCTGTTCTAAAATTACCAGAAGTTAGCAGGTTTGCTAAACTACATCCTTGTAGTTTAGCAAACTACTGGTGGCGCAGTGGTTAAATGCCTGTACTGCAGCCATTCACTCGAAACCACAAGGTTGCGAGTTCAAGACCAGCAAAAGGGCCCAAGCTCGACTCAGGCTTGCATCCTTCCGAGGTCGCTAAAATGAGTACCCAGACTGTTGGGGGCAAATTAGCTTACTTGCTAATTAGCTTACTTGCTGTCCACCGCTATGATCTTTGGAATAGCGGTATATAAATAAAACAAATTATTATTATTATTATTGTCTTACTGATTGTATTTCATATGTAACATGCAAATTGTTTTCTTTAGACATTTGAAGAAGCTAATCTGTGCCAAACATTAGTCAAGAACATTGCTAGAGCTGGATATTTTAAACTTACTCCAGTGCAGAAATACAGTATCCCTATTGTGCTGGCAGGACGTGATTTAATGGCATGTGCTCAGACAGGATCTGGGAAGACAGTAAGTATAAAATACAAAATTCCTCTATAGAATTTAAGTTGATATTTAGAATTTTGAGCTCTTAGACCACCAGTGAGTCTGCAAGGGTGACGGTGAGTCTGCCAACCCTACTGAAATAGGTGCAACTTCCAGTATTTCTCAAGGAAGCAATTCATTTAATTTAATTGTTTGGACAGATTTTTTTTCTACTTTATATTTATCAGTAACCTATAACGTACTAGCAAATACAGTATATACACTATGGAAAAATGATTCAGGACAGTTAGTTGGTGAATTCAGGTATGATATAGCTAAGTGGTTTAAGATAGATCTCTTGATAGATTTGTATCTGTACTATCTTGAGATGAATGAGCACACACACTTGACCATTTCTCTGACAGTTTTTTTTTGCAGGGTATTGTCCCTCTCTATTGATAAAGGTCTTCATTGCTACCTTAATTTGCTTCACCTTGAAGATTCAGGCTAAAGTTATCCATGTTTGCTTCCTATAAACTGGATGTCAAACCAAAGATACTTTTTATTTTTACGTGTGCTTCATAATTTTCTAAAAATTTTTGTAAGACAAGATTGCTGAATACATCCTGTTTTTTAAAAAGTAGAAATGTTTATATTTTAGAGCCGAGAAATTCCTTAATTCAGTTCTAATTTTAATTTGTCCTTTAGGCAGCTTTTCTTCTACCAATTTTGGCTCATATGATGCGTGATGGCGTTACTGCTAGTCAATTCAAAGAGCAACAAGAACCAGAATGTATAATTGTAGCTCCAACTAGAGAACTGATAAACCAGATCTTTCTGGAATCAAGAAAATTTTCCTATGGGTAAGGGTTAAGCTAATATTCAGTACAATGTTACTCCTAAAAAAAAAACATTGAGCAGTAACTGTGTTGATCATGCAGCAAAATACAATGAAATCTAAATCCATGAGCAGCGATACCGTTGTTGGGCCAACTGAATAATTGTTAGCCGCTCTGAGAGCCTTTAGCTCTGAAGGGCGGGGGATATAAATACCACAAATAAATAAATAAAATAAACTCCAAAGCATAAAATATATTATACAAGCTTTCAAAGCTTCTTTGCAGAGATGTTAAAAATCATACAGGAGAAAAATGGTGATGAAGTTATACTCCCAGGCCTGCATTCTGTATGAGAAGTCAGTATTGAGGTATTTCAGTGCAAGCAGGGGACATTCCCCCTATTGGCCATGTGAGGAGCAGGGACAAAGATCAGTAAATAGCTTCCCACAGGACAGACAGCTGGATCTCAAGAGAAGTTACTTTTCTGTGGCTAATCGAGTTGAAATTTTATTACCTGTCTTTTATTGCTCTTTGTCCCTATTCATCCCAGGGCGAGTAAGGGGAGTAGCCTCTGCCTGCATTGAAACTGCTCAGTATTATTTTAACTGACAACATCTCAGATATAATGTAGGTGTGTGAGTCTTAACATGGTCACCTTTTTTCTCCTGCATGACTTCATTTGCTTGATGAAGAATCCAATGAAGCATTGAATGCTTGCATAATGTATTTTATGTTTTGAAGTTGGCCCAATATAGGTATCATTGCTTGTGAATTTTGTATTTTGTTGTTTTTTACGTTATAAAACAGTGCTGTTAATATGAATCCATTAAATAGCTGAATTTAGTTACAGTGGTATGCTTTTTTTTAAAATTAAGAGTCTTAGTTTGAATGGATATTGGCTAGACTGGTAGCAAGCTACTACATTAATTTGAAATTGAATTCCTTGGGTAAGTCAAGCGATTGTTTTTTTAAAAAAACATTAAAAAAAGGTTGGAACTAAACATTTGCTCAACAAATATATCATGATGACAACAGGAATTCCTTTATGATTCCTGGAAAATATGGAAAATAATATTAGAGGCTTAACTTTACAGTTCCTTGCTGGTTCGGAGAACAAAATCTGATAAAGCCATGAACTCTGGGAAATTCAAAATAGTTATGCAGTAGTAAATATTAAAAACTGATATTTCAGAACACATATGTGAGGCTGACCTCTGAAGGGGAGGCCAACACTAGCATAATCATGTAAGAGACCACTTAAGAACAGATTGCTTATCTGTAATAAATCTGTAATTATGTGTACCGTATTTTCCGGCACATAAGACGACTTTTACTCCTGTCTTATGTGCCAGATTCTGACCGCAGAGACAGGCGAATGGTGTAGCCACCTCTCTGTCTCTGGGGTCCTTGCTGGTTCCTCTCCCAGCAGGCACTCGCGCCGACTTGAGGTGGCCTCTCTGTAGGCCTGAGGTGGGTACTGCGGCTGGGCTCTCTCTCTCCGCCATTGTTGCTGCAAAAGGCGTGGAGAAGCGGCTCCAGAGCCTATCGGGCCGAGGTAAAGAGCCAGCACCTTATTCCTCGCTACCTCCACCTCCACTCAGGATACACTGCTCCTCCAGAAGCTTCAGATGTCCGCCACGGAAGTCGCTGGAGGAGCGGAGTATCCCAGGTAGCAGCAGCGGCAGCCTTCTGAAGCCGCTGGAGGAATGGAGTATCCTGAGTGGCAGCAGTGGTGGCGAGGAATAAGGGGCTGGCTCTTTATCTCAGCCAACCAGCTCTGGAGCCTCAGGCCTCCAGAGAGGCCCCCTCAAGCCAGCGCGAGACCCCCTTATAGGAGGCCAGGGACACTGCCAGTGTGTGACTTGGGGTTTGTCTTATACCCCCAGTTGCCTTATACGCCGGAAAATATGGTAATCACACAGATGGATTTTGTGCTTGCATAGAAACCTCATTTGGATTGTTCTAGAGCTGAGTAGCTTTGTGAGAGTGCTGCTCTCTCCCTCCCTATCTAGCATGATGTCCTAGCCTGCCACCCTAGCACACCGTTAGTTTTGTAGTTCACTATGAAATATATAGGGACTTGAAACAGAGGAAAGTACAGTGAGTTATGTGAGGGGATAGATGACCACTCAGAGAACCCCAGTTACATGTAAGTAACTTGTTCTTCTTCATGGTCTCCATGCCTCACACAAATGTGTGACTGTGAAGCTTACCATAGGATGATGGATCAGATCACTTGAGAGAATAGAAGAGAGGACAGTGCGTCTAAATCAGGCATCCATTCTGGCTTTGCAGTCTAATTTGTAATGTTGAATGAAAGTGGGCGGCTGTGACCATGTTGTAGCTTTACCTAGGTCAGGTAGAGGAACACCATAAAGTAAAACTGTAGAGGAAGCCATTACCCTTGTACAATGGGCCTTAAGACCTACTGGTATGGGTTGTTTGGCCAGCTTGTAACTAAGGCATGTAGTTTCTGCTTTACATATTTGGATACTCCTTGACACAACACTTGCTTCTTTCTTCAGTCCACCATAGCAGATGGACAATCCTTTTGAGAGTCAGAAAGTAGCTGTCTGCTGTATGTAGAAAACCAGCACTTGATGGACAGCTGGTCACTGAAGTGTCTGTTCCAAGGGAGATGATGTCTGAGGGTAGGAGGTAGGAAAGACAATGTCCTGATTTATATCGAAGTGTGAAACTACATTACAGATGAAGACAATTCCTGGACAAAGCATGATCTCATCCTGGTGAAGAGAAAGGGCTCATCAGACCAAAAAAAATGTGCGTTCACTTGTCCATCTTAAGGAAGTGATGGCCAGCAGGAAAACCACTTTCTTAGTCTGGATGCACTCATCTACAGATGCAAAAGACTCAAAAGGCCTGTGCATGAGTTTCAAGAGGACCAAAGGTAGTAACCATGGTAGAGTTGGAGGAGCCACTGGAGGGTACAGATGAACTTGTGGGCTAGACAAGGCAACTGTTACATGGATTTGTAATTGGTTGACCAACCAAACGCAAAGGGTGCTCAATGGCTCCTTTTCATCCTGGAGAGAAGTGACCAGTGGGGTCCCACAAGGCTCTGTCCTCGGGCCAGTTCTATTCAACATCTTTATCAATGACTTGGAGGACAAAATTGGGGGAATACTTATCAAATTTGCAGATGACACCAAAATAGGAGGAGTAGCTAATACTCCAGAGGACAGGATCAAGATTCAAAATGACCTGAACAGACTAGAAAACTGGGCCAAAGCTAACAAAATGAAATTCAACATGGAGAAATGTAAGGTACTGCACTTAGGGCGGAAAAATGAAAAGCACAGATATAGGATGGGGGACACCTGGCTGAATGAAACTACGTGTGAAAGGGATCTAGGAGTCCAAGTAGACCACAAGTTGAACATGAGTCAACAGTGTGATGTGGCAGCTAACAAGGCCAATGTGATTTTAGGCTGCATCAATAGAAGTATAGTGTCTAGATCCAGGGAAGTAATAGTGCCACTCTATTCTGCTTTGGTCAGGCCCCACCTTGAATACTGTGTCCAGTTCTGGGCACCACAATTAAAAAAGGACATTAAGAAACTGGAGCCATGTGTCCAAAGGAGAGCGACTAAAATGGTGAAAGGTCTGGAAACCATGGCCTATGAGGAATGACTGAAGGAGCTGGGGATGCTTAGCCTGGAGAAAAGAAGGTTAAGAGGTGATGCGATAGCTCTGTTTAAATATTTGAAGGGATGTCATATTGAGGGAGCCAGCTTGTTTTCTGCTGCTCCAGAGACTAGGACCCGGAGCAATGGATGCAAGCTGCAGGAAGAGAGATTCCATCTCAACATTAGGAGGAACTTCCTGACAGTAAGGGCTGTTCGACAGTGGAACACACTTCCTCAGAGTGTAGTGGAGTCTCCCTCCTTGGAGATCTTCAAATGGAGGCTGGATGGCCATCTGTCGGGGATGCTTTGATTGTGATTTCCTGCATGGCAGGGGGTTGGACTGGATGGCCCTTGTGGTCTCTTCCAATTCTATGATTCTATGATTCTAACTAGATCTCTAAGAAGCTACTTAACTACTCTGGTTTGAAAAAGCATAGCATAAAATGGTGATGGTGGTTGATAAGCCACAATCATAGCCAAATACACTTTCAAGGAGGAAAAAACTAGTCCTTGCTGACTAAGGTGCAACAAGCAGTGCAGGACCATGGACACTGCCTCTGGAGTTGCAGATTCAAACCTAAACGTGAAAGCAGAACAATTTCCATTTGTGTTGACCTTCTGGGCAAATCCTTCCTTAAAACAGACAGAATCAATGTGAGGAGGAAGTTATGTAAGTATTCTCCAGGCTGTGAATTGCAACATTTTGACATTTGAGTGGAGAACTTGCCAGTTTGGGTGGTCTAGTATCTGTAGAAGAGACATATGATAGGCATAAAAGTGAAGCAACTCATAATTGTTTTGGCTAATATAGTGTAACCAGAATTGCATTTGGTCTGTCTCTGTCTATTTTTCACTATGACCTTCACCAGTAGAGGAAAGGGCAAAAACAGGTATGGTAAGGTGCCTGACCATACATGGCAAAATACCTCTCCCAAAAACTTCTCCCCCTTCCTGTTCTGGAGTATAAATTAACACACTCCTTGATGACAACATTAGCAAATAGATCTGCGATGTCCCCCATCAGGTGGTGATAAAGCAATTAACTTTCTCGGTAGGGGATCATTTGTGCTAGAGAGCATGAGTATGACTGAGAGAGAGAGTGCCAGCACATTTCTCAGTACCCTCTAGATGTACAGTGACAGGATGAAATTGTCTCCTGATGCATGGTTAGATTGAGTAATAGCTTCACATATGTACTTCCCTCAAGCAGATACAGTGGTACCCCGGGATACGAATGCGCCGCCTTATGAAATTTCCGGGTTACGAAAAAAAATTTGGTGCTTTTCGGCGCTATTTCACACGAAATCGCGGCTTTTCCCCATTAGCGCCTATGGGTTTTTCGGCTTGCGAAGATTTTCGGGTTACGAAAGCGGCGGCGGAACGAATTAATTTCGTAACCCGGGGTACCACTGTAGTTATAATGTTTGATGTAACTTGCACCACTCTCTTAGCTTTTGTGTGAGTGCACAGAAGGCCTTGACAACTGCCAGTAGCATTAAAGTGTTGATATGTAGCCCTACTTTATGATGTACCCAATGTATTTGTACAGTGACATCGCCACAGTGTGATCAGCAAAGCATCTGTAGTCAGCAAGCACAACAGATCTGGGAGATGAAAGAACATGCTGCAAAGGAGCTTGGATGGTTGGGAGGCATTGTTAACTTCATGCACTAAGGATCTCAAAGAGGGTCAAAATGTTTGAAGAAATCAATGCTGAAGAGTTTTTTGAAGAGTTTTTTGGGGTTTTTTGGGCTATGTGGCCATGTTCTAGAAGAGTTTTCTTCCTGATGTTTCACCAGCATCTGTGGTTGGCACCTTCAGAGAATACTTGCCTGGAAAAGAGTTGGATACACACACACACACACTCTCTCTGTGTCACCCTGGGAAAGGAGGAGTGATTTGCATGTATATTGTTTTGTTGCTAATTACGGGCCTCAGGGTTGGAAGATATGCAAAGGAGGTTTAATGTCTGCTTGCTGACATGCTGAAGAGATTGGAACTGCAGGCATGCCATGTGATTACTTACAAGGCTCAACAGTCTCTCTTGTATGAGCAGGGTGCACAGTGATGGTGAGAGAGTACTGCTCAGACATTGTCTTTGATTGCCTCTGCCCTGTTGAGCAGAAGATAAGTCCATCATGTGCAGGAGCCTCGTGTCACCCATGTGAAGTAAATCATCCTCATTGGCTCTAAAACAGACTTTTTGGGGTTGGCATTGTGGCTTAAATCCTGAAAGTAGAGAGAGAGTCAGATGAATTACCAGTAATTATTTTGCCCTAACAAGGATTCTACTTGATAGACTGAGGGAGACACCAGTACTTCTGTAGGTACAGAAGGTGCCATAGATGGAGTAGCAGTAGTTGATGCCGTATATGTCTGAGGTGTAACCAGCAATGAAACTGAAGCTGTTACCAATCAGTGGAGTATTTTCATTTCTTCCGTCCAGGATCCCCTGTCTCCCTGGAGAAACTGGTCTCTTATGGCCACATTTAGATTGAGCAGATATTCCAGGCTTCACTCCCAGAATTGAGGTTAAATCCCTGGTTACCATGTAGATTCTGGGGTGAGTAAAGGCAATGATGTTGAGTTGGCAGTATCGTAGAAATGGCTGATAACAGTCAGTATTGAAGCAGCCATCAGTACTGATGTTGATTTTGACTTGCATGTGGTAATTTTGGCAGAAGCTTGAGAAGAGAATCTGGTGGGAAGCAGCCTGGTGGGCAACTTGAAGGGATTTCTCCCAACAGTGGAGCTTTAAGCAACAAGCCCAATTTTTCATGGCTTGTGCTGTAAAACCTACAAATGGAGGGCTTCTCCATGATGTCCCCTTTTTCCAAACAAAATACCGTATTTTCCGTCGTACAAGACTACTTTTTAGCCCTGGAAAATCTTCCCCAAAGTCGGGGGTCGTCTTGTACTCCGGAAAGCCCCTGGGTCCTAAAGAGAGCCCTCGGCAGGGAAGGCTTCTCTCAAAGGCAAAGGAGCATCCTCCTCCGTTCTCTCCTCTTTTGCTTTTCCCCTGCCTTCCCTCCCTCCCTCCCTCCCTTTCTTTTTCCCCTTCCTTCCTTCCTTCCCTCTCTCCCTCCCTCCTTCCTTCCTTCCCTTTTTCTTCCTTTTCTTCTCTTCCTTCCTTCCTTGCTCTCTCCTTTCCCTTCCTGTCCTCGGAAGGCAGAAGGTCTCTCTACCTTCCCTCCAGCCTGAGAGCAAGGCTGGCTACAGAGCAACCAATCCTTTGGAGTCACACACTCACAGTTTTCAGCCAATCAGAGAGAGGGCTGGAGAGTGGTCGCCATCCCACCCTCAGAAAAGGGTCTCTCTCTCTCTCTCTCTCTCTCTCTCAGCCCCTGAGTCCCTCTGAGAGCCAGGCTACAGAGCAACCAATCCTGTTTGGATGGAGTCATACTAACAGCCAATCAGAGGGAGGACAGTGGTTGCCCCCCCGCCCTCACAAACTACAATACCCAGGATTCCCTGGTTTTTCAAGGGAATTGCCTCCATGCATCCATATCACAGCCCCAGAGATAGAGTCTACAGTATATTATTATTATTATTATTATTATTATTATTATTATTATTATTATTATCATTTATTTATTTATATCAGTGTTGCCAGTTTAAGTCCACTTCTGCAGATGCATTTGGATTTAATGATAACAGTAATGGTGATGATGAGGATAGAGAGATAGGTCTTGTAGCACATTTGAGACTCACTGAAAGAAAAGTTGGCAGCTTTCCTAGACTTAAGCGTACTTCCTCAGATGCATGGGAATTGTAGTTCATTGTGGCACCAGAGCTCTTTCTCACAAAACTACAATTCCCAGGGTTCCCTAGCATTGAGCCAGGCCAGCTAAAGCGGCCTCAAACTGGAGTATTTCTGCAGTATGGATTGGACCTTCAGCATTTTTAATAACCAAGGTCCAAAACACACTGCAGAAATAATCCAGTTTGTGACCACTTCAACTCTCCTGGCTTAGTGCTAGGGAATCCTGGGAATTGTAGTTTGTTGTGGCACCAGAGGTCTTTCTGACAGAGAAGGCTCAATGTCTCAAAAAACTACACTTCCCAGGGTTCCCTAGCACTGAGCCAGGGCAGCTAAAGTGGTCTTGAACTGGATTATTTCTGCAGTGTGTCTTGGATCCAATTTAGGCTGCATCTTCATTCCAGAGACAATCCAGTTTCATACCATTTTAACTGCCATGGCCCAGTGCTATGAAATCCTGAGAATTGTAGTTTGTTGTCACACCTAAGTTTGCTGAGATGTCTCAGAAAACTAGAATTCCCAGGATTCCCTAGCACTGAGCCAGGGCAGTTAAAGGGGTGTCAAACTGGATTATTTCTGCAGTGCAGTTGCAGCCTAACACATTTCTATTTGGCACAAAGCTTCCTGGGCTTTGATTCCAATAGGAGCCACTTGAACTGCCACGGCTCCATCCATACAGAATCCCTGGGATTTGTAGTTTGGAGCAGCGTCCCGCATTCTTTGGGCAGAGAAGGCAAAAGACCTTATAAAACTACAAATCCTAGGATTCCAATAGGATGGAGCAGCAGTTCTTAAAGTGGTGTCAAACTGCATTAATTCTAAAGTGTAGATGCACCAAGAGGAAGGGCGGGAGGAGTTGTCGGGGCGGGTGAAATAATGTTGTGTATGCTGTTATTTCAAACATGGAACACACTCCTTCCTCAGAGTGCAATGGAGTCTGCCTCCTCTTCCCTTCCTTTTCTTCTTTCTCCTTCTCCTTTTTTCTCCTCCCCCCTCTTTCTTCTCTGTTGCTGCTGCTGCTGCTGCTGTTGTTGTTGTGTGCCTTCAGCTCCTTTCTGACTTATCAAGGAAGAGAGGGGTGGTCTTATACGGTGAATATATCCCAAATACTCTATTTTAAGTTGTAAATTTGGGGGTCGTCTTATACGCCCAGTCGTCTTATATGCCGGAATATACGGTATATCTGGAAGCACAGTTAATTTCATGCACTAAGGATCTCAAAGAGGGTCGAAATGTTTGAGAAAGCAACGCTGAAGAGGCTGGAACAGTGTCTGTCATAAAGTGAAATGTTCTGGTCTCAAGGGATACAAATTTTAGAGAGGGAGGTAAACCCACAGGAATGAGAGAGGGGAAGGGAATAAGGAGATGTCTGAAATAAAGATAAGAATCACACACACACACTCTCACTCGGCTCTTCGTATCTGCAAGGGTTTCCATTCTGGACCACCATCCTGCAAATGCGAAAAATCGGCATGACCTCAAGTCCCATTGATTTTAATGGTGATGGGCAACATGTACAGCCACATGCTGCCATTTGGGAGGATGGGGTGGGGGCATCCCTGGATGTTCCTATCTGTGGATGACAAGCCTGTAGTTGGGGCTGATCAGCTATATAGCAGTAAAAGAAAGAATAAGAAATCAGAATAAGAATTTAATGAATTAAAGGAGGAAGGATAAAAAAATAAGGGATAACTACTTAGCCAAAGAGCAGAGCAACCGAATGGAAGTCAGTCTGCCAGTGGCCATAGAGAAACTGAGGGCATGGTAGCTTGAGGGGGCTTAGGAAATGCACAGTAGTTCGAGAGGGTAGGATTCCTGTCAAGTTATTCAGCTCTTGAACATTCTGAATGGGGGCTAAAATGAAACCCATTTGGGTGAAGCACAGAGACCAAGAAGGAATGTATAATATCTTATGTTAGAAAGACAGAATGACCTAATATCTATAGAGATGTAAATCCAGGTGTGGGAAAATGTAGCCCCCCACCCCATTTTTTCAGCATCCGTGTCCCTGATGCTCTGGCCCTGAAACCCTGGAAAATTATTTTTAAAAATAGGGAGGGGGGGAATGCCTCCAAACCCAAAATCGCCATTCCTGGAGTGGTACTTTTCCATATAATTGTTTCAAACCTGACAAGGAAGTGAAAATTGACCAAAACTCACCAAAGCAAAAACTGGAAATAAACTTCTAAACCACATTTTCAGATGAAAATTGACCCCCATTGATACCAAAATTGGTGGAAATGTTAATATTCCCACTAAGAGGCTCATATGAACTGATGGTTTTAGAGTCATTTTTACTGTTAGGGAGCTATAACTAACTGAAGGTACAGAAAAAATAAAAATTGTCATTCTGATCTGTCATTTCATACTTAATGTATTCTACAACAAAGGATTGATTGCCATCATTGTTGTGAGAAATGAGTTGCTCTTATTTGTGGGTTTGCGCACCACAGAATCAGGCTATATTAGATCCCAAAAACATACCATGGAGAAGAAAAAAAACTTGTGAAGTATAACCACAATGGAAACTTGATGTTGATGCTTAATGGTAGCTATCCATAGACTTTTACAAATTGGTATTAACAGGGGAGTGATTTTGGAGAGAAATAGGATCTGGATTATTATTATTATTATTATTATTATTATTATTTGCATTCCGCTTTTTCACAAAAGGAATCAAAGTGGATTGCAACAGTATAAATAAAACATCAAACAATTAAAAATTACAATTTTAAACCCCAAAATCCCAGCCCTCCCTCCAGTGATAAAATCAGTGATCAACCTATAAAAAAAGATTAAACATAAAAAAATTAAAACTATCCAATAGGAATACATTAAAATTTCGGGCAGATTAGCGCAAGAAACAGCAATTAATGTTGGGGACTATACCATTCTTGTGAAGTGGTAATATGATATTTCAGTCAGTTTTTGTAACTGTTTAGCTGTTATGATAACCTCAGAATTAAAATACTATTAGCTTATTGTGATGGACTAGAGTGGTCTGACCTGTTGTCCTGAGCTCCACATAATAGCACATATGTGCCACTATGATGGAATTTCCTTTCTCTCTTCTCTCCCTTGCAGCATTCTGTGCTGTCTGACAATTGGTGCAGTATTGTTTATATGTTCTGGGGAGGAGGGAATGTCCTTCTTATTTCCCTTGACAAAAGCACCTCTTAGGGTGCTGATGAATGTCATATTAAAGTACTTTTTCTAACTCCAGGAGGAATAATATGTGACCACATAATTTTGAATGTAGTCCATCAAACATCACTGCTTTTCAACCTCATGTTTTAAGTAGGTGTGCTTAGTACTTGAATTTAGTTCAAGCTCCAATAAAATGTACAATGTACAATGTGGGGATACTGTTATTACTCTTCTTTGGGTTTGATTTTGGGCAACTAAATAGAGTATGACATGTTGCAAATAAGTAGTGCCATTTCACTTAAACATTTTGTTAAAAGTAACACAGATTTAGTCCTAGTACTATTTTGCGATATGAGTGCAGTTGCATCCATGCAGTTAGGTTTATATGTGTTAATATTGATGCATTTACTGTTTATAATTAAATGAGAAATGTAACATGGATTTTTTTGTTGAATAGAACATGTATAAGGCCAGTTGTCATTTATGGAGGTATACAAATGGGTCATACAATTCATCAGATAATGCAAGGGTGTAATATATTGTGTGCTACCCCAGGAAGGCTGTTGGATATCATAAACAGAGGAAAGGTAGGATCCATGTGTGAATATTTTCTTACTTTTTAAGGCTCTTCTAATTCTTAAATACTTAGCACTGTTTCAATAAAGGGGGTTAGATATATAGATGCAAAATAAGATCTTTCATGAAAACTAATGATCAGTAGGATGAGTTCATCCAGCTTTACCAAAAATGATGTTCTGTATTATTAGGCAAGGGAGAAATTAGGACTTTTCTTTCTTCTGTCATTGGGCCCAGAAGAATGGGAGAGTGAATTCATGGCCAGCATAGCAGGCTACTCCATTTTCTTTAGCTAAGGAAGATATGAGTTGCCCTTGATGAGTTTACACCAGTAATCCAGTTAACCAAGTGTTGTCTATTATGGCAGTGGTGCTCCCAAGCTCGCCATTGAATTTCATGTCTTGGGCATTCCCATGTATGTGATTTGTCATTAAACTATCAGAAATTAAACTGCACTACTCTAGTATGATACATTTGAGGCAGGAAGGGGGGGAAAAAGGCATCTGAATTGTTGTGGAGAGAAGAAACTTGGGGTAAGTACACCCTGAACACTTTGAGACTATGTTAAATGCAGAAAAAAAACTTATGGCCAAAGTTATATTTCTCTTCTAACTAGTAGCACCAGTTTAGCTGCAGAAAATATACTTTCACTAAGTGTAAAGAGGCTCAGTTCCTTTTCAATGGTGACAGGTTGGTACTTTGAAAACCTACTGTTGTAGTTAGGTCATAATCAAGTCATAGAAGTGTATTTATTAACTGTTAGTGATTTATGTTTTGGTCTGGAGTTAATGTGAAACTTAATATCCAGTAGATGGAAACACAGAAATGTCATAGATTATCTTTATTAAGTGCTATACTGCTTTGTGTTTGTACAGCTGTTACATAACAATCCATGTGTGCCTTTATTTGTGGACTAAATTTTGTTCACTAAAATTTCTTTAGATTGGGCTGAGCAAGTTAAAATATTTGGTGTTAGATGAAGCAGACCGTATGCTGGACATGGGATTTGGTCCTGAAATGAAGAAATTGATTTCAAGCCCAGGCATGCCTTCAAAGGATCAACGTCAAACACTTATGTTTAGTGCTACCTTTCCTGAAGAAATCCAGAGGTATGTATTCACAATTGATTTTAAAAATACAAATCATTAATCTAGACTTTTGTATTATCTAACCAGAGAAAGAATATTCCTAAAGAAGTCAGTTTTTCAAACTGGTAAGGCCTAAATACCCTGAAGACACCATATCTTGTTTGATTTGGAAGCTAAGCAGGATTGGTCCTGATTAGTACTTGGATGGGAGACTACCAAGGAATACCATGTGTTGAAGAAAGGCAATGGCATATAACCTCTGACTATTCATTTCCTAAGAAAACCCTATGAAATTAATGAGGTTGCCATAAGTACAGGTGATTTGAAGGCACACACACTCACATTCTCTGGTGTGGGAGGGTATCCAAAATTATAGGCATCATCTTGACATGTAAGGCAAGAATCATATGACAAGGATGTTTATATTTAAAATCTGGTCCTCTAGCTCTGTATTACTTACCTGCCTTAGTTTAGAGCAGATTTTTTTTCTCCTCCTTTTTATGCTTTTCTTGTTCTTAGGTAGGTTTTTTTTCCCAACTCTTGTGTTCTGTCAATCACTCTCCTCTTAAACTTCATTCCTTTTATTTGTCACCCCCTTTAATCACAACTTTGCTTTTAAAATATCCCCTCCTTTCTTTCTTCATATGACCTGTTTTGACAAAGAACTTCAATGGCAGCAAGTTAAGAAATGAAGACAATTGTTCAGAGACAATAAGCCCTAGGAATAGAAGACTAAAAATTATCCCATTTTCAGGTGGTTAAACCTGTCAAACCCTGAAAGCTATTTTAAAACAAGATCATAGTGTGCCAAGCATTTTGAATCGTCAGTCATAAGGGAGAGGCCATTGCTGACCTCTTAGAGAATTTACAGGCCCTGGTGGTCTAGAAAAAACCATTTTCAGTCCATTGTGCTGTCCAAAAGGCAGTGTTGTTACAGTGGCCCATGAGCTTGACTACAGAGATGCATTGTTAGAATGGAGATTGACAGAGTCTTGAAGACTTCATGGGGTTATCTTAGTATATTTTGGCCATAAATTCTCATTTTTGCACCTAAGGTGGAACACACACCTTTAAAATGATTGTACTTATGTCAATGTTGATCCTGTTGGAAATACATGATATTCCTTTTAATTCGCAGTGAAAGCACTTCTTTTCGACACCTAAGGACTTTAAAGTGATTTAAAAAATTGTCACAGGCATGCATATGATTCCCCTCTCATTTCAAAGAAGCATAGAGAGGTTCAGGTTGTACTTTTTGGGGTGGACCAGTTTACAAGTATTCCATTCTGCAGGGTTTTTTTTATGTTGAGGGAAGATACATGGGGCATTTTAAATGTTGTGGTCCAACTGAATAAAGAGGCGTTTAATTTTTCCAGGCAAGGGAATAGTTACTTGTTGGTAAAGATACACATGCTGAGAAGAAAAAACTGCAGCCTCTGCTGTTGTGTGACCTAAAATACTTGGTTTTAGACACGGGGAAAAACTGCCTTTTGTACTGATTTTGAGTTGTCTACCTGAATAAAGGGGCTAGGTCCCATCCTGTCTTTGAGGCTAAGCAGGGTTAGTTCTGCTTAAAACCTGGATGGCAGATTGCCAATGAAGATCAGGTACAGGAAGGAACTGGCATAATTTTCTCTGATTATTGCTTGCCTAAGAAAACTGAAATTCATGGGGTTGCCATAAATTGACTGACAACTTGAAGGGACATACACACATCTCTCTCCCACTTTCTTAGGGGCTCTGTTTGCTCTCTGTCCACATCTCCATAGTCCGATAGGAAGAAAGAGGAAAATTGGGGGGGGGGGATTTCCTGGTTTTGAATCCAGGTGAAGAACTTTTTGATATTGTCCTGACAAAGGTTCTGTGAAGCAGCAGTTTTAGGTAGTCTCACCATTAGTATTTTGCAAATCTACAGTGCAATAATAATAATAATAATAATAATAATAATAATATATTGATATTATGGTGTATTTTCACTTCAAGATACTTCTGATCATTATGGGAGGTGTGGGAGTTTTCTTCAAGAAGATAGGTAAAAGTGTATGGCCAGTACTTCCATTAGCAAAGTGAAATATATGTTTACTACAGTTTTGCTCAAATTCAAAATTCACTGTAAGATCTTCATTCCTGGCTCTCTGCATGCACCAACTTGTTCGAAGTTCAGAATTAAACATATTTATGTGTGCTGAAATAGTTTAGTTTGGAAAATGGAATTTTGGGATAAGGCCATAGTTTGGTATAACATTTATATTAATATATTACGTGTAGAACTAGTCTAGTAGTACATTTTTTTTTGACTAACATGTAATCTCATATATTTGTGTGTTCCAACAGTAAACAGTATATAAGTAGAAACAGAATTTTGTAGGTTATTTTTCTGATTGCAGCCCCCACCACGCAGCCTTTAACTGCTATCTCAAAGTAACTTTTTTCTGTTCATTCTAAAGACTGGCTGGAGAATTTTTGAAGACGGACTACTTATTTGTTGTTGTTGGACAAGTGGGTGGCGCCTGCAGCGATGTTCAGCAGACTATACTTCAAGTAAATCAGTATGACAAGAGAGAGAAGCTTGTTGAGATTCTTGGTGGCATAGGTAAAATAACTCCTTATACTTGTCAGCAGGCTCTTCTCTTAGATAACTACAGTCAGCCCTCCATAGCTACGAATTCTACACCTACAGATTTCCCCATTGGAACAATAAAGGGTGCTCTCCTCTTTTTCACCCCAAGCTGCATTTAACAGCATTATGGTGGAACCTAAACTGAGACTGCAATAGCTATTATTAATAAGGGCATAATGTCTAAGCTCCTCAGAGACTGCCAAGCTTATATAGTAATGCCTCTATTAAAAATGGCTGCCATGGTCTTCACTGTTGCTGCACCATTGCTCAGGCCATAAAGTAGGTGAGGAAAGGGG
Organism: Sceloporus undulatus; assembly: GCF_019175285.1. Classification (NCBI taxonomy): domain Eukaryota; kingdom Metazoa; phylum Chordata; class Lepidosauria; order Squamata; family Phrynosomatidae; genus Sceloporus; species Sceloporus undulatus. The sequence goes on along the minus strand of NC_056523.1, from coordinate 300,773,083 downwards.
GATAGCTGCCTTTCTGTCCCTGGGTTGGGCGAGGAAGGGGTAATGGGAGTGCTACTTACATGCCCTGGCATGACTACAAAGGCTTCTCACTTCTTCCTCTTGTTAATGTCTTTGCGCTGGGTCCCTATTCCACCATTGACCCATGTATAAGCCGACCCAGGTTGTTTTTTTTTGGGGGGGGGGTCAGTTTTTGTTAGAAGATTTTCTTCTTATATATGTATATACACTGTAGATTCAGGAGCAATGTATTAAGCATGGTTTAAACACAGTTTTACTTTAAACAGTGAGTTAACTGTGCTCCTATTCTAAGCTACCTGTTAATATTTGCCTTATTATAGCTAACGAGCGAACAATGGTGTTTGTGGAAACTAAGAAAAAAGCAGACTTCATTGCAACTTTACTTTGTCAGGAACATATACCAACAACAAGTATACATGGGTAAGCATCTGTCATTAGGGGTGGTGCATCTTTTTCAGCCTGGAGCTGAACTCCACTTTGAAAAGAGTCTTGAAGGCTGAATTACAGCAGTGGCTAAGGATAATGTCACAATGTGGGACCAGAGATAGTAGCCCTTAATACAGTGTGCCCACGTTATATGCGGGCACACTATATGCGGACTTGAGTGTACACGCTCAAGCTGCAGGGGCTGCGCACACAAGCCTCATTCAAATGAATGGGGCTCAAGTATACGTGGAATTAGCCTTACGCCGGGGGGGGGGGTCCGGAAAAAAATTTTTTAAAAGTGCATTAGCCAGAGCAGATGGCACAAATAACTCACATAAACAAAAAAAAAAACTTGTTCTTTACATTTTTTTCTTGCTTTTCCAGTGTTTTAGTCTAATAATTACCCTTTTCAGTTATAATCAGATTTTGTCTTTTACCTCTGGGACTGTTGTGATGATCCATACTGTGCTTACATTTGTGGCTGGGCTCTCTTTTATTTCTTGTGTTCTTTTATATTGGGGTGGAACATATGCATCTTGCAGGTTGTCTGTGACTCCCTGAACCCTAATTATGTGACCTTGCCCACAGCAATACACAATGCCCCTGCAACACCCTTCCCATTCTTGGAATAATAATAATAACAACAACAACAACAACAATAATAATAATTTTTATTTATATATCCCGCCTCTCCCTACGGATCGAGGCTGGGGAACAGCACATATATAAAATTACACATAGTTAAAATACATTCTCATTGTACAAAGCAAAATTTAAAAACACATTAAAATACCTGTACATGTGCAATATCAAAATCTGATTCCTCATCAAGTTCCGAGTGGAGTATCATCTTAAGCTGTTAAAGCAGGTCTGGGGGGTGGCTCGCCGGAAGAAATCCGTCTTGATTGCCTTCTTAAAGGCATCTAAGGTGGTAATGCAGGGGTCGGCAACCGCGCAGAGGAGGAAGAGGAGGGCCGTGCAGCCTGGGGCAGAGAAAGCAAAGGGGGAGGCCCCGCGCCCGCCTCCCCGTGCGGGTCCGCGGCACCCACCTCCTTCTCCTCTGCCCCCAGGCCGCGCAGCACATGGAGGAGGGGGGAGGAGGAGAAGAAAGAAAGAAAAGGAGGGGGAGCAGAAGGAGGAGGAGGAGGGGGGGAGCGGGAGGAGGAGAAGAAAAAGAGGAGGAGGGGGGAGCAGAAGGAGGAGGAGGAGGAAGGAAGAGATGGTGAGTGGCCAGAGGCCTCAAGGTTTTTATTTTGGGTGCTTTTAATGCTAACAAGTCTCCCTTGGTTTGACAATGATAGTGTGATGATGATGATGATGATGATGATGATGATGATGATGATGATGATGATGATATGAGTCAGCTTGAGAGGCATGCAGGCACTGTTTCTTGAGCCGAGAGAGTGTCACCTTCCAAAGTGTGTTTTGGGTTCTTTTAATGCTAACAAGTCTCCCTTGTTTTGACAGTGATAGTGTGATGATGATGATATGAGTCAGCTTGAGAGGCATGCATGCATTGTTTCTTAAGCCAAGAGAGAATCACCTTCCAAAGTGTGTTTTGGGTGCTTTTAATGCTAACAAGTCTCCCTTGTTTTGACAGTGATAGTGTGATGTTGATGATGATGATGATGATGATGATACGAGTCAGCTTGAGAGGCATGCAGGCACTGTTTCTGAAGCCAAGAGAGTGTGACTTTCCAAAGTGCCTTTTGTGTGTGTTTTTGGTTCTTTAATGGTGATATTGATATCAGAAAGCCTCTGAGGCAAGGCCAATGTAAATTGCTGTGATTTTTACAAACTCATGCGCAGTGAAGAAAAACCAAAGTCCCTTGACCAAGTACACACTTCTGAGAAGTACACTTGGTGCAAGAACTGTGAAACCACCTTGACATGTTCAATATGCATAGCCATGCGAACCCATGTTCAGTGTGAAACCCAAAGGGTTTGGTTATGCAATAAGCCTCTGAAATATGCAAGAGATTGCCATGTTAAGTAAAGCCATGTTCAATGCCCAAATGTGCTATTTGGAATGGGGGGAGGGGGGGTTGGCCAGAAAGGGAAGTCCATTTCTGCCATCTGTCTAGGAATAATGTCCAAATGTCCTCCATTTTGATCATGCCTAAGAAACATGCATTTATATTAACATTTTTAAAAAATCATCGATTTTTTTTGCATATCCTCCATTTTTAAAAAACGTGTCCTACATTTGAAAATGTTGTCCTATATTATTTAATTATTTTTTGGGTGGGGCTTCACCCCCCCCCCCCCCTTGTCTGGGGGACACCAACCCGGCCCCTGGCTCAAAAAGGTTGCCTACCCCTGGTGGTAATGAGACGGATCTCCTCCGGCAAGCCATTCCACAATTTGGGAGCCATCACAGTGAATGCCCTATGGGAAGTAGATCTTAACCTAGTCTTCGGGCAGTCCAATAGGTTCTTCCCTGTGGTTCTGAGAGTGCGGGGCGGAATGTGTAGGGAGAGGCGTTCCTTCAAGTAATTCGGGTCCCAAGCCATATATGGCAGGAGGATCAATCCACTCTCCTTGGGTTTATCCCCACACACCATTCATGAGGTAGGAGTCAGAACTCTATAAACAGTTACATTTGTTCTGTTCATTCCTAACAGCCTTCTCCCTCATTTTTTATTTACCTGTCATACTATCCAGACAGAGGCAACCCTTTGCCTTATAAAATATGAAGTTAAATCTAGTGATAGAGAAAATTAGGAAATAGGAATGGAGGATCTAAGAAAGATAGTTGAGTCGAGTGATTGTGAAATGGAGGAAAGGATGATTAAGAGAAAGAAGGTCGTGCCTGAAGGGCTGCAGTGTAAAAAAGAAAAAAAAATCTGATAAAGAAAATGAGAGATTCCAGACAGTTGATGGATCTCAATTCGGGATGACTGAATTGAACAAAATTAAGGCGTCAAGGGGCAAAGAAACCAGGCAGTTGCCTAGGTCTCACCTTGTTATTGATGACTCAGATGATGTACCAAGATACCAAGGGTAAAGAAAAACCAGGCAGTTGCCTGAGTCTCACCCTGATTTTGAAAACCCCCAATAACAATAAAATAGAAAAAAAGGGACAAAGACACCAAGCGGATGCCAGATGATCATCCCAGTCTACAGGTCAAAGAATTTAAAATTACAAAAAAAGTGGAAGTGACCAGGCAGTAGCCTGGATCTTCCTCTGGGGAGATAAAAGTATCTAAAAAAGAATTGAAGTAGGGGAAGAAGTCTGGGCAGACGCAGGGCTTGCACCTTGAGGGAAAAAAATATTATGATTAATTATTATATTATTATATTATATTAATTATTAATATTAATATGTTAAAAAAGGAAAATTAACTGAGAAAATAGTGGCAGTTCAAAATGTTAGCTAAAAGTGCAAGGCTGATCAACAAACTAGTATTTACCAGGAGATTAGAGGAAAAACCGCTGCAGTATTGGCAGTTTCTCCTAGTTCAAAAAATGACAGTTGTGGAGAACAAATGGTGAGTAGTCTGATCCACCATTTTGTAGTTCCTTCAGTGGGCAGAGAATGTTCAAAAGACCAGCTGATTGGCCAGGGCAAGAGAAGCTTGGGCTGCCATTTTCTAATGCCTGCAGTAGGCGGAGAATCCTCAAGGCAACAAAAGACCGATCAGGATGAGACAATCCTGATGCCTCATTCTGAAATACCAGATTCATCTAGTAGCATGTAAGATGAAATATACAAACAAACTGAATTATTAACTTTGTTATTAAATGCGATAAAAGAGCAAAACAATATTGACATGAAAGGTACTTGGCTACATATGGCAAAAATTACATTGGATCAATGGGTATTAGATAGTAAAATCTGGTTATCACATTATATTCGACGAAATACCCAAATCAAGATACCTCCCTTCACTTGAACCAAGAGACAAGTTGAAACAACAAATTGTACAAACAAAGATTCAACATCTTTTCAAATTCAAGCAGTAGAAGAAGTTCCAATAAATCAAAAATTTTCAGGAGTCTACTCCATTTTTTTCACAGTACCAAGAAGCAAAGGAGATCATTGCCCCATATTGAATTTGAAATATCTAAAACATTTTGTAAGATATTGCAAATTCAAGATGGAGACATTAACGACAATCAATGACAGTGTAAGAGCACGAGACTTGATGGTGTCAATCAATCTAAAAGAAGCGTACTTACATATTCCAATGAACGAACAGAGGAAGAAGTATCTGAGGTTTGCATACAAATTACCAGTTCACGACATTACCTTTCAGACTGGCATTAGCACCTCGAGTCTTCACAAAAGTTTTCATACTTCTAATAGCTTAATTGAGGAGAGAAGGGAATTCAAATTTTTCCATACTTGGATGATTTACTCAGTGTTGCAAACAAGCCTCGAAGATATTCCCTGGAATGTTTTGCCAAAATCCCCGGAATTCCCCAATATTGATTGTTCCCCAATATTTATTATTCAGTCAAAATCCCCAGAACGAAATTAATTAAATTCGCTGGAAGTTGGCAACATTGGATTTACTACTGAAAGTGAGTTCGAGGACAAAGATACAAGAGGATGCATATCGAACAATTCAAATTCTGGAATCTTTTGGATTTCTTCCCAATTACGAAAAGAATAATTTAACTCCAACCATGAAATTACCACACTTAGGGGCAGAAATAGATACTGAGAAGGAATTCATGACACTGTCATTTGAAAGACAAAAGAATTTGGAAAAAAAAACATTGACAATATTAGTAAAATCAAAGAAATCAGATCTCATGTGGTTAGCAAAAGCAGTGGGCATATTAATACTGATAGTACATCTGTGCAGTGAGGAAGACATCACTCCAGGTCATTGCAAACTCTTTTATGTCCTTATCAACTGGCTATAGGGACAAAGTTACATCGCATGATTGTGGTACCTCAGTCAGTCAAAAATAACTTGAAATGGTGGTTAAGGAATGACAACTTGAACTGGGGTGATCCTTTTGTGGTAACGAACCAAATAAAAGTAATGACAGACGCTAGTCTGTTAGGATGGGGTGCTTATTGTGGCCACCATACTGCTCAATGAGTTTGGTTGTACTCACACAAAAGTCAGAGTATAAATTTTTTGGAAATAAAGGCTGTCAGACTGTCATTGTTGCAGTTCAGTCCAATAGTCTACAGTAAGAATGTACTCATTGTCACAGACAATATAACGGTTTGTTCATATACCTGTATCAACAAAGGAGGTCTACATTCTTTGAACCTGATGTCAGAAGCCTTTAAAATAATGAGCTGCGCAGAAAGCAGTCTCAAATCAATAATGGCAATATATCAGAAGGGGTCTTTAAATATAGCAGTAGATTATTTGAGCCGCAATCAAATAAATCCAGCCGAATGGGAACTGAATTTGGAGGAATTAGGGGCTCTGAAGAGGAAATTTGGCACATTTGTGGGAGATTTGTTCGCAAATTGCAGGAATTGGAAAGTTTGCCGTTATTATTCAATATGGAAAGATTTTTTAGTGGACAAGATAGATGCCTTGAACAACGAATGGCCGAAAGGAACATTATATGCATTTCCACCGATAAAAATCATACAAAAAGTCTTAAGGAAAATACAGATGGAGAAAGTTCATGTAATATTGTTAGCTCCAAATTGACCAAAAGACCATGGTATCCTCTAATTCAACAATTCCTAATCAGTCATCCAGTTCAGTTACCGGAGAGTGTGGAGTTTTTAACTGAAGGCCTGATTTGTCCATCGAACCCAGAATGGTTAAACTGCATGAGAATTGAGAAGATGAAGTTAGAAAGATATGGTTATACATCTGAAGTTATTGATACTATAATGGCTTCTAGGAGATCAACTACACAGGAAATATATAATTGAACTTGGAAGGTATTTATGTCTTGGTGCAAGAAAATGAAAATTAATTATCATATTGAAATAAAGCATGTTTTACATTTTCTACAGGAAGGATTGAATAAAGATCTACGTCCTAATACAATCAGATGTCAAGTTTCAGCTTTGTCAGTAATCTTACAATTTAGAGGAGAGAAATTACCAAATAATGAACGTATCCAGAGATTTATAAGGGGAACAGTGTTGTCAACTTTTCCAACAAGATGTAGATTTCAATCTTGGGATTTGAATATTGTATTGAACAGGTTGACAAAGGCACCTTTTGAGCCTTTATATACTTCCTCTTTGAAGCATTTATCTTTTAAGGATTGTTTTTTGGTAGCAGTTACGTCGGCTAGATGGGTATCTGAGTTAGCAGCTTTATCCATTAAACCTCATTTATGTAAATTTGAGGACAGACTGGTTCTATCGATAGACCCTACATTTTTGCCAGAGTACATTCTCAGATCAGGACATGAAGAAAATATTTGTCAACTTTTTGTCCAAACCCAAAACATGAAAAAGAAAAACAATGACATAAATTAGACTTGAAAAGGGCAGTGAAGATTTATAAGAAATGAACAGAGGATATAAGACAGACAGAAGCTTTATTCGTGTCTTATAATCCTAGAATAATTGGTCATAAATCATCTAAAGTGGCTTTAGGAAGATGGATTAAAGCATGCATTTTATTGTGTTATGACACCTCAGAATGTTTATCCCCATTCAACTGGGTCAGTGGTGACTTCAACAGCTTATTTTATATCATCTTTGAAGGAGATATGTGATGCAGTGGGTTGGGCTGAGCCAAGCATGTTTATAAAACATTACAAAATAGACAAGTTTAAATCAGCACAAGCAGTTTTTGGCCATAAAGTGTTGCAGTGCTAGGAGATAGTTTGGAAGTACTTACCCAGAATTAGAGGGCTTGGGCATATCCCAAGGGGAGTGGATTGATCCTCCTGCCATCGCGAGAATGAGGGATTGTATTTATCATGAAGGATCATTCTGGGATGGCAGGATGATCAATCCACACCCTTCCTGGATTATTTAAAAAAAAAGTTAAGGTAAGGTAAGGTAATAAGTTGAGATTTCAGATAGATTGTTAGAGTTTTAGATTGATTGGTTCAGCTTGGTGGATAAACTGAGAAAGAAGGTTGTTAGGAGTCAATGGAACAAATTTAACTGTTTAGAATTTTGCCTCCTTCCTCATGGATGGTGCATGGGGATAAACCCTAGGAGAGTGGATTGATCATCCTGCCATCCCAGAATGATCCTTCACAGTAACTACAACCCCTCATTTTATGTTTTTTGTGGGCAATTATTGGGCAACCTTTTGGCACCCAAAGCATCAGTTTAACCCCTTTCTTAGTCCCCTGTGTTTAAAAAACCTCCAGCTAAAATCAACTCAAAATGGCAACCAGAAGTGCTGTCACAACACTTCCATTGTAGTCTGTGGGATCACAGAGTTAAAATTACCTCCTGCGGAGTTGTCTACCCTCTTTTAGATGTGTGTGGCTACTTGACATGAATAAAGCTTGGCTATAAAGTAGTTGGCAAATAGCTTGTAGGTGTCTTTATTGTAAGATATGGCTGGCAAACTTATTGCATAGGTGCCCCAAATAGACAGGCCATGGAAATTTGTGTTATTTTGAGTCTGGCACTCAGACGTTGGTAGGCTTGTGCTACCCTTCTTTTCCTTTGCTTTTGCTCAGATATCAGTAGATATGCTGAAAATCCGAGAGGGAGAGAGAGTTGCCTGTTCAAAACTCTTCATTCTAGGAATAGGCAAATATGTTGATATCAGAGAAGTAAAACAGTTTGCTTATTGTTATTGCTGTGGGTTAAGCCAGCATGAAAAACATGGCCCTCCATATTTTGAGGGGCTAAATGAGCTCTGACTAGCATAGCAGGTGGTGAAGTGCTGTGGGGCTTGCACTTGCACAAAAGAGGAGCTTAATTAAGCTCTTTTAGACTGTTGTAAACTGTTTGAGGTTGTGTGGTATTTAATTATTTAGTGTATTTCATAGTGCTTTATAGAAATGTACAGCTATTTGAGGCAGGTTTATATAGTAGAGCACATGATAAAAGTACAATAATAAAGAATATCTTTTGTAAAATGCAAGTTCTAGTCTTGCTATTTAAGCTACTGTGGGCCCTTGGTATCAGTATCTAAGAGCTCCCCCCCATGGATATCGCAATCCATGGATGCTCAGGTCCCGTTACAGTTGGCCCTCCATATCCATAGATTCTTGATCCATGGATTCAACTGTTCACAGCTTGAATATATATATATATATATATATATATATATATATATTCCCAAAAGCAAACCTTGATTTTGCCATTACATATTAGGGATACCATTTTACTATACTATTTTAATTTGAACATTCACATATTTTGTTATCCACAAGGGCTCCTTAAACTAAACCCCAGCAGATATCAAAGGCCCACTATATATACAATGGCATAGTAAAATGGTGACCCTTGTATAAAATGACAAAATCAAGGTTTGCTTTTTGGATTTTTAAATATTTTCAATCTGTGAGTGGTTGGATCCATGGATACAGAATCTTTGGATACAGAGGGCTAACTGTATAAAGTTTGTAACAACAAAACTGTTTAAACTTTTTTTGTGACAATCTCCTTTTTATTAAGATGTCATTGGTGGTCAGAAAATAAATACATGTTAATATGGGTTGAGGGGCACAGGTTGAGTTAAATATTTGTAGGGTTGTGCTTCATTGTACATTCCCATAAACATATTCTTACATATTTTTGATTGCTATTTTCACTTCACAAATTAGTTTTTCAACAATGGAGGGGAGAGATCCTACATTGGGTTGGTTCCCCTTCATCATTCCAGTAGGCAGGACGTAGACCTTGAGGAAGTGGCCAGTAGAAGGAACAACATCCCCCCCCAAACCCTCAGTCTAGTTCCTGCCTCAGCTCCATGTAGGTCTTTGAAAGTAATCTTACTGTCAACTTTATAAGCATGGTTTGTCTACCTGTGTATTAGAATTGCTGTCAGAATACATTTTTGAAAAAGAGGTACAGTGGTACCCCGGGTTATGAAAATAATCCGTTCCGCGGCGCCCTTCGTAACCCGAAATCTTTCGCAACCCGAAAAAGCCATAGGCGCTAGCGCTGGAAGCCGCGATTTCGTGCGAAAAAGCGCCGAAAAGCACCAAAAAATTTTTTCGTAAGCCGAAAAAAAAAAAACGTAACCCGGAACAGTTTTTTCCTATAGAATTTTTTCGTATCCCGGAAATTTCGTAACGCGGTGCTTTCGTATCCGGGGGTACCACTGTACCTCCTTTTTTTTTGTTTGTTTGTTTGTTTCCAGTGATCGAGAGCAGAGAGAACGAGAAGAAGCTCTTCGTTGTTTTCGTTCTGGAAAATGCCCTGTGCTTGTTGCCACATCAGTGGCAGCAAGGGGCCTGGATATTGAAAATGTTCAACATGTTATAAATTTTGATCTCCCTTCTACGATTGATGAATATGTTCATAGAATTGGACGAACTGGGCGCTGTGGTAATATAGGCAAGGCAATTTCTTTCTTTGACTCTCATACAGACAGTTCTATTGCTCAGCCTCTGGTCAAAGTGCTAGCAGATGTAAGTTGCTTTTTGTTCTTTGAATTTCTATTTTTTATTAAATTGCAAATAGCAAATTAAATAATTTATAATGTGTTTTTTTCTCTTGAGGCTCAACAAGAAGTACCAGCCTGGCTAGAAGAAATTGCTTGTACTGCTTGTGGAATTGGCTTTAGCACTCCAAGGGGAAATATGTTTGCATCTGTTGATTCTCGAAAGGTGAATCTTAAAAATAACTACATACACTGTGAATGATAAGTAAACTGTTTGGAAACTAGAATGTACTGTAATTCTGAAAGAACCTTTGGTGTAAAGTCGAAGGCTTCCATGGCCGGCATCCATAGTTTTTTGTGGATTTTTCGGGCTATGTGGTCATGTTCCAGAAAAGTTTCTTCCTGACACTTCGCCAGCATCTGTGGCTGGCATCTTCAGAGAATGCTTGCCTGGAAAAAGTTGGGTGTATATATACTGTGTGAGCCTGGGAATGCAGGAGTGATTTGTATGTGTATTGTTCTGTGCTGATGGCCGGCCTCAGGCTGGCAGGCTAATGCAAAAGAAGATTAGTGTCTGCTAATTGGTGATCATTATCTGCTGGGAAAGCCCCTGACTCTGAGTGGTTTCCCATTTGCATTTGCTGAGTCTTCATTTTACTATTCCTCAGGACTGGTAGCCAAATTTTGTTCACTTTAAGGGTTTCTTCTTTCCGGTTGAAATTGTCCAGGTGTTTGTGGATATCAGTGGCTTCCCTGTGCATCCTGACATGGTAGTGGTTGGCATGGTCCAGAACTTCAGAGGCAATTCAACAATAGAACAATACCCAGATCAACATGCACATCACTTCCCATTAACCAACAGTATATATACCCCACTCTCTTCCATTCCAGCATTCTCTGAAGATGCCAGCCACAGATGCTGCTGAAGTGTCAGGAAAAAACTCTTCTAGAACACGGCCTCATAGCCTGAAAAATCCATAAAAAACTATGGATGCTGCTGTGAAATCCTTTGACTTCTCATGTTGACTGAGGCTTCTGGGAGCTGAAGTCCAAAAACAATGCAAGACCAAAGGTTGGGAATCACTGGTCTAGTATGATGAGAATAGGGTTGCCATAATTCTCTACTAAAAATTGAGACAAAATTTAGCCCAAAATGTAGGACATTTAAGAAAAATGGAGGACCATAAATGTCCTGCATTTTGGTCTAAAATTTTGTTCTACATTTTGTCCCAGTTTTTAGTAGAGAATTATGGCAATCCTAGATGAGAAGAAATTTCATATCTTTGCACTGTAAACGTGAACATTATATGCATCAACTTACTGACTTCTCCTCAGACATCATTTTACTTATTTCTGTAAACCAATAATTCAGATACTTGGAACCACCAAAGTGGGAGTTCTTTTCCTGATATTACCAGTTGTTAATTTTCAATAAAGTTATTTACTGTAGTCTATGTACTTACAACTACTTTCATGTATATAAATATTACCTCACTCCAATTTCATGAGCTGAATGATCATTCTTGAAATTACCTTTACTTCAGGCACTTGAATTCTGAAGTGTAGCTTGAGACCATTCACCTTTGATCTTGACTTGGTTAGTGCCAAGCTTTTATGGAAGCTCATTACATTTGCAAGAGCAGCAAAGGGCAAGCCATTTTGTGGACTTGTTATGTCAAATGCCATGCTTTTGTTTCTCTTGTACAATAGAAACACATACTTTTTCAAGAATGGCAAAAGGGAATTGAAACTCCCTTGTGCTGGTAACTATTGTTAAGGAATAACCTGCTTACTAAGTTTGCTGTGTAACAGTTGCTGCAGATAGTTTAAATGCTACCAAATGTGTCCCAGTAGTCATATGGGTACTCTGATGGAAGTAATCCCACGATCAGCATAGAGATTACTTGCTACATTTGCAATAGCCAAAAAAGTAGCATGTTTTTCAGATTGTAATAAGCAGTTTTGTATCTGACAAGCAATTGGAGACTTTACTCAAGAATTCTTGGTCCTGAGTTCTAGTATAGAGTTGTGTTGGTTTGTTAATACTATCATGTAGAAGACTGATTAAATGAGCTAATATAAAAATAGAAATGTTTAATACTGAGATTTCTGCCAACCTCTAGGCAGCCACTATGAAGCAGGTACTTTCTAATACATCAAACAAGAGAAGTAATCATATGAAATAAATTTTAATGCCAGTACATAGTTTTATCTATACTAACTGAAAATCTGCTCAATTTGGTTTGTGTAGGTTTTCCATGGCAAAGAGAACGAACACAGTGGAGGACATGCAGCTGATGAATCATGGGATTAGGGCTACCTTCTGACATGGGAAAAAGCTTTCAGTTTACAGGATCTTTCAAATAACATGGTTGGAATAGGATGGAGGGAATTGACTGGAACTTAAAACACAATTCCTGGTTTGAGTCCCTGCGATTTCAGTGATGCTTCCAAGTAAATGCGTTTAAGATTATGACCTTAAAATGTTTGAAGAAATGCTTTATGCAGCCAATCCTTTGTGTTCAGAAAATACAGATTGACTAAACATACTAGAGTTAGAATTAATTTAGTTTAAGTTCAGTGGTTGTGTGGAGTAACACTTTGTTATAAAGAGCTGTTGTAGATTATTGTAAAAATTCTAAATAAAAATTTAGGATCATGCCCTGTGCTGTGGATTGTATAGAATTTATTTTAATCCCAAAGAAGAATATTCAGAAATAGTCTATAGTGTTGAGAATTAATTAACTTGCATGGGATTGCTGAAGTATATATACTCAAAACAAGTGCTTTCCTTCTTACTGATTAAAAAAACCTTTTATTTATTTCTGCTTCACAAAGAATACTAAATCATCAACAACAAAATGTTTAAATAGGCTTAAAATATGAGTTAACAAAAAAAACCTTACATATAAGGAATGCTTAACAGACAGTGCGATTAGGGTAGTTGTCTGGATGGTATTGAACAATTAGGATGGACACAAAACTTCACTGAGGGAACCTTTCATGATGGGTTTGGGTTCAAGTAAAAAATCTCTCTCCATAAGTCAGCAGTTCCTGATGGTGGTCTGAGCAAATACAAGGTAGTATAACATAATTAATAGGAGTTGACTAGTCCTCATAAAAGGAGTGTGCTTTCTTTTATCCATTACAAAAATTGTTGGTATAGGAAAGTTTTTCAAATAACCATGTATTCCAACCTCTAGTCCATCATTTTTCCAAAGTTAAATTTCCTATCTTCCATCAGGCAACTATTTCAGTTCTTGCAGCAGTCAGAAGGAAGATGATAAAGTTTCTATGGCCTGTTACAGGCTGCCAAAATAAAGCTGCTTCGGGTCTCTTTGGAGGTATGCTATTTAATGATGCATGGGTCCTAAGAGTCTGGTTGTCGCCCCAAAGCCACACTCCATTCCTGAGCACATGGAGTGCAGCTTCCGGATCTTAGGATGCATGCATCATTAAACAGCATACCTCCAAAGAGACCAAAAGCAGCTTTATTTTGGCAGTCTGTAACAGGCCAATGTTTCAAAGCACCATTTTCGTTGGTATACAAATGGAGTAACAAAAGTGCAGGACAAAAATGGATGGTTTGGTTTGGTGATAAGATCTGGTTTATGACCATTGTCCAAAACTTTAAGAACATTCATCCACAAAGGAGATAGGCGCCAGTCTGCTTGCAACTCCTCCAGCATGAGATGGAACATCTTTAACTATTCTTGATAATTAGATAGGACTTATATACTATCTGTGAATTGTGTTAAGTATTCCTTCACTCGTGTAGCTGATTGGACTTAATAATATAATATAAAATTTTATTTATACCCCGCCCTTCCATGGATATGATCAGGCGGCTTACAAAATTTAAAAACGTTACAATACAAAGTTAAAATCGAATAAACAGTTAAAAACATTACTACAAGACAAGGAACAGGAAAACAATAAAATAGAAAAATAAACATGGCAGGGGCAGAAAAAAAATGAAAATTAAACATCAACCAGGGTCAAAAGAGAAAAGAGGGAAAGGGGCAGGAAAATAATGGACAAATTAAGGTGGGAACCAGCCGGAATAGGTATGGTTTCACAACTGTTTTTTAAAAACAGAATGAGGCGGCGGAGCGAAGCTCTGCAGGGAGCTTATTCCAAAGGGAGGGCAGCAGTAGTAAAAGCCCCTGGAGAGTCCGCACATGATTGGACCTAGGGACCTCCAACAGTTTAGTCCCGGAAGTTCTGAGTGTGCGAGGCGGATTATAGTGGGAGAGGCGGTCCTCCAAGTACCCGGGCCCAAGCCATTTAGGGCTTTACAGTCAAAACCAACACCTTTTATTGAGCTGGAAGCGAATAGGCAGCCAGTGAAGATCTTTTAGAATAGGTGTTACAGGTCCGACCTGGAACTACCAGCGACCAATCTGGCTGCCATATTCTGCACCAATTGCAGCTTCGGGTTTGGTACAAGGGTTGCCCATGTAGAGGCGCATTGCAGAAATCCAATCGCGAGGTTACCAAAGCATGTACAACAGTTTCTAGGTCCTTTCGGTCCATGGTAGGGACGCAGCTGGCGTATCAGCCAGAAGCTGATAACAAGCACTCTCTGCCTCCACTCTGAGAAGTCAACTGGAGCGACGAATCAAGAGCACTCCCAAGCTGTGCACCGAGTCCTTCAGGGGAGCGTGACCCCGTTCAGCGCGGGGTGACAGATCTCACCACCAGAAACCGGGGAACCTATCACCAGTATTCCGTTTTCCCTGGATTCACATGAGTTTGTTCTCCCTCATCCAGCCCATTACCGACGCCAAGCAGGCATCTAAGGAGAGATGCCACCTTAATTACTGTATCAGTCGGAGACATAAGAAAATTATCTGGGTGTCATCAGCGTACTGATAACACCCGCGCCCCATGTCTCCGGATGATCTCCCCAGCGGCTTCATGTAAAGTTGAATAGCATAGGGGACAAAATCGCTCCCTGAGGGACACCAGATTGTCAGGGCCCTCCTATCGGAGCGACAGTCCCCCACTCCACCATCTGGGTCCGCCCGAGAGGTAGGAACGGAACCACTGCAAGGCAGTGCCCCCAATTCCCAACTCCCTCAGGCGTCCCAGAAGGATACCTGGTCAATGTATCGAAGGCGCTGAGATCCAAAAGCACTAACAGGGACACGCTCCCCCTGTCCATGCCCAGACGGAGATCACAAACTAAGGCGACCATGGGCTCTCAACCCATAGCCCCCCGGAAGCCGGTTTGAAATGGGTCCAGAAAACAGTGTCATCCAAGATCGACTGAACTGGAAGGCGACTGCTCCTCGACACCTCCCCAAAAAAGGTAGCAGCGAGATGGGTCTATATTATTAGTGAGCAGGGGGTCTAAGGAGGGCTCTTTAGCAGGGGTTTAACCACTGCTAGTTTTATTTAGATGGAAACTGACCCTCACTTAGAGATGTATTAATTGATGTCACATTAGTCGCACCACATCTCCCCCCTGAGCTGTCAACCATAGGGACAGGGATCAAGAGAGCAAGTCGTCCTCCTAACACTTCGGAGGATCTTGTCCACTTCATCGGTACTAAAAACTCAAAGTGATCCAGTATAACAGGGACCACGGACGCTTCAGAACACCCTATGTAGGATCTGCACAAGAACTGCGTCGAGATCAGCCCTTACCCGAAGATTTTATCCGCAAAGAAGTTGTTAAAATCGTCGCAGCAGGCTTTAGATGGCTCCAGAATAGGGCTCAGGTGGGAGGGAGCCGAGTTAGCTCCCTCACAACCCTGAACAGCTCTGGCCGGACGCGACTTGCGGACGCAATACGTGCAGCAATAGAAGAATTCTTTGCTGCATGTATTGCCACTCCATAAGCTCCAAATGAGAGCGAAGGAGTGTCCTGTCGGACAAGTGCTGATGTCTTCGCCATTTGTGCTTAGTCGTTGCACGACCCGCTTCCTTGCCCTGAGATCTTCCGTATACCAGGGAGGTTTATTGGAAGCAGGCCGGAAAGGACGCTTGGGAGCGATACGTGTGTATAGCCCCCGAGAGATTAGTATCCAAGATGTCGGTTAGGGCATCAACAGAATCGCCGTCAGAGCCAGTCGTATACCCCTCTAGGGCTTTCTGGGAATTATGGGTTCCATCAGCCTTCGAGGGTGGACCATCCTAATGGGTCCGCCACCCCGGGGGGTTAATGGTAGGAGCCTTGATTCTAGCCTCAACCAGGAATGATCCGTCCATGACAAGGGAGAGACATTAGAGATCCTACCCACGGAGCCTCCATGTCCGTACTGAAGACACATCAAGAGTATTACCGCACAATGTGTGTGCCCTGAGACTAATTGAGACAGGCCCATGGCTGTCATGGTAGCATGAACTCCCGAGCTGCACCAGTTGGAATATCATTGGCCTCGAAAGGGATGTTGAGGTCCCCCAGACAAGAAGCCTAGGGGGACTCCAGCACCAGTTCCGAGACCAACTGTGTCAGCTCGGCCAGGGAATCTGTTAGCGCACGGGGTGGCCGGTAGACCAACAGAATCCTAGACTGTCTCGGCCTTCAGGACAGGTAAATACATTCGATGTGATCTGTTTTCCAGACTGGGATCCTGGTTAAAGAAAGGGTGTTCTTATGGACCAAGGCAACACCGCCCCCCCGCCCACCTAACCTGATCTGGTCCTTAACTGAGAACCCGGCTGGAAGGGCCTGGGCCCACACTGCCTCGCTCTCACCCCAGCCAGTCTCAGTGATGCATGCCAGTCACAGTTTTTACCTGCAAAAGGTCATACACGAGTGGGGTCTTATTTTTTATAGACCTGGCGTTGCATAGGAAGCAGTAAACAGGTTTGTGGTACGACTGGGCGACCCTCAGGCTCTTTGGTTAGGAAAGTGGAAGGAAGGAGAGATGGTATCACACATCAATCTCCCCTTCCATTTAACACCTATCCACAGTCCTACCGCCATACCTCCCCTTGCCTCGCAACATATAAATCGGGGCTCCCATTGCAAATGCATCCGCCACCACAGCTGGCCTCCCACATCCCATTCCCACCCCCAAACCAGTAACAACAAAAAACCCCGCAAAAACAAAGGAAGACGCAGAAGGTGTCATTCCTAAAGACAAAAACTTATCCAAAATTACCCCAAATGCAAAGACCCAGCTCAAACCATAAACAATATGGAGGAGCAGATAGGTTCCTGTTCCTCCTGAGGAAGAACGCAATATTGCGCCAGAAAAAAAAAACCCTCAACTCTTCCCTCCCTTAGCGCCGCGGGAGAGTCTGACGCGGCGCGGGGGTGCGCCAGCTGGTCTGTGGCGGCGCCTCAGTTTGGGGCCGGCGGCCGGCTTTTAAAGAGAGAGCGCTCCACCGGCCAACTCCTCCCTCCCTTCAGCGCGCGGCGGCAAAGAGTCCTCCTGACGCGGCCGGGGCGCGCCCAGCTGGTCTGTGGCGGCGTCCTCAGGTTGGGGACCGGCGGGCCGCTTTTAAAGAGAGAGCCGCTCCACCGGCTCAACTCTCCCTCCCTTCAGCGCCGCGGGCGGCAAAGAGTCCTCCTGAAGTGGTGCGGGGGCGCCCCAGCGGTCTGTGCCGGCGTCCTCAGTTTGGGGCCGGCGGCCGACTTTTAAAAGAAGAGCCGCTCCCACCGGCTCAACTCTCCCCTCCCTTCACGCAGCGGGCGGCAGATCCTCCTGAGCGGCGCGGGGGCGCGCCAGCTGGTCTGTGGCGGTGTCCTCAGTTGGGGGCCGGCGGGCGGCTTTTAAAGACAGAGCCGCTCCCACCGGCTCAACTCCTCCCTCCCTCAGCGCCGCGGGCGGCAGAGTCCTCCTGACGCGGCGCGAGAGGGGAGAGGACCAAATATGGAAACAATTTGAGTCACTGAATTCACTCCAAGGTCTGATTGCCAAATTAGTCTGGCAAAGACGCTTTTGTCATATATGATTTCCACTAATATTCTGTATATGATAGCAACCTCTTGTTTAATTTGTGACTTGTAGGGAGTTACTGGAGTGGATTTCTCCTTCCACAAAAGAAGTAGACTTGAATTTGAAACTCTAGTTTTTGTTTTCCACCCATAAATAGGTCTGATGAATCTTTGATCTCTCCATTCTTGGGATGGCAGGAGCCATGTGTTTATCCCCATATGCTAACCGGAGATAGGAGTCACAATTCTAATCAATTAAATTTTCCCCCTGTTAAAACTCCTAATGTCCTCTCCATCAGTTTTATTTACCTGCCCTGTCCTGGTCAGAGGCAACGTTTCCGTATTTTATTATTACACTTTGGTTTACCATGCATTGGAGTTTAGAAAAGGCAGGAGGATCAATTGTTCTCCTCTAAACTTAATTCTAGTATTGAAAAAGCAGAGAAATCACGAATCATTTTTTTTGTCCTCTGGTGATAGTGAGGATGAGGACAGAATAGTGAAGGACAAACAAGGGGTAAGGAGGACTGGGAAACTGCCAGGCTCAAACCAAGGGACTGAGGAAATTACTCCAAAAAATACAAAAAGGGGCAGAGAGACCAGGTGGATGCAGACTCAAATCCCAAAGGAGGAATCCACTTCAAAAAATGTTAAAAAGGTAAGGACTGAAGTGGACGCCAGACTCAACCCTAAAAATGAAGACAAACAAACAAACAATGACAAAAAGGATAAAGACTGGGCAGCCGCCAGGCTCTAACCCTGAAAATGGCAAAAATCAAACAAACAAAACCAAAAAAATGAAACCAATAAATATACCCAAATATGATGAACTTACCTTAGTTTAAAGAAAAAAACAAGCAACACAACAGCTTCTCTGGCTTCGATGATGACACCATTTTGAAACTCAGGAACCGTCTTGTTAAAAATAATAATAATTGTAGCCACTCTGAGGGCCTTTTAAGGCTGAAAGACTGGGTATAAATACTGTAAATAAATAAATAAAAATGAAAGCAATGGAGCTTTTAATATCAACAGTACATCTAGTACCTTTGGCAAAACACCACTCAAGATCTTTACAAATACTGTTACATCCTTATCAACAGGATATTGGGAGAAAAATGCATCACATGATTCCAATTCCAAAATCAGTGAGGGAAGCCTTAAAATGGTGGTTACTGACCAGCAACTTGAAAAACAGTGTTCCATTTATAAGAAAACATCAAGGAAAGATTACAACGGATGTCAGTCTAATAGGATGGGGAGCACATTGTGCTCATCTCACCGCACAATAAACTTGGAAGAGAATAGACTCCCCCCCCCCAAAAAAAAAGATATAAATTACTTGGGAATAAAAGCAGTAAGGCTGTCATTATTGAAGTTTAAGACAGAAATTCAACAGGAAAATGTTGTCATAGTCACAGACAACATCACATTTTGATTCTACATAAGCAAGGGGGATTACATTTCTGGAATCTAAGGATGGAGTCGACAAAAATATTGTACTGGTCAGAACGAAACCTAAAATCAATAACAGCTATATACCTGAAAGGAGCATTGAACAAAACAGCAGATTACTTGAGCTGCCATGAGTTCAATCCAGGGGAATGGTCGTTGAATGTGGATGAATTCAACAGCTTGAACAATAGGTTTGGATCATTCAAAGTAGATTTGTTCACAAATAACATGAATCACAAAATACAGAGATACTTTTCAGTAGAGAAGGATTTCATGGCAGAGGGAGTGGTTGTATTGAGCAGCCAATGGCCAAGAGGAATATTGTATGCTTTTCCTCCTGTGAAAATCACTCAGAAAGTCCTAAACAAGATTCAAAAGGAAAAGGCACGTGTCCTTTTAGTACAGTGGTTCCCAACCTTCCTAATGCTGCGACCCTTTAATACAGTTCCTCATGTTGTGGTGACCCAAACCCATGAAATTATTTTCATTGCTACTTCATTAACTGTAATTAAATAGGTGTTTTCCAAAGCTCTTAGGCGACCCCCGTGAAAGGATCATTCGACCCCCAAAGGGGTCCCGACCCGCAGGTTGGGAACCACTGTTCTAGTAGCACCAAATTGGCCAAGGAGACCATCGTATCCATTGATACAACAATTATTAGATATCCAGTACGACTAACAGAAAGGCTGGATTTGTTAACACAAGGCCCAGTAAGGCACTTAAACCCGCAATGGTTACAACTAACTGCATGGGACTTGAGAGGCTAAAACTAGAAAGATGTGGATACACTTCACAAGTAATAGGCACTATCATGGCTGCAAGGAAATTAACAACACAGGAAATGCACAATAAAACTTGGAGAACATTTATGAATTGGGGCAAAAAAGAAAAGATTGACTGTCAACATTTTGAGATCAAACATATTTTACAGTTTTTGCAGGATGGAGTGAACAAAGGATTACGGCCAAACGCTGTAAAGAGATTTCAGCACTATCAGTAGTTTTAAAATTTGGAGATGAGATACTGTCAGACAATGAACATGTTCATAGATTCATAAGGGGAGCAACTATATCAACTTTTCCAACAATGCATAGATTCCCTTCATGGGATTTGAATATGGTATTAAATAGGTTATCGAAAGCTCCTTTTGAGCCACTATACACGTCTTCTTTAAAACGTTTGTAATTCAAAGTATGCTATTTAATAGCAATGACCAACCAGAAGAATATTGGAATCAGCATTATTGATACAGCCAAACCTCTGCAAATTTGAGAATGATAGGCTAGTTCTTTCCATAGATTAACTGATTAGAACTATGACTCCTGCCTCACGGATGGCACGCAGGGATAAACCCAAGGATAGTGGATTTTCCCTCCTGCCATCCTAGAATGACCCTTCACAGTAAGTACAACCTCTCATTCTTTTAACTGATCAAATTTATCTGGCTTATGAAAACTTGGATGAAGTAAGAAAGGCCTCAAAGGGGGAGGGGGAGGGGGGAATCAGGACCTAAAACATGTCTCAAGTTTTTCCATACAGTGAATGAATGCCAGAAATGGGGTTTGTAAGTCCATGAGCGATTTTCTTGAGATTGTGGAGAAGATGAGGTTGTATTTGAGTGAGGAAGCAGACTCATCTGTATGAGGCTGTATGTCTAATAATCTGGATAAATTGAGCCAGTTGGAAAGCATAAAAATAACATTTGATCTCTGGGTTTGACAGTCCCTCAAGATTAGAGTGAATGTGTTTGATTGATTTTGGAAATCTAAACTGCCTATTGCCAGAAATGAAATTGTTAAGGAGCATCTGTCACAGAGAACTTCATAGATTTCCAGCACTTGAACTCACTCTTGAATCTTTGTGTTTAAAGTCTTGCTCTTTTCAATATGAATATGATTGTGCCCCTGGTTCAATCCTAATAATTGTATGTTAGGAATTCACAAGGAGAAAACAGGTTTTAATTGCATTTAGTAATTGCATTCAAAAATGTCTTGGTATGTTTTAGGGTTAAACTTTGACTGGATTAAAATTCCTTGGGTTTCATTTACGGTAAAATAACAACATATTTTTTAGAACTACATAAACCTGAAGAGACCTTTTTAAAAAAAAAAACAAACATGTATCACTACTTGGAAATAAAATGTACATTCTGATTAACATGCTTTTCTTGGAAATGTTGGTAAGTGCTTTGTGTAATAAGCACCACCCAAGCTTAGTTGGAAGCACTTCAAGATGCTGTAGGGAAATGTTGAGAGAGGAAGTGTGTGTGTGTGTCTTCTAATTACAGTTTGAGGTCAAGATGGAAAGGGCACACGGCTTTAGCACACACTTGGAGAAGTCATGCACTCTAGCCCCATTATTTTACATATGTGCATCATTGTAGTTCAGAATGTATACATAGCTTCCACAGCAATATTGATAAACTTTGCTTCACACAGAAGGCAAGGTATGGGAATATAATCTTCAAGGCAAGGAAATATAGTACTATTAACTAAACTATCAATACTTTCATAAGTAAAGAATTAAGGGATTCTGTTCACCATTACCCTTTTTTGCTGAAAGCTCTGTGACTATGTTTGTAACTCCTCAAGAGTTAAACATTTTGAAGAAATGTTTATTATGACAGTATCTCCATCTCTTTCTCCCTCAAAATACAGTCAGCTGTGTTGTTCTGCATCTTTGTTTATGAATGCCCTCATCCACACAAAGAACAGCAATACATTGTACAGTACACAGTTTATTAGAATCAACATTTAGCCATACATTACATAGCAAAGAGCAGTTTAATGGTTAGCATAGTGAACTCTGGCTCGAGAGACATGGCATTGCATGAAAAATGAGACACAACACATCTCTAGTCCACTAATTTAAATTTTTAAAGAGTTTTTTTAAAAAAGAACTTTCTCAAAATCAAGTTTTTAGCATTTTTAATCACTAGGAACAGGGCCTTTTGAAAAAAATATAGGTCTTAATTTGCCCATTTAGGATCAAATCATCCCACATTCTTTGTGTTTAAACAGAGATAGTTATACTGTGGATAAACAAAATGTTTCCTGTGTGCCAGTGGCTGTGAGAATTGCACCTTGCAGGCAACAGAGGACTTAAGGGAATGACGGATGCAACTTGTTTGCTAATCAGAAAGCTCTCATATGCCAATCCTATGTATCTTCTGTTCAGAAGTTTGTCTTCTTCTCCAGACATTCTCTGATTATCTCCCTAGCTTTTTTACTTTTAGGAGACAGAGTCTTCAAAAGATTGGGGACAGATATTTCAGATATTTATTTATTTATAGTATTTATACCCCGCTCTTCAGCCAAAAGGCTATCAGAGCGACTTACATTATTTTAAATTGGGCATTTCTTTGCCCTCGGGCATCTTAGATTGCTGTTGTTAAATGCCATCAAATCATCTCAGATTTATGGCAACCCCATGAATGAGAGACCTCCAAGTCACCCTATCATTAACTGCCCTGCTCAGGTCTTGCAGACTCGGGGCTGTGTCTTCCTTGATTGAGTTTGTCTGGAATATTTTGCTACTGCCTTCTGCCTTACCAAACAGTATCTTTTCTAATGAGTCCTGCCTTTTCATGATACATCCAAAGCATGACAGTCTCAGTTTACCCATCTTGGCTTCTAGGAAGAGTTCAGGCTTCATTTGCTTTAAGACCTATTTTTCTTTTCAGCAGTCAACAGTATCTTCTCTAGCACCACATAAGTCCTAGTTTTCTTCTGATTTCTTGATTGCAGTATCCATTCTGATTATTGAGCCAAGGTATGTAAAACCTTGAACTATTTCAATGTCTTCATTGTCTGCTTTAAAGTCATGTAAATCATCTGTGGTTCTGTGTCATCCAGTCTCTGAAATATCCAGATCTGTGGTTGACTACTTTATGTTCAACTGTAAACCTGCCTTTGCACTTTCTTCCTTGACTTTCTTCAGCTTTGAATCTCTCCCTTTAGGTAGTAAAGAAGGGTAGGAGCCATTTGTCATAAGACTCTTTTTGATAAGACTATGTAACATTTGCAACCTCAAGACCATTTTTTATTCTGCTGGCTAGCTGTTTCATTTTAAGTTTAGCCCTGTGCAGAGCTTTAAATAGGATAAATCTTCTGTCAGGACACTAGTGACCTAGAACACTCCTGACCTAGAACAAAAAGTGCAACAGTAAAATGGTTTGTTAACGAGAAAATGTACTGCAAACAATTATGTGGATTTTTATCACCATCCTTTGATAACAGTTCTGTCTTGCTGACAGAATTTGGAAAAGCATCAACACAGCTGCTTCTTGTTGTCCTTCCATTATTTGTCATTTACTTGCACAGATAGTATTAATCTTGGTCTTGTTCATAAGACTTCTTAAATTCAGATGTCTAAAAAAGATAGAATATACTAGGTATAGGTCACCTGTTTCTGAGAAAAATAAAGTTAAAATAAGTTACTGCAATCTTAATCTTTTGAATGCATGTCTGTCGTTCAGTCTCTGGAATCTCCATATCTGGAAGCCTTTAAGTACAGTGGTACCCCGGGATACGAAAGCACCGCGTTACGAAATTTCCGGGATACGAAAAAATTCCATAGGAAAAAACTGTTCCGGGTTACGTTTTTTTTTTCAGCTTACGAAAAAATTTTTGGTGCTTTTCGGCGCTTTTTCGCACGAAATCGCGGCTTCCAGCGCTAGCGCCTATGGCTTTTTCGGCTTGCGAAAGATTTCGGGTTACGAAGGGCGCCGCGGAACGAATTAATTTCGTAACCCGGGGTACCACTGTATTTGTAAATGATTTTTTTAATTGTTTCATACATTGCCATCACTAATATAACATTCATACCTCTGTATATGTTGAAGTTATTGTTCTATGAATCATATTGTTAGCTTTGGATAACCACCTCTCAATTCTAGTTCCTCATCTGTAAATTGGAAATGACAAGTTTTTTTTTTTGAAAAAGTACCTTTTGTAGCAATGCTACAAATAGTTTTCTGTACTGCTTGGTCAACTACACTTGTTTGTAGCCACTGCACAAGTTACAGAATACCTAAATAGAAGATGTTTCTGTATTGGAAGTACTGTAATTTCACAACTCAGAAATGTCACTGGCTAGACTACAACTCACAAAATCCTCCAGTCAGCATGGACACTTGGAAAGTACCTTTCCAAGCTCTAAAAATTACTTTCTGTATGTGCATTGTCATGCTGGTCTTCATGTTACATTTGGATTTTTTAAAGAAAAGGTTTACATACTGTTCATTGGAGCTTCCAGATCAGTTTAGAAAAACAAGTTAAAAATCTTCAAAATATAACACGTTAAAAAGAAAGACAGACCTGTATTTAAAAGCCTTGGAGAATAAATATTACTTTGCCTTGCTTGGAAAGAACAAGCTAGACAGATTTCCTTTGCCAAGCAAACTGAATAAATATGCAGAGCCTGAGAAAGTTACTTTTTGGACTGCATCTCTCAGAGCCCCACAGCCTACTTGACTAAAAAGTTAATTTTGCCAAGATCTTCAAACAGGATATTACCAGTGAGCAGCCTCTCTGTGATTCCCATGCATTCAATTTTAGAGAGGAAGACCAGCTGGGCCAGAGCCCCTGGAGAGTACCTCAATGTAGGGGGATGCTTGCATTGAATCAGGCATTTCTTTCAGTATCTGGTTCCTAAGCTATATAGGATGCTAAAAGATAAGCACCAGCAAATTGTGTTTTAGATTAGAGTAAAGCCAGTTAGGTTTCTTCAGTACTGACATAGTAGGCTTCTATTAACCAGCTGTGATCAACAGTTTGCTCACTTATGTTTTGAAACATGAATTTACAAGGTATTATAGGAGTCAATTCTAAATTTCAGGGTCATGTATGGATAACAGGCCAGGTTAGTTCTCTCTGTCATAGCAGCTTCAGACACTTGAGATACTCAGAAGTGCATTGACAATGTAGTAAAGTTCCAAGGGGTCTAGGAGGAAAGCAGTGCTAAAACAGTTCTAAAATACAACTTCAATAACCATCTCATTTTCCTGGAAACAATTCTTGTGGAAACTAAACAAATGCTTACAAAATAATTCATCAGATATTTGTTTTCTGCTGTTAAGCAAGGGACTAGCCAGTTTGGCACAGCTCAACAGCATGTGTACCATGAAGCTCAGCGTGGGAAAGCTGGTTTCTAAACCCAATGAATCCCAAATACTCTTGTTAGTAAGACCCCCTAATTGAATTAAGAAATATTATATCCACATGTGATTTAAAAAATACTCTATATTTCAGTAGCCTGCTTTCAAGAACCACTATTCTACTAAACATGTTTTGCTCTGACATGTGGAACACATTTCTGACTTCATGGTGCAGAACAGAACTGCATGGCTGGTATTTTACCATGCTTTTAAAAATGCAAATACATATTGAAGAGGTGTGAATGACAAGTTCTGTGTATTTGTCAACAAATGTTTCTAGTCAGATTCCATTTTACTGTGCTTATGCTAAGCAACACCTGTCTTGATCTGTATGTAT
The DNA here is from genome assembly GCF_019175285.1 of Sceloporus undulatus. Lineage (NCBI taxonomy): Eukaryota > Metazoa > Chordata > Lepidosauria > Squamata > Phrynosomatidae > Sceloporus > Sceloporus undulatus. The sequence goes on along the minus strand of NC_056523.1, from coordinate 300,747,332 downwards.
TACTGGGTGTAACATATGGTTGGCAAGGATGAATGAGCTCATGTCTGCCAACATTGATTTTGTATTTTGAATGGGAGGGGTAATTGCCACATATAGCATCTTGTCTTCCTGTCTTCTGGGGTATTAGCTATTCTTCCTAATTTGATGTCATCTGCAAATTTGATAACTATGCCCCAAATACTATCATCCAAGCCATTAATAAAGACTATCGTTCAGTGATAACCAGATCCTCCATGAAACCCAAACAAAGAGACTTACAAACTGGAAGCAGGATTCCATTTCAACATCAATGTTTTATTTATAGATGCTTTACAGTAGTCCCCTCTGAATTCGCGGTTTTGGAACTCGAAGTTTTGATTATTTGCGGGTTTAGCAGCTCTCACGCCAACCCCCCTGCTATTTCCATTCCTCCTCCCTTCCCTCCTTCCCTCCTTCTTTTGTGCGTACACAAGACACACTGCATAGCTTTGCCCAGGGGGCTAGAAGGGGCCTTCCCCACTGTCCAGGGGCAATGAGCTAGGGGGGCAGAGACTGCCAAGGGATACAATCCTCTCCCTGCTGGCAAGCCATCATGGCAACCCTCTTTTCCACCAGATGCAACCTGCACCCCCCCCCCCCCTTGGCCAGTGGCCGCCCTCTTCTTCCTCCTCTCCCGCTTCCACGGGGGGGCTGGATCATGTGATTTTTTTCCAAGGCAACCCCCCCCCCCACTCTGTCTCTCGGCCCCATGGCCACAGACTCTTTCAAGGCAGTGGGGCTGAGAGAGAGAACAGCCACCATCACTCCTCCCACCCCATCCTTCTACCTCCCTCTCCTAACAATTAAAAAACAATACCCTTTCCTCTCCACTTTGCCTGAATTTGGTGCATTACAGACACGCCAATAGTGCGTGGTAGGGTTGCCTCGGTGCATATTAGGGTCAGGAAGGGGCGTCCCTTCCGGATGCCCCTCACCCTAATACGGACCGAGTCTGTACAAAATGGCGGCGCCCTATGTACATGGCACCGCCATTACGACGTCACGAACGCGCCGCCTCCAAATGAGGCGTCCTTGTGCCGCATGAGGGCACTTAGAGCGCCCTTTACGCGGCGTAAGAAGGAGCTCCGAAACGGAGCTCCTTCTGGAGTTTGCGTCACTGGCATAGCTTTCAGACGGCTGCGCCAGCGGCGCAGAGGAAAAAGGAGCCAAGTGGCCCCAAGGACACCCCTTTCCAGGCTGCAGGGAAGCGGCCTGGAAAGCGGCAGATCAGGGCCTCAGCGGCTGTCGCTCTGGCCACAGAGGCCCCAATCCGGCGGGGAAAGGGGCGGGTGCAGGCCGCCCCAAACGGGCGATCTGTAACCCGCTTTTGTTTCCCTTTCCTTTTTAAAGTGCTTCTAGTCCCCTCCCTTCTCCTACTCTTCCTCCCTGGCCTGCCAAAAGCAGATTGCCTTGGAAAAACCTCGCCTGCTCCAGCCCCATTGCAAAGGAGAGAGCGGGGAAGCAGGGAGGCAGCCACTGGCCAAGGGGGAGGGATGCAGGTTGCATCTGGTGGAAAGGGGGGTTGCCATGATGGCTTGCCAGCAGGGAGAGGATTGAATCCCCTGGCAGTCTCTGCCCTCTAGCCCAGTGCCCCTGGACTGTGGGGAAGACCCCTTCTAGCTCCCAGGGCAAAGGGCGGTGTGCGTGTGCAAAAGAAAGAGGAATGATGGGAGGGGAGCAGAAATAGAAAGGAGTGTGAGGATGGAGGGAGGTTCCCAGAATGGATTTCCCACGAATTCAAAGGGGAAGATTGCAAAAAACACGCAACCTATCCTAACTGTGCTACAAATTCCATAAAAACGTCAAAGAAATTAATCCTAACTATATCATTCAATCAGTCTATTTTCTCATTGTCTGGTTGACACTACAGCAACATATTGATTTCAATAGGCTCGGTTTCTTGTGTTTCGTTGTAGCTGCTGGGCTTTCTGCTGTTCAGCCACTTTCTTGGCTTGAATTCTAGCACTTCTGCGCGGTGCCTGAAGACGTGCTGCTCTTTCCTTAGCTTCATTCTGGGCCATAATGCGTGCACTCCGCCGTAGTGGGAGAGTCCCCATGCCCTTATCAGCAATGCAGTTTTCCCCTTCACGGTTATTGCGTCGTCGACGTGACTCTGTTACGTTGATGTTCCTCTGGGGACACTGCTGGTGCTGTTGTTGGGGCATACGATTGGGTTGTTGCGGCATTCTCTGTGCATTGACCAGCTGGACTTCGATATAGATGGGGCCTTGGATCACAATGGGGCGGGGCCCCTGGGCATATGTGCGTAGTCTACGAATCAACTACCCAAGAGAAAAAAGAAGATGGAAAGGACAGAGTCATTGACCAGAAATTTGAAACTGAAAGACAGAACATGGGAGTGACAGACAGAGCCGGGGGGGGGGTCACCCTTCAGAGGTTTGTCCACCACTCCTCCACCCCCATGCCATTTCAGACCCATAGCAGTCTCTCCGGAGACAGCTATCGGTCTGAAAGAGGCGGGGGGGGGCTGGAGAAGCCGGCACTCAGAGGGCAGCAACCTGTGTGTCCCATTGTGCCACCTTGAGGCTGAAAACATGGCATCAGTTTGCATGGCTAGGCACCACGTTTTCCATCTTGCACAGCACCAGCACTGAAATTGCCCTAGAGGGCTCTGGATTGTTTGGACGATCCAGAAAAAAAGGTGAGTTTTAAAATCTGCGTGAAGCGTGGCAGAAGGTGGATTTAGTGATGAAATGGCATCATCCATAGATGGCCAGTATGTATGGAAGTAAATAGTATGAACAGTCTGTTGGACGAGCATTTTGCACCAGAATTGGAGATTGGGTCCTGCGTCATCTGGACTTTTCACCATGAGGACAGGTAAGGGATGTATTATTTGGACCTTGTGGACATAGCCTTGATCTTGCGTTAATGTGTTTCAATCTGTTTTATTTGATCTGAGGCTGAATGGGGTTTTTGGAAAATCTTTATTCTGCCTCTGCAGTATTTTAATGGCATAGGTCCGTTACAGACCGCTAAAAATGGCAGTCTGCAGTTGCTCCACGAGGGAAGCTGGCAGTGGCAAACTGCGCGGCCCCCGCAGAGCAAAAGAAGCCCCCAAATGGCGCTTCTTTTCACAGGGCTTTATGATGCAGAGAGACGCCAATGGTGCACTCGCGACGTCATGCACCGTGCAATGTGCGGGTGCTATGCGTCGCTACGTCAATGGCGGGTGCCCATGTGGAAGGGCGCCGCCATTTTGTATGGGACCCAGTCTATACTAGGGTTGGGGCAGTCAGGAAGTGATGCCCCTTCCTAACCCTAGTACGTCCTGGGGACGTACTATATGCCCATGCGGAATGGGCCTTATTAACAATAGCATACAGTGATCTGTGTAAGCCTTGAGGGACTTTTAAAATTTACTGCAATGACAGTAACTGTATATTACAGTGAATGAAGGAACAATGATCGTGTATTTTTGGGTATACAACTTCAAAATGAAATTATTAGGATTTATATGAAATGTTTCTAGGTTTAATCATTGAACCAACTATAATAAATTGTCAATGCCAATTGACATGCTTTTTATATTTCTCAATGTATTGTGAAATAATTGTGTTGAAGCATTCTTCCCAGTCTCTTTCTTAAATCTAATGAATATATTTCTCCATAAATTAGTATTAATCTTGGTCTGGTGCTTCTTTCTTTCCTTAATTAGGGATAGCTTGTTGTTATGAACCAAGGCTGAAGATATGGTTTCCCCAGCCAGACCAACTTTTTGGAACAATATTGACATACAAAGCGGCTGTGAAGAATATGATTCAGCAGGAGGGTGGTTTCAAGCAGATGTGATTTTATTCTACAATACTGTCCAGTAACCACAGTCTAGGAATAATGAAAAGCTACGTGAGAAAATTATCAGTTAATTCCAACTCCATTTTGAGGGTGGGTCAGAAGGTGGCATTTTGTGGTAAAAGGTATTAAGTGATTGCAGAAGGAGTTGAAAAACAGTACTAATAGTTGTTTGCACCACAGTTCTTGGATCCAAACCAGTATTTCAGGTAGATTTACTATATATATTTAAATATATATGATATGATATATTAGTTAAAATAGAATGAATTATATATAGAAGAAATGGAAGAACTCAGTTGATTTATTTTATATTTGAAGCATTTCTGAATCATTGTTGTTAAAAACAATATCCTCTTAAAAACGGATGAGCTGAGTAGACGATGCCTGTTATGATATAACGGCTTGGTAGCAGGCTCTAGGAAAGCCACTGCAGCCTGATTGGTTTTTAATTGAGAAGATTGAAATAGTTTTCATAGAACAATGTTTTAAAAGCAAAAAATGTGGGAAGGAAGCTGCTAAGTGCCATTTTCTTTAAAGATAAAAGTTTTAGGTTTGTGCAAAATTTTACATATAAAAACAAGTTACATGGTTAGAAAAAAATGATATTATATTTCTTTTAACCACTTTAGTTCTGGTTCTTTATAGACAGCTGATTATAAACTTAACATATTGGTGGATAAAGATTTTGTATAAATGTAAATGTTTGTCGTACAACCACTTTGGTATTGTGGACACTTTTTTCATTAATTTCAGAGTAATATTACTACATGCTAAAGTGTTTTCAGAAATAAAACCATGGGGATAACACATAACACGGGGAATAACAACAACACAACAATAAGAGACTCTTGTAGACCCTTGGAGACCACTGCAAGAAAGAAGTTGGAAGCAGAGCTTTCCTAGGCTTAAGCAATACTTCCAAAGAAGCATGGGAATTGTAGCTTATTGTGGCACCAAAGCTCTGGCCCACAAAAACTACTATTCCAGAATCCTAGCACTACACCAGGCGGTTAAAGCAATCTCAAAATGGATTATGTCTGCAATATGGATTGGACCTTGACCATTTTAATAAATAAAGTCAAAACACACGCAGAAATAATCCAGTTTGAGAATTGTAGTTTGTTTTGGCACCAGAGCGCTTTCTGATAGAGAAAGGTTCAATGTCTCACAAAGCTACAATTCCCAGGGTTCCTGGCACTGAGCCAGGGCAGCTAAAGCGGTCTTGGATTATTTTCTGCAAGTGTCTTCGACCCAATTCAGGCTGCATCTTCACTCCAGAGACAACCAGTTTCATACCGTTTTTTAAACTGTCATGGCTCCATGGTATGGGATCAATGGGATATGTAGCTGTAAGGCACTTTGAAGAGTGCCTGCAAAATTGTGTGCAAAAAGAAATAAGTTGAAAGTTGAAGGGGCCAAATTATTTTGTTAGTTTGTGTGGCCACAGATTAAAGTGTTCTGGGAATTGTTTTTGTGAGGCATTTAGCCTTCTGGTCAGGGAGCTCGGGTACCCAAGAAACTAGAAATCCCAGGATTCCATAGCAATGGAGCCATGGCTGTTAAAGTGGTGTCAACGGATTATTCTGCAGTGTGGATGCAGCCTAAGAGTGCATCGCATTGTAAGAAATCATGCAGTTTGGTGCACTTTGTCAGTATCTGCAATGCCAAAATGAAGCCGGTTGGACACTGCTTAACTGCCATGGGCCCAGTGCTATGAAATCCTGGGAACTGTAGTTTGGTGTGGCACCAGAGTTGCTGACAGAGAGGTTAAATGTCTCACAAAACTGAATCCCGGGATTCATAGCACTGAGCCAGGGCAGTTTAAAGGAGTGTCAATTGGATGTTAATTCTGGCAGTGTGGACATGTTTATATTGGCACAAAGCTTCTGGACCACTTCATGGCCAAAAAGAATATATCTTAAAAGTATCAGAAGGATGAAATACTTTGGTTGTGTCAATGCTAATTTTTGAGAGTTGAAATAAGTTACAATTATTTTTTTATCAATTATGTTTATTTGCAAAAGATCCACAATTATGGGGCTTTCCAGGAGTTTGACGAATCATCTGGGTGATAGTGGGGGGATTCTGGTAAAACATGGGGGGAATATTGTCGAGGCTTGTTGGCAAACACTTCTGATTGGATACACACAACACACAACCTTTATTTTCCCTAGTAAGCAAAGTGACTTACAAGATAGCAGTTAAAAAATTCCATCATACAAAACTTAAAAATAATAGACATCAAACAATTAAAAGCAGTGTTCACCCTGCTTTTGTGAGAAGTGTTCCAGGCTAGTTTGATGGCAGAGTAACGCAGAACGCACTACCAAATCTACTGTCTACAGCCAACCCTCAGCGCAATTCAATCTGCTCAGACTCACAAGGGAAAGAATCACTGAGTAATTCAAGCCTCTTGCCAGTTAAACAGCCCAGAAACAGATGCCAAACCTTACACAGCAAACGCATAGCATGCTAATACAACCAGCCCTCCATATTCATGGATTATGCATCCACAGATCAAGCTAACATGTTTTGAAAATATTCACAACACACATGAAATCCAAAAAGCAACACTTTTTTTGCCATTTACATAAGAGATGGCATTTGTGCTACATTATTGTAATATAATGGCACTTGAGCAACTTAACAGATTTGGCATCCATGGGATGTCCTGGAACCAAATCCAGCGATACCAAGGCTCGCTGTACAGGGACAAGATGCGGTACAAACCCAAATGCCAACTCTGACCTCACATCTACTCTGGATCGAATATACAACAGGGACTAATAGTATCACCTAAACATTGGAGGTACATTGTTCTTCCTCCAGTGGCATATGCCAGCAAGGCCCTTCTACACTACACTAGACAAACGGACAGTCTTACACAAGAAGACAAAGGTGTCACTAATCTGACATTATAAAGTGGTTTATCAAAAAACAGTTGCAGAACATTTCAACTTTCCTGAACATACATGGGACAATGAATTACAAAGAAAGACTAGAAATTGAAACAGCTGAGATTGAATGGCATTCACAAATTCCAGACATTACAGAGGTATGAGCAAAGGCAATGGCTTCATGGCATGCAAAATATTAATTACAAGAGTTTCTCACTACTCTGACAAAAAGAATCTTCTCAGAGAAGGTGTGAACTTAAGGAAACTGAGTTTAGTAAGCAAATTTATTACTTTCACACTGTAGTATAATGACCATGGTAAAGATCTGAAAAGACCATATACCTTATGCTGCCCTTTGAAAAGTTAGGACAAGCATCATGATTTGCACGTTGTGCATCGTATTATATTCTGTCCCACTCCCAACATGTGAATATCGTTATATACCTGAGCATTTATGATCACTCTGTACTGCATCAACAATTGGCCAGATATTTTACAGATGGTATATCACAATTTGGGATGTATACAACTGAAGACAATCAATAATAGTGTAAAAGTTTGATGGGTGGAGGGGCAAACAGAAGTTTGGCAAGCTTTGGGCTTCTTTAAAAAGATTCACCAATCCTCCAGTTAAAGGAAAATCAGGGGGTTGGGATTTCCCATTAAGGCACTCACAAATTAATAATCTGAATCCAAAGAATTAAATTTCTGATTTCATTATATGTCACAAAGCAAAGCAAACAGCAAAGAAGCTCTGAAAGGATGGGGAGGTTCTGTCTCTCCCCCATTTCTTCCCCATTTCCTTCCATTCTCTCCCCCACCAAAATATCACCAGTGCTGTTCTGTTCTCTTGTTGCACCAGCCTTTAAAATCCCTAAACAACCGAAATATTTTGAAACATTTATATACCTCAAACAGCAGAGGCAATAACGCCCAAAGTCAACCAGACCACATATGTCTCATATTTATTTATTCAATTTAGATGTCCCTTGATTTTATTAATCAAGCCCTGGAGTCACAATAAGCAGGGGGAGGAATTGGGGCACAATACAGATTCCAAACCAAATGGGAAACAGCACGAAGAATACAATGAAATCCTGCTGCAAAGGACGGGGAAAGAAAACGACTACTTTTAGTGCACATTTCCCAAGGGGGCTCTTCCAGTCTCCAAAGCCAGCCATTACTCACCTGCCTCACTTGGCAGTGTACCAGATACCTGTAGCGGCGCTGGCGGGCATACTTCTTCACGCGACTCTCACGTACACCACAAAGAAACCAAATAAAAGGATGGACAACACAGCCAGGGTGCCCAATAAAAAAGGTCCCAGGTGCACACCCCAGGAACGGAAAAACAGATAGACTCCAGGAGCTCCTCCAGTGAAGATCAGCCAAAGAAACGCCAAAAACCAAACCAAACAACCAAAGTCAGCCATGGCTCAACTGTACAGCGCCAAAGGCCAATGCCCAAGGCTCCAGAAGCTACAGCTCATGCAGCCCACTATTATGACCTCAGGGCTATGGAAATCAGCCATTGTTGTGCTCAGCGGCCATCATGGTCTCCAGCCCCATGGTCAAAGGAGAGCCTATGGGTACTTCCCATTATTTCTTGCATTTATGCCCTGGCTTTTCTCCTGGGCTGGTCAAAGCTTCTTGGTTCTGATTTTCAAAGGAATGCAAGAAGCAACTCTGGACATGCTCAGGAACTCCCATGATTCAAAGATGATAAACCTCAGTAGTCTGTAGTCACCAGTGCTGTTCATGTTCTCTTGTTCACCAGCCTTAATAAAAATCCCTTATGTAAAAATGGCAAAATTAAAGGTGTGCTTTTGGATTTCATGTGGTATGTGAATATGTTCAAACATGTTAGCTTGAATCTGTGGATGCATAATCCAATGAATATGGAGGGCTGGTTGTATTAGCATCCATGCTAGTGTGTGCTTTGTAAGTTTGGGCATCTGTTTCTGGGCGGTTTAACTGCAAGAGGCTTGAATTACTCAGTGAGTCTGAGCAGATTGAATTGGCTGAGGGCTTGGCTGTAGAGTATAGATTGGTAGGTGTGGTCTGCGTTACTCTGCCATCAAACTAAGCTGGAACACTTCTCACAAAGCAGGGTGAACAAACGCTTTTAATTGTATTGATATACTAATTAATAAATTATAAGTTTTTTAGTTATTGGTATGAATGGATTGGTGGGCAACCCTCAGGCAAACCTACCATGAGGATTTTCTTAGCAAGTTACCTCCTAGGAGGACCACCCTAATGACTGTGGAAGGAGGTGAAGGCAAGAACAAGGCCCTGCTTTTGACCCAGTGACTGCATTTCCAATATCACTTTCTTTGTGCAACTGAATGTGATAATCATTTGCACAATTACTTGCCATTTCCACTTCATTTGTGGGATGCTTTAATCTCTCTCTGATGCCGAAATTGGCCCCAGTCTCATAAACTCCAAGTGTGGGGGAAAGGAGGAGGAGGAGGAGGGCTTCAGGCCTACTATCATGGGGGTGGTTTCTTTGCATTTACCCCAGAGGGGGCCCTGGGGCAAGGAGACCCTGGGCTTGACACTTATGGCTCCTCTGGAGTCTCCTTGGGTGGGAAAGAAGGGCTTATGGCAGCCAGCCTCAGGCGAAGCTACGATGAGGCTTCCCTTGGGATTAAGTCTCCTCAGAGGGTGGCCCAAGAAGGCCCTCCGTGGCCATGTCCCTGTTCTTGGCTTCTCTGGAGAGTGTGACGGAGGAGAGGGAGGCGGAATGAGCGGGAAGAGGCTGCCTTGGCCTCTGGGGACGGGAAGAAGAAGGGCCGAGGAGGAGGAGGAGGAGGCCTCCGGGGCTAGAAAGGGCCAGGCCCGCCTCCCTCAGCGGTGGGAGCCTCCTCGCCTTCCGAGGTAAGAGCGGCGGGGAGCTTGGTGCCAAACACACTGCGGGAATAATGCGCTCTGAGACCGCTTTAAACTGCCCTGGAATCCTGGGAACTAGTTTTTGTGAGGCATTGAGCCTGTGTCAGAGAGAGCTCTGGCGGCAGCGCCAGGAGGGAGGATGGAGGACGCTTCCGTCCCAAGGGCTCCCTGGCGGCAGGCAGGGCCTTTCGGGCGCCTCCTCCTCCTCCTCCTCCTCCTTGTCGGGTGCCTTGTTCCAAGCCCTAGGGAGGCCGCCCCTGTCAGCCCAGGCCAGCGGGAGCCGCGCTCTCTCAGCCTCAGGACAGGAGCGTCCAAGGCCAGTCCTCTCTCCCTCCCTCCCTCCCAGGGGCTAGGCATGGCCCGGTGAAGGCTGGAGGCAGGGCTGGGAATGCCAGGCTCGGTCGGGATGGAGGGCGCTTTGGGGCTCCTGCTGCTGGCGGGGAAAGGATGGAAGGAGGACTCTGAAGGGCGGCGGCCCTGCCCTGGGCTCTTCTTGGCCAGGCTTGTTCAGAGGAGGCCGAGAAAGAGAGAGAGGGGCTTGTGGGTCTGGTGGCTGGCTGCCTATTCCCCTCTCCCTCTCGGCTTCCCCCACAGACAGCCCTCCGCCCTTCCTTCCTTCCTTCCTTCCTTCCATCCTCAGAGGAACCAGATGCTTTTCTGGCTCAGAAGCTGCACAGAACCGTTCTGGCTGATCTCCTGCCTGTTGCTTCAGCCGAAAACCCTCGGCCTCGCTTTCTTCCCCTTCTCCTCCCCTCCTTGCAACTTCTTGCTCAATTTCCATGGAAAGTGATTAATTGAGGGTTTGGACTATTTCCCTTCTGCCTTGTTTCCTGTTCAACTCAGCCACTCCCACGGACTTAAACTGTTTGTATTAAACTTATTATATATTATTATAACTTAAACTGTTTGGTTTTATATATATATATATATATATATATATATATATATATATATATATAACCAAACAGTTTAAGTCCGTGGGACTATATATATGGGTTCCTGGGGTTCTCTAATAGATGCTCTCCAATATAGAGCCTTGCTAACTGCTCGTGTTAAATTATACCTTTTATAGCTGTCAATGTAATAATAATAATAATATAATAACAATACCTGTTTTTTGTTTTGATCAGGGCTGGGGAGTAGGAGTAAAGAGTAAAGGAGTAAGAGGTTTTTACAGGAGCAGGAGTAACATTAAGGGAAAAAATCTTATTCTGGAGTAGGACAAGGAGTAGCCCCAAAATCATCACTATTCCTCAGCCCTGTATTAATCAAGGCTGGGGAGTAGGAGTAAGGAGTAAAAGGTTGACAGGAGTAGGAGTAACATTAAGAAAAAATACCTTACTCCAGAGTAGGACAAGGAGTAACCCCCAAAATCACCACTCCTCCCAGCCCTGGTTTTGATAACAGCCATTTTACTCCTCTCCCATTCTTTGATTTGTGTGGAATTCCTAATTTAATTCCTAATATTTTAATTCTCTTTCAACGTAACACTTTTCTCTGTTTTTAATAGTACCATTTTAGGTCTAAACCCACTGCAGAAATAATCCAGTCTGAGACTGCTTTAAGTGCTATAGCTCAGTGCTAGGGAATTCTGGGAACTGTAGTTTTATGAGACATGTACTGTACCCTTTTCCCTCAGAGAGCTCTGGTGCCACAATCAACTACAATTCCCAGGATTCCCTAGCACTGAGCCAGGGCAGTTAAAGGGGCATCTCAAACTAGATTATTTCTCAGTGTGTTTTGGACCCATGGCAGTCTGGAAAGTCAGTATGCAAAGGACTCTTGTAGCACCTTTGAGACTAAGGTACAAAACACACTGCAGAAATAATCCAGTTTGAGACTGCTTTAACTGCCCTGGCTCAGTCCTAGGAAATCCTAGGAGCTGTAGTTTATTGTGGCACCTGACCTCAAAACTACATTTCCCAGGATTCCCTAGCATTGAGCCAAGGCAGTTAAAGTGGTCTCAAGCTGGATTATTTCTGCAGTGTGTTTTGGATTTAACCGAGCAAAGAAGTTGGAGCATAAGCTTTTGTAGACCTGGGCTGCATCCACACTGCAGAATTAATCCAGGCTGACACTGCTTTAACTGCCATGGCTCAATGCTATGGAATTATGGGATTTATCGTTTTGTGAAACATCTAGCCTTCTCTGTCAGAGAGGTCTGGTGCCACAACAAACTACAGTTTCCAGAATTGCACAGCATTGAATTCCATAGTTAAAGTGGTGTCAAACTGGATTTATTTCTGCAATGTGGATGCAGACTCAGTCTGCTACATCCTCAGATGAACAAGCCTCTAAGGATGTAGTAGACCAAGGCTGCAAAAGTGTATGCTACAGTCGGCCCTTCTTGTACACGGATTTTTTATACACGGATTCAAGCATACACAGTTTGAAAATGGTCCAAAAAGTATAAATTTCAAATGTCAAACCTTGATTTTCCATTTTTTCTAAGGGACACCATTTTGCTCTGTCATTATATTTAATGGGACTTGAGCATACACGGATTTTGTTATACACGGGGGATTTTGGAACCAAACCCCAACGTATAACAAGGGTCCACTGTACAACGTTTTCCACACAGCCAGCCTCAAAGGTGCTACAAGATCCCTTTAAATGGTGTTAACGGATGTCCAAGTCACCTTGGGAGAAGCTTCTCAAATTTGGACATTTTCTGAGGGTTGGGGAAGCCTTATAGAAGAAGATGAATATTCATTTCAGATTCCCCCTCCCAATCCTTTATTGGACCTCAGTTTCCTGGGATTTCTTCTGAAAATGCTGCAGTTCAAGAAGCTTTCAATATTTCTTTATTGTGTCTGGCATAAATGGTGCCATCTGCATATCTGTGTCTGGAAATTAAGGATTTAAGAAGCATTTAAGGACATTTTTGACAGGTGAGGCTTAAATTGGTTTTCATCTGATTGACGTGTGCACTTTTATCCAGTGGTGTATTACAATTTAATCTGCCATTCTCTGTCAATCTTCACAGCTAAATTCATCTTTAGTCCTCAGAGTAGTTGCCCTTTTCCTGACAAGGAAATAACTTGGATTGTCACAAGCTCTCCTTACTGTAATTCACTATTTTGTGGGGTAGTTTGGTCTTGACTGAGCAAACAAGAACTGTTAGCTTTGCAAAAGAGCTGCTCCTAATGGAAGTGAAAATGAAATTGTTCAAGACAACTGCTTGTATTTTTGGACTCTGCTTAGAAATTTAGCTGTGGAGACTGTCATGATGAGTGCAAAATGATCAAACCACTGTGTCTATCACCTGAAGTCTCCAATAAATCTGCAAACTCTCTCCCCTGGAAATAGGAGTGACAATATCAGGACAGCAAAAGAGTTAGAAGTGGCAATTTGTGATTTCCCCAGTTTTCCCTAGGGATCTCATAGCAGCCTATTCCCATGTCTGCCTGCTCATGAGAATTGTCCTTTAGTAGTTACACACTACTGTGGCTGTTGATTTCTGTGCTGGAATTGACTTTGATTCTGGATGGTATTAGGGTTTTTTTAGGTGAGTGAGCACTGAATTACAGGTTCAGAGAATCAGTGTTAAATTTAGTAGTGAACTAAATGCAGAAAGTAGTTAAATTATTCTACAGAATGAATGTGAATCTTGTATATAAGATTATGGTCCAAAACACACTGCAGAAATAATCCAGTTTGAGACTACTTTAACTGCTCTGGCTCAGTGATAGTGAGACATTTAGCCTGTTCTGTCAGAGAGCTCTAGTGTCACTATAAACTACAATTCCCAGGATTCCCTAGCACTGAGCCAGGGCAGTTAAAGCGGTCTCAAACTGGATTATGTCAGCAGTGTGCTTTGGACCTATGAGCAGTCAATATACCATGGTGGTTTGAGTGTTGGACTACGATTCGAAAGACCAGAGTTTGAGTCCTGGCTTGGCCATGAAAACCCACTGGGGGACCTTGGGCAAGTCACATGCTCTCATCCTCAGGGGAAGGTAATGGCAAACCTCTGAACAAGTCTTGCCAAGGAAACCCCACAATAGGTTCACCTTAGGGTCACCATAAATTGGAAACGACTTAAAGGCACAACAACAACAACTATAAGATTATGTACTTGTAGGTTTTTAAGTTATAGCTGAAAGTTTATGATACTTTG
>NC_056523.1:300706086-300731086 GCF_019175285.1 Sceloporus undulatus | reverse complement strand
GCTGGCTGGGAACTAGAAAGTGATAGGATAAACTAGTGAAGAGAGCCCTCATGAGGCTGTGTTGTTAAATAGTGTTACGACATGTATAGTGTGCCAGGAAACTCTTGTCTCTGTTCAACCCATTGTTGATGGACTGTAGTTTGTTGGTATATTCCAGTTCGGCTGTCTCTTTTCAGTTTCTCTTCCCCTCCCCCCCCCCCCAAAGACTGCTATTCTTGGGTTGGAGGTGGAATGTCAAAAAGATTTAAGTGTTCTGCAGTACATTTTTATGTATTTCCATTCTTAATGTCCAATTTATGTCCATTTATCCTCTGGCACAGAGACTGACCTGTTTGTTAAATGTAGAGTGCTGAAGGGCATTCTTGACAGAGGATGACATATATCAGAGGATGAGCAAGTGAAAGTACCTCAAATGTTGTGAGTGATTAGGTCCTGTGATGATATTTCCTGAATAGATGTGCTGGCAGAGTTAGCATCTGGGCTTGTGGCAAGGTCTTGTACCCATCTCCCATCTGTGTTGTGTTTCCTCCTGTAGGTAAATAACTTTTGAGGAGTGGGTGGCTGTCTCTAGGCAAGTGAATGCCCTTGAAAGGGTAGAATTCTTGTCCATTGATGATATGATCTCTGTTTGGTTTCAGTGGAGACATGTATATGTCCACTAGTGAGGTTCTGCCTTTAGTCTGTTCTGTAATAGATGCATCCTGGGTACCAGTCTTGCCTTGTTGATTTGATTATGATGATTTCATATAGTGGTTACTGTACCTTGAGGAATGCTTGTTGTAATGCTTTGAGTTTGGTGTTCCTGTTCTGTGGGTCTGAGCCGATGTAATTGTATTGGACTATGGATTTGATAGTGTATTCAGGGTGGAAACTTGAGGCATGTAAGTACGTGTAGTGGTCAGTAGACTTGCAATATAGTTTAATGCTTAGATGTCTCTTGTGTACCTGTTACAGTGGTGTCCAGAAAATGAACTTGTTATGTTGATAACAAACTGTATGTTCAATTTAGTACTTGAAAATAGTAATTTGACTTGTTTAAGTCATAAGGCACATAAACAACACATTAGGTCATGAAAGACCTGTGTAAACCATGTCAATGCTGTAAACCATGCCAATCCTGTCAATAAAGACATTCAACAACATGTAAACAAATGGAAATACAGTGCAAATCAATGTAAACCTGAAATCAACACTGCCCTCCAAAAAGCTGTGTCCTGTTTGGCCCTGGTGTCCAGCCTATAACGTCAAGGGCTGGGACCAAATAGCAGCTTTGCAGACATCCTCCAAGGGGACTTCAGTCAGAAAAGAGGAGGATGTCACTACCATCCTAGTTGCATGGGAGTGAATCCTGGCCGGGAGGGGTTTACCCAACAGTTCATAGCAGAGGTGAATGGTACCAGCCACCCATTTGGAAAGCCTCTGCGCAGTCACAGGCAGTCCCTTTTTTGGTTCTGAGTAGCATTGGAAAAGTCTCTTGGAATGGTTCAAACCCGCAGTTTTGTCCAAATAGAAGGCCAAAGCCCTTCAAACGTCCAAGATGTGCAAATGGCATTCGGTGTCGGTGGTTGGGTTTGAGGTCAGGGTTGGTAATACAATGTCCTGACACATGTGAAAGGAAGACACCACCTTAGGCAGGAAGGTAATGTCAGTATGGAGGACAACCTTATCCTTATGGAACCTAAGGAAAGGCTGATCTCTCAGCAAGGCACAGAGCTCGCCTGCACATCGGGCAGAGATGATGGCCAGAAAAAAGACTGTCTTCCAAGTCACCAGCCGCAAGTCAGCTGTGGCCATGGGTTCAAAGGGCTTGGATTGCAGAGTAGACAGCACAGCGTCCAAACTGCAAGCAGGTGTTGGTACTGAGACCGGAGGATGGAGGTTGTTGCAACCCTTCAGGAAACTCTTCACCAGAGGGTCCCTGAAAAAAAGAAGGTTTGCCATCAAACTGGAAATGGGAACAGATGGCAGAATGGTAACACTTAATGGAAGTGAGGCACAGCCCCGAATCCAAAAGTGTCATCAGGAACTCCAGCACAACCAGTGTCGACACTCGGGATGAAGAGAGGCCTCTCGCAAAGAGGAAATCCACAAATTTCTTCCATTTGGAAGTGTAGGACTTCTTGGTGGCCAGCTTCTGGGCAGCCAAGATCACTGTCCGTACCGAAGGGGGCAATGAGTCTAGGGACGGAGCCTCCACGCCACCATTGGCAGATTATTGATGTCCGGATGATGGACCCGGCCGTCCTGGAGAGTGAGAAGGTCTTGACCGAACTCAAGACGGAGAAAGTCCTTCTGTGAGAGGTGGAACAGGGACGGAAACCACGGTTGTCTCGGCCACCAAGGGGTGATCAGGATGGCATCTGAGGGGTCCTTTGTCATCTTGGAGACCACTCTGGTGATCAGCCCGAATGGAGGGAAGGCATATTGCATCTCTCCTGAGCAAGCGAAGGCGAACGTGTCTCCGGGGGAGTTCTCGTTGCGCACTCGGGAACAGAACTGGGGACAGTGGCTTTTGAGAGCAGTCGTGAAGAAGTCGATCTGGGGGGTAGTGGTGGAAGACCTGCTGAGTTGATCAGCCAAGTCGTTCTCCTCTCCTGGCAAGTGGATTGCTTGGAGCAGAATCCCTCTCGGGATCCACCAGTTCCAGATGCGGAGCGTGATGTCGAGCAGGGTCTGTGACCTGGTGCCCCCTTGTTTGTTGAGGTAGTACATGACTGCTGTTGTCCGTCAGAAGTACTACCTTGCTGGAGAGGTTTGTCTCAAAGGTTCTCAAGGCCTTTTCCACAGCCAGCATCTCGAGGGCATTGATGTGGAGAGCCTGCTCGTCCAGAGACCACTTGTACTTTTTTTTAAAATGGTTCTTTATTCATAAACTTGATGCAAGTTTACAGATTACCATACACTGCTAAATAATTCTGCAATGAAAATGAAACTCAATAAAAAATAAAACAAAAAGCAAGCCAAGTGTTCACCTGCCACTCTGCTAGTCCATTAGGATATTAAAGAATCCAATAACGTATTCAGAGTTTTAGCTTCAGGTTTTAATTAAGCTGTAGAAACACTTGCAGAATTTGGCTTCTGGTTTTAAGGCTGCTAGCAGGATTTGACAGGAAAAGTACGTCCAACTGAATAAGGAAGGAAGGTGGATGCCATCCACAGTTCACCCTAAAAGGCTGCACAAAACTGTCTTCCATTAGGCCAAATATTTCTATTCTCATTTTCTGAAATAATAATAATAATAATAATAATAATAATAATAATGACAATTTTTAAACAAAACAGCTTATAAGACCAAATAGCCTGAAGCCAAGTGCTTCAGCTTTAAAAAGAAAATACAAAATTTACTTATTTAAAGGGGCAGGGTGAGCCAAGATATCCTTAGACGTCTAAACAACAAAAAAAGTGCATACACCCTTGTTTTGATCCCTGTGAACACAAAGCCCTACACAAATTCAACCACCAAAAATAAAATAAAAACCACACCTGATTTTGTTTCAAAGGTAAGGCAATGATAGAGCAGTTACCAACCCACAGTAGTTACAGATCCAGATTCCTAAAAAAAGGAAGAGCAATTCCCCATTAGTTTTTCAACAAAACCATGGTCATGACTATGGTGACATTTAAAAAAACTCTGAATCAAGAGATACCTGGGACTTCCTATGGCTGCACTTCTTTAAAAACCTTTCCCCACCGGTCTCTGTGACTTCTGCCAATTGCTCTTGAAGCTCATTAGTCTACAAACGATTGCAACAACCCGTTAATAGAATCAAATGCCTAAAGAAGGTTTCTAGTATTTTAAATATCTTCAAGCTTTTTATACTTATGGCTCCTTCTTGCAAAAGGAGATACAAGAGCCAACAGCTAGCAGAACAGCCCAGCAAAAGTTGATGTCCCAGTGGATATGACTAGTCACAAAACTCTATTGGCACAGCCTAGCTCTGCTCAGGCAGCAAGATAACTGGAGAGGATTTCTGTCCAGAAACAGTTCGTATCCTTAACACAGCCATGGGGGGGAAATGTTTTAATGGTTTAACATTACAGTTCTCCTATATATGTCATTACATTTGGCAATGTTACAAATGCTTTCAACTTTCAGCCAGGAAAAAACCCAAACAAACCCAAACATCCCAATTTAACAAGACCTGAAAAACTTTGCAATATATTATCAATCTAACTTTATTTTAGCTGGGTTGGCTTTGAATAAAATATGTTGCTGTTCTCTGCAGTCTGCAGAGTGGGGGGGAAAAGTCAAGTGCATACAAAAATTGGCTGAGGAAAGCTCCTATTCACTGGTAGTTTAATAAACCGAGGGTATGGTTTTCAAGGAATTACTGTCAAATTAGGGAGGACCGCTATGCTTAATCCAAAAGGACAATATAGGAAAGTCTTCTTAAACTGTCCAGTCCAAGATATCTAACAGAGGAGCAGAACTGTATGGCTGTAACTTATCCTGGACGTGTCAGTCTTCTGATTATCCACTAATTGTCTATTAGCTAGAATCTTCATTATGGCTGTTACAGGGGCATTCATAGCTTGAATGTGTGTTGGAAGGAATTTTTAAAGTTGACATTGGTCCAAAGTATATGAGAAGTCCACAGTGTTAACCATCCTCTTTTGGAGGCGTGAACCAGCCATACATACCATTTTTCTCATGTAACTGTACTAGAGATTTATAGGACTGCTGTGCTCTTGCTAGGTTATATTGGTTCTTATTTGCTCCAATCTGTATTCTTCCTTTTCCTTTGACTAGTGTGGCATTGATCTGCATGATGACTAATTCTGTGGAGTAGGCACTGCTCCAACCCTGTTTAGTAAGAAGTTCCATGCATAATGCACCTCCACCAAGAACATACCTTCCAGTAAGCACAGGAGCCACCAACCTCACAAATGGAAGGTCAAAGGGGAAATTGTCCTTAAAAGAGAAATTGAGCAAAATATATTCTACACCTTATTTTTCTTTTAAGACTTGAAGATCACTGTGCAACGGACTGTCAGGATCAACCTTTAGAAGTTTTACATGCCATTCATACAGGCTGTCATTTACGAGTTCCACTGAGTAAATCCATTTTTTATAACTCTGTGACCTATATATATCCCTGAGTTCTTTCATAAGTTGATCTGAAGCCTGGACAGACCCAGAAACTGTGCCATTTAGGTGGTCTTGCCTTTGATTTTTCCGGATTTTTCCCAGAATGGCCAGGTTCTCTTTTTCAATGCCATCATCCTCGGACTTCTTCCCATCGACTGGTTCTACTTCCTTCATATCATAATGATCCATGTCAATGTTTTCACCCATGTCTTCTTCCTCCTCCTCTTCTGATGTAACCTCTTCAGTTGTTCCATTCTGGCCAGTAGGCAACGGCTGATCTAGCATTTCAACATCAGGATGCTGAGGAAGATTGTATAATCTGCAAAGGTCACATATGAACCGTTTCAGCTGTTGGAGAAGCAGAGTATTGCTCTTTTTAATATCCTCTAAGTGCTCCAATACTGAAGTCAAGTTGGGGTCATCTGACTCCACGAACCATATTGGCGATGAAGAAGGGTAAGATTCCGTGATGTTGCAGTGAATGCTGAGCGGCAGAGGAGTTGAAGGCGGCGGGGGTCCACTGGGCCTGGCGGCGGGGCCCTTGGTGGCCGAGGGAGGCGGAGGCAGGCCTCTGGAGGAACTGGCAGTGGAGCTCGTCCAGCTTCCAGGAGACGATGCGGAAACGCTCATGGTCCTGACCGAAGATGGACTTCAGCAGCTTCAGCTCGGCCTTCAGGCCTCGCACTGAAGAGGAGGAAGAGGAAGAGGACGGCGACAGCGAGGAAGACATGGCCCTCTGTCGCCGGGCCCCAGAGCATTGCCTGCCGCTTCCTCCACCCCTGGCCTGGATCCGCGAGGAGGGCGGGCTCGCCAAGGGCCCGGCCCCTTCCTCTACGCCCTCCTCCTCGCCCTCCCTCCCAGGCCCAGGGACTGGGATGCAGCCGGAGCCTCGCACCGCCTCACGCCCACCCAGGCGTTGGAAAGCCAACATCACAGGTGGAGAAGTGACCGAAGCTGAAGCTGGTGTATGACGTTTGGCATGATGAGGCTTGGAGCTGACCAGTACCGATGAGTCCTGTCTGGATTCGGAGGAGGCAGCATGCTCCTTAGAGACCGACTGGGAGCCCTCTGGAGTCTTAGTGCGTGCCTTCTTGGCGTGGGAAGAGCCATGAGGAGAACCATCTCCTGAATTCAAAGGCCTCTTCTTGGAGAATTAGGAGTTCAAATCCTTAAGGGAGCTTGTATCCTTTGCATGGGCCGAAACCTTTTTGGAGCTCAAGTCCTTGTGTTTAGCCTTGTTCTTCTTAGAGGACTTAGACGTGGACTTTTTGAGTGCTCCTTCGGACCCAGCAGCCCCTCTCAGACAGTTGCACTTGGCTTAGTGGTGGAGCTCTGGGCCACAGTGGCCGATGCCGCAGGTACCGACTCTGATACGGCTGGTGCAGAAACGGAGCAGGAGGCTGACGGAGGCAGGAGAGCCTGTTGGTACAGGGCAGCCTTAAGGTGGGAGTCCCGATTTTTCCTCACCTGCGGAGTCAGGGACTTGCAAAGAGCGCAGGTCTTGGGGTTGTGGGCCTCCCTGAGGCAGAGAAGACAAGAAGAGTGCGGGTACTGGCTGGGAATCTTACCCTCGCAGACGTCGCACTTCTTAAAAGGAGCCGGAGACATCATAGCCAAATCACAATCCAAATTGTAGTTATTGAAGCATGCAGAGAATGGTCAACAAAACACGAGGGGGTCAGATTGAGAATGGTCAAACAGTCCGAGGTCAAGAATCTCCAGTGAGAGAAGCAGAAGTCACAGAAGCGAAGTTCCTAAGCAGCTTGTGCGGCAGAAAGAAGGAACTGGGGAAAGAGTGGGAATGCAGGGGACTTATAAGGGATGGCGGAGCTACCACCAAAAAGTTGCAAAGTTAACTTTGCCCAGTGATTCTAGAAGTTTTCTGAGCAGCACTGCGCAGGCGCAGTACAACCCATTTGTATGATTCGCAGTGACCACGAAGAAGAAATGTTATTACCAGAAGTGAAGTACCTGTAGTTGTGTGAGAGAACAAAGTGGCAGACCTTGATGGCTAGGTCTGTTATGGCCCCATATGGAATGATGTTTCTAATAGTTTGTGGTACATTCTTGTGTGGGATACCTGTATATAGGGATTCCACATCCATAGTGCGTAAGATGGTGTTCCCCAAGAGATTGTCAATGGAATGTAATTTCTGGAGGAAGGCAGTAGTCTCCTTCAAATAACTAGGAATGTTAGTGCTATATGGTCTAAGAATACTGTCAATCTATCCAGAGGCATCAACAGTGTAGTGATCCATCTGTTGGCAAAGGGAAAGTGAACTCCTGGCGCAGTCTGGACCTCCGTATCGGCAGGGGTTCTTTTCTGCCCCCCCATACCAAAATGCTTGGGACCTCAAAATCCATTATTTTCTATGGACCCATGATGTGTACATGACCACTTTGGTGCAGTTGTGTGCACGCACCACCATTTAGGATAGTGGAATAGGGCCACCAGTGGATGGTTAGCCCACTGATAAGGAGGGCTGACTGTATAGTCAATAAAAAAGACCAGATTCTCAAAATCAGCAAGATATATCAGATCCTCAGAAGGAAGGTTAGCAATACCTGACCTTAAACTTTGCTTTCATGCATTTCACCTAAGCCAATTTACCCAACTTATCCAGGAAAAACATACCACAAAATAGGTCAAGTCAGAAATACATAAAAGTGGTTCAGCAAAATTTGACCTTATATTTTCCAAACTCATGATGAATTGGACAAAAGTAGTACAAAACCTGTTTTTTCTCCAATTCTTTACACATCTGGAAACCACTGATGCTTCCCATATCAAACCCTTCCTCTTGCATCTCAAATTCTACACAACAGATAAATTTGCATAATATAGGAAATGGAAAATTTGCGGGTGATACATGATTTTTGACCTATTTGAGAATGGCACACATAAAAAGATGGATGTGCTAACAATGGCATTAGCAGAGACTAAATCAAATTGGCTCTAAATGTCTCAAATTATCTCCTTTGCTTCTCACCTAATGTCAAGAAGGGGATACCCTTGTCTCTTTAACCTTTTATGAATCGATCTGTATGGAAGACGGACAACAAGACAAGAACAATGCAGTTAACAATTACAAAAATTCTGGTAAGTACCTATCGGAAAGGGAAATCTGCTTGATTTTTCTTTTGAACTGAAATAGATTTAAAAATTTCAGAAACTTGAATTTGTTTCTCTCTCCCTTAGAAATTACATTCAGCTGTAGAGAAGGAAGGGGTACTTAAAGTTGTTTATAAATGGTGTTTAACTTCCTTGCAGATATTGAGAATGGCGAGAAATGTATTGCCGCGATGTTAGAAAGGGTGCAGGTTCTTAGGCTCATACTTCACATATGGCTGGAATGTCCCAAGATAAGAAAGTTTGCGGATAATATTTTAATCCAGAATTACAGTATTACAAATCAAACTGTTGAGTTTTGCCCAGGCCTTGTATTGCTAACCATTTATAGTAAAGACAACAGACTGCTGAAGCACTGAACCCATTCATCATTACAGTATCCAGAATGGAAATAGCAAAGTGCTGAAAAACAGTAGATCTTCAAATTATCTTCAAACAAATAAATGAATCAGTCTTTATTGATTACATCATTAAGAATATACAACAGTTGAAACCTCCATCTCATTAAACTGTTGGAAAGATGTGTTGGCCTTGATTCCTTATCTTCTATGTAAGATCCTCATCTTTTATGTAATAATGTCCAAGGGGCTTTTCTTGGAGGTGTTGCTTTCATAGAATTTAATGTACCTTTGAATGTACTCTTTGTGCTATACTGTGACTATTCATAACAGTTTATTGATTAACAATGAAAGCCTTTGATTTGTTGATTTTTGTTAATGGCTGTTTCTCTTGTTATTATAACATTCTTTAATAAAAATTAAAAATACAAAATAATCAAAATAAATTAAAATAAATTAAAATAAAATATATGGAGGTGCTGCTTTCCACATCATCCTATGTCTTTTATCTCTCTTGATGGAAAGTGCATAGTTCCGTCTTGAAAGGCTTTTATAGTCCTGGTAAAAGGATCTTTACTTTAAAAAAATGCAAATCATATTTGTGTAGAATGAAGTAATGGTGGGGGCATTGGTAATGAGTGGCAACATTTGATTGCTGGCATACTTTTTGAGATGTGAAATTGGTAACACAAACGGCTAAAAGTTATTCCTTTTTTCCTCTTTATTATAGAACGGTCACAGAATCCTGGAAATATTAGCTGTGTTTTTTACTACTCTGAGTCTATTAATTACACACTTACTTGTCACTGGATTCCCAAAAAAGAAAAACACATGGAAACAACCTACATGCTCACAAGAAGAGAGTAAGCATTAAGTAGATGGCTTTAATTGAATATAAAAGCGAGTACATGCTTTGCTTTATAGATCTACATTTTCTTGGGCAAATGTATCAGGTGAACTTAATGATTTCAGACATATGGGTTATCATGAACTCAGCTGGAAAAAGTGCTATTACAGTCTTGTTTCTGCATAGAAGAGGCAGGCTAGTCAGCAAACAAATAAATGAATACAATTCTGACATCAGAAAGGGCAATATTTAGAAGCTAGTGAAAGAACACAATGTACAGTGGTACCCCGGGTTACGAAAATAATTCGTTCCGCCGCCGCGTTCGTAACCCGAAATCCTTCGTAAGCCGAAAAAGCCATAGGCGCTAATGGGGAAAAGCCGCAATTTCGTGCGAAATAGCGCCGAAAAGCACCAAAAATTTTTTCGTAACCCGAAATAACCTTCGTAACCCGGAACAGTTTTTTCCTATTGATTTTTTTCGTAACCCGGAAATTTCGTAAGGCGGTGCTTTCGTATCCCGGGGTACCACTGTATGAAGAAAGGATGTATCCATCTCACCAATCATACCATTTTAAAATGCCACTGCTCATTCTAAAAATATCTATTGATACAGCGTTGTATAGAGTTTCAGTACTTATTTATTTATTTATGGTTTTCAGTTGGGGGAACCAGTAGGGTGCATCAAGAAGCATTAGTCAATCCAGGAGTACTCTAATTAATTGATGTGCCCTCACATTCTTACTACTGGGCATCAAGAGATGGGAGCAGAGCCCTTGGTTTTTATCTGGTAACAGCTGAGCCCTTTCACATTTCTGACTCTGGTCAGCTATACACAAATCCTGATTTAGGAAATCTATATTTTGATCTGTGGTGGTGGTTGAGATTGTTTTAATTGTATTAGCAATCTTGGCTTGTGGGTGTGGTGTCCTGGAATAGACACTGTATAGAGGGTATTTTTCTCTTCCTGCTGCAGACCTCATGCATCTTTGGAGCGAGGAGAAAGTCTATAATTTCTTATTTCAGAGCAATACTATCCAGATCTTTAAAGTAATCACATGGGCTATCAGTTAGCTTAAAAAAAAACTCTGAATTTTTACTAATTCAGGTAAATTAGTAAACACCTGAATGAAATCCCAATACATATTGTATCTAGTTTTGTCCCAATATCCCATTGTTTTCTACAGAAAAAAGCATCAGATGTTTTAAATCTTTCCATTACAACCCATGAGACTTCAAAGTATTTACATTTTACCATCATTGTTGTTAAGTCTTATTTAATTAAGAAAATTATACCATTCTTTCCCAAATTATGTTGAACCTAGGAGGAGCACTCCTGGATTGTGTCCTAAATATAAACTTTTCAACCATTTTTTTCAATTTACTGATTTAATATTTTTTCTCATATTTTTCAGTTCTCGTGGTACAAATAAGAGTTCCTGTTTCAGCAAAAATGGTTCATGTTCATTGTATGGTGTTCCGTATGCTGCTTCTTCTTGTGTTGAGCTAAAGGCAGAAAATGAGAAGGAAGTGAAGAACCGTGTACTCATTAAGCCTGAAGAGATATGTAAGTTTTTAAATAAATAATTTATGCCAAAAACAGATATTATACAGGAGACATAGACTCTGAGGATGTGTGCTTGGGTGTGTGCTGGGTCAACCAGTTCTTATGAAGGTCTCCCTCAACAGCAGAACCAAAAAATTCTGTGCAAAAATGTCCTGAAGAGCTTTATTTTTCTAATATGAAAGAGGATTGTTCTCTGCTTTCCAACTTCAGAAGTTGTGATGAGTGTAGTGAAAAGCATGTTGAAAAGCAGAAAACAGTGAGGAGACAAGCTGCAAATGCTCTGAGATGGTCAATTGTTTGTGCAGTATTATTTTAAAAAGCCCAACGCATTTCAGCCTTCTTCATGGGCTAGAGACAAAAAAAACCTATATATTATAAATATTGAAAGGACAAGGCAACGCTAAATCAACTAGAACCCATAAAAACATTAAAAAATGTTATTTTTCGTACTGTGGGCCATTGGTACCCACTAGGTTTTGGTTATAGGACCTCCATGGATACCAAAACCCATGGATGCTCAATTCCCATTAAATACAATGGCACAGGAAAATTGTGTCCCTTAGATAAAATGACAAAATCAAGATTTGCTTTTCAAGTATGTGTGTGTGTGTGTGTGTGTGTGTGTGTGTGTGTGTATAAATGTTTTCAAGCTGTGGATGCTTGAATCCATGGATATGGAAAGCTGAGCTTATTACCCTTCAAAAGAAATCACTGGGGTTGAAAACACTCTCTAAAACCCATTTAAAATGAAACAAACAGGTCAGGTAAGCCTTGCATAAGTAAACAAAAACAAGAGGCCAGTTGAAGTCTACTTTCAAAATGCATTAAAAGAATACTTTCTCCCCCACTAGCCTCTACTTTTCTTATGATTTCTGTTTTGGTGAACAAACTTATAGATCCTGACTCCAGCTATTCAAAGGATGAGAAGGAAAAGAGGGTTGGGTGGACATAAAAAGATTTTGTAAAAAATAGAGCTGCCTTGTTAGGGGATTTGTTAACTGAGGCATGCTTTTATATATATACAGTAATATAATCCTAACTTACATTTCTGACACCTCCACTTAAAAAAATCAGGTAGATCAGGTGCCAACTGTGGCATGTCTGGGAGCTAGTTTTCTGCCATAAAATATAAAACAAAAACTTCTGGTTTTGCAAAACAGACAGTTTTTGATGGTTAGCGTGGGTGGATGGGTTGCGACCTATTAAAAAATTTGATCGTCATTTCTGGAGGCTTCTAGGGAAATAAGTTCATCTCTTTGGCCAGTAAAAGGAGATCTGGGAAGTCTGGAGATGTCAAGGGCTGCAAAAACAACTTTGGGGACCATTTGTGGCCCAAGGGGCCCATGGCTGTAATAGATGATGTGAAAGATCTCTTTGCCTAATACCTGGAGAACTACTTCTAGTCGGAGAAGACTGGTTGACTAAATGAAGAAATGCTCTGATCAACTTGATTCCAACACACAGGACACATAAGAAGCTTATTTTCTCATTCCTCCTACACTGTTGATAATTTAAAACTCTACCTTGTTTAAGTAGATGCTAATGGAGATCTAGATTGCAAACCTAAATTCAAACCAATTAAAACAAGCAGAGGTATATAAAACAACTCTGACAGCAAGGAGAGAAAGTCTTAAAACAATATGCTTCCTTAATTTGAGCTAGTGTGACCAGGCAGGGCTCCTGTAGCTTTAAAAGTTAGCAGATCTTGGCTCAAGAAGACATAGAATATTGAAGAACCATATTTGCATGTCTCCTCCATCACCACTCCCCAAACACACCTTATGAAGATTTTCATACCAACGCTTAAACACTGGTAAATCGGCTCTCAAACATTGAGGAAGTGCATGTGTGTGAAAGCCTGACGCGCTTTCTCAACATCAGGGAATCATCGTCTCCCTCTAGCATCACTGAATCGTTTGGGGAGAGGGAATTTCCTCTGAACAGAAACATTGCATTCAGAAGAAATTCCCTCTCCCCGAATGATTCAGTGACACTAGAGGGGAGCCAATGATTCCCTGACAATAAGAAAGTGTGCCAGGCTTTCACACACACATGCTTCCTCAATGCTTGAGAGCCGATTTACCAGGTATGAAAAGGTTCTATATTGGATGCAGATACCTGTAGAAAGTGGGGGGATGACCAGTGGAGAAGAGTCCAACCTGTTTTCTGTAACTGCTCTCAACACCTTCATGTCCAGTAATGGAGGTGGATGCTTTGCCAGTATTTCCCATGTTGCTATCCACTGGCCAGTAAACAGCCATTATTTATTTATTTATTTATTTATTTTTCTTTGTTTGCTTTGGCTACATCAGCTGAGAGATGGGTTTTTTTTGGGGGGGGGGGGGGGGAATTAGGAAGGAGATGTACCATAGTTCCATCTGGCAGAACATCTTCCTCATCCAGGATTTGCTAACTTAAAACTGCAGAAGTCAGTATTCGGACTGCTGACACTAATCTCAGCAGCGTCAAACCACTAGCTCTCTTTCTTGTTTATGTGATAGGCTGATCATTGAGAGGGTGTGCTGGCTAACCCCACACATCAAAGGGTCACCTGTCACACTCTTTTTTGCAGTTCCCAAGAAAAATCCATTAGAAAAATTGTGTCATCTGCAACTGGGAATCACCTGAACATTTGGTACCAAACCTCTGCTCTCACTGCACCATTCCTATGTGACAAATGGAGGGGATTGGTTGGGGGAGAATGTAAGTGTAATAACTGTCAAAGCTGTTTATACTACTTGCTGCTCCTGCTGCTTCTACAAGGAGTTATCCCTATTTCTCTATATAGTGTAATTTAAATTACTTAAAGTGCAACTAAGTTGATTTAAAATTAAATAAAAATAATTAAATTGAGTTGAATTAAATTGTGTTTAATTAATAAAAGTACTTTGTCTGTCTTAAAGAAACTTTATATGGGAAGGATAGCAAGAACTATAAAACGAAGAATGGGGAACATTTCTGCAATTTTAAAAATAGAAAGGTGAGGGCTTCCTTATTTTCCCATTTTGAAGAAATGCAGCAATCAGTGTCAGATTTGCGTTCCTGGGTAATTAAAAGAATACTATTAATAATTTTTTTTAAAGAAAAAAAGAGGTGAAAAGGATTCTATAATTGAAATCTCCGGTTCCATTAGGTCTGAATGAAGACCTGGATTTACAGTCCTTATTATAAAAGCATTATAGAAAAATTATAATATTATAACTAGCTGAGTAATTGCTCTGATAGATTGCACCAGAAGTACTTGTGACTAATTTCAGCACATGTCTGTGTTTTACTGACTGTGTGGAATATGTATAAATAACACTGCCAACTGTCTTGCTAATACTCACTGGTCCAGACTTTTGGAGAGTGTTGACAACTCCAGTGATTTTTTTGAATGGTATATATATGCTTTAGATATGAAAAAGTAGTACAGTTTTATACACTTTAATGGAATATGATTAATTTTGTGTCGTCCGGTCTTTTCTGATATTTATAAATATGTACGTGTATGAGAATGTGGGCTGGCAACAGCTGACCCAGAAGTTAACTTTGAGTTGCAGTGGATAGTTCATTGAAATTCTTGGCCCAATGTGCAACTGATATTTAAAAAGAAGGGGGGCAGATTCTGTGCTGGGCATAATTAGAAAAGGAACTGAAAGTTAAACATGCCAATATATTGAGGAGACTGGGACGCTCTGTGAAGTTCCGATCACGAAATGGCAAACATAATTCCTGACTTCTTTTGTGGTAAGAAATTGATAATCTGTCCATTGATCTATAAATGTTAAACACTGTTCATTCTACCTCTTTTTTATTTCAGTAGATTACTCCTTGGTGCTACCACTAGATAGGTGGTACAGTTTGAGGGTTGAAAGTCTGAAAGTGTTGTTTCTTAATTCCAGTGAAACCTGATCCTCCTCAGATAACTGAAGTAAAACCAATTGCAGGGATGAAACAAATGCTAAGAGTTTCCTGGAAAAGACCTCGCAAGATACCAAAAGGATCTTATCTAAAGTGCCAGATTCACTACACAGCAGCAACAAAAAATCACACAGTAAGATGAATTTTAATGAAATTGCAAATCATCGAACTCATAACTATTGGTAGTTTACATGATCTACAACAGATATTGTGACAAATTCTGTATGGTATGCTTATTATAGTAGGCATGTTATGTAAAGAAAAAAAACAACAAAATTTTGTTTTGAAAGCACCTGACATTCCCATTTTTCAAAGCAGGTTCATATTGTCTAATAATGACTCTTTATCATCTATCTGGGTGACATTTTGACTGGATTCCCATCCTGAAAATAGTGTTAGTTTAGAAATTTTCACCTTTTTGCCTGATGTTGTACTATTTCACAGTCAGTCTCAAACATTTCTGCCATCTCTCCCCCCCCCCCCCCCCCCCCATATTTTCTTATTTGAGAAGAGAGGCTGTTCTGCTGTTTCTCTTTGAATTGTATCTCTCTAGGGCCTAGGTGAAACATGAGTATCTGATTTTTCAGAACAGTAAGAATAATTTGAGTTTTAGGGTTTTGCACTGAGAGAGTGAAGCCCCTTAAGATAAGAGTGAAAGTCAGTTGTTCAGTGGGTCCTTGGTATCCGCTGCGGTTTGGTTCCAGGACCTCCGGTGGATACAAAAATCAGTGGATGATCAAGTCCCATTAAATACAGTAGCATAGCAAAATGGCATCTCTTATATAAAATGACAAAATCAAGGTTTGCTATTTGGAAGTTATAATTAAAAAATATTTTCATGGATGCTTGAATCTGTAGATACAGAGGGCCAACTGCACTAGTGTTATATGCACTTTGTAGCAAAAAATTGGAGTTCTCTGGGCTGCTTCACATGCTATGTGGCAGCTGCACTAGTTGTCGCTGTACTGGTTTGATACAACACTTGCTGCACATAAAGAGTAAAAGGAAGATGAAAGAGTCAGTGAGGTTTTTCATACATGGG
The DNA here is from genome assembly GCF_019175285.1 of Sceloporus undulatus. NCBI lineage: Eukaryota > Metazoa > Chordata > Lepidosauria > Squamata > Phrynosomatidae > Sceloporus > Sceloporus undulatus. Next base: position 300,715,173 of record NC_056523.1, on the reverse strand, counting down.
CTAAGTCCCTACATCCCCACACATATAGCCTCTCTATGCCATTTGGTGGCTTGGGGAGGGCAGGGGGCTTTTAAGCAATGTGCAGCAATGTTTCTTCTGCTGGACACTGGAAGCCAAACATTCTTTTCCTTCACTTAATACCTAGTTGTATGTCTTCTTTATGGTTCCAGCTACAGAAACACATACAGCCTTTCTTCTCAAAGAAGAAAATATTGGGGGGGGGGGATATGGCAGAAATGTTTGAGACTGACTATGAAATAGTACAACATCAGGCAAAAAGGTGAAAATTTCTAAGCTAACACTATTTTCAGGATGGGAATCCAGTCAAAATGTCACCAGTTAGCCATGATAAGTTGTCCCAGCACCAAGGAGTAAGTTGCATGGACTGGGCAGTGCTGTGGAAAAATGTGCTGGATGCTTCCATCTGCAGCAATAAAAAATGGGCATGTGCAGGTGCATAATGCATATGTTGACCATAGACCATAGAGTCAAGCTGGAGGACCTAGAAATTCCTAGAGAGAACATTGCTCTGGGCATTTGTAGGTCCTCCAGTGCACTTTGATGGTCAGTGTATGGCAGAAGTTGACCATAGAGTCACGCTGGAGGACCTAGAGATTCCTAGAGAGGTGTTCTCTAAGGTTTTAAAAAAAGTTTTTTATTTGCTGTTTTCCCACTTTCATAGGGTCCTGTAAACCAAGCCAGTGTGGAGGGGCCATGGTAGTTACAGTTTTCTCAGACGATCTCAAGAAAACCCTTAGATTCGCCTTAGAGTTGCCATAAGTTGGAAATTACTTGCCATAAGTTGGAAATCTGAGCTGTATAGGGGCTAGAAATGAATTTTAATGTTTTGGGTGTAAAATGATAAGGGATTATATTTATATTTATACTGATTCACTACTATATATATGGACAGGTTGCTTACCTGTAACTGGTTTTTCAAGTGGTTATCTACAAATTCACACAAATGGGTTATTCTGCACCAGCACAGTAAGCTTTGGAATGTTCTGGACTCACTAGGGAAGACTTTTTGGTGGTGTCTCTGCCCACCCTCTGTATGTCCCTAGTCTTCTCACCCTTTCTCAATTCCAAAAGGATGCTGCCTAGTAGCGTAGAGAATGTAAATAAGCAGGACACGACTGAAGGGAGGATGTGCAGGATTTGTGTGAATTCGCAGATGACCATTTGAAGAACCACAGTTACAGGTAACAGCCTGTCTGTCTTCTTCGTGGTCTATGCGAATCACACAAATGGGTTAGACTAACAAGCTTCAGTCAGTGGAGGAGGGAGTGTCATGAAAACCATGTAAAAATTTCAAAAAATGTGAACAACAATAAAGTTTACTTAAACTGTGACCCTGAATGTTGTACATTCTTTTTGTTTGTTCTCATTTGCACTCTTATGCATAGAGAATAAGAAACATGCAATGGAACAAATTTTAATGTAAACTAGAAAACAACACTGCCCTCTCAAAAACTGTATCCTGTCTGGCTCAGGTATCCAGGTGGTAGTGTGTAATAAAGGTCAATGGCTGGGACCAGACAGCAGCTTTACAGACATCCTCTAGGGAAAGGCCACTCAAGAAGGCAGAGGATATTGCTACTGCCCTGGAAGAGTGAGCTCGAATCCGAGCTGGAAAAGTCTTCCCCGACAGTTCATAGCACAAATGGATAGTGGCAGTCATCCATTTGGAAAATCTCTGAGTGGAAATAGGGTCTGAGTAGCATACAGTCTCTTGGAACGTCTTGAACCCGAAGTCCTGTCCAGGTAAAATGCCAGTGCCCTTTGGACATTGAGGGTGTGCAGGTGGCACTTGGTATCGGAAGCTGGGCTCAGGACCAAAATAGGCAACACAATAGTTGATATGGAAGGATGATACCACATTAAGGCAGGAAAGTGATATTGGGATGGATCATCACCTTGTCTTTGTGGAAGCTCAGGTAAGGCTGGTCCATATGGAGAATGCAAAGCTTGCTTGCACATCGTTCCAAGGTGATAGCCACAAGAAAGGCCTCGTGCAAAGGCAGGATAGCACCAGTTACAAGCTCCATGCCGGAGTTGGTACTGAGGATGGAGAGTGTAAATTATTAAAACCTTTTGGAAACTTCTTAACCAAAGGGTCTTTTAAAAAAAGGCCGGTCATCAAACTGGTAGTGGAAGATAATAGCAGCCAGATAACACTTCAGAGAAGACAGGGAAAGACCCGAGTCAGCTAGGGTCATCAGAAAATCCAGTACATTCAGGGCCTGAACACAGGATGGAGAGAGATCTTTTTTAGCAAGGAAGTCCAAAAACGTATTCCACTTGAGGGAGTAAGATTTCCTTGTAGAGGGCTTGTGAGCCACCAGAATGACAGTCCGTACTGAGTCAGGTAATTCTAAGGATGGATTCTCCATTGGATGAGAAAAAACGTGTCAAGGTCCGGATGATGGACTAGACCGTCGTGGATTGTCAGGAGATCAGGACAGGGCGGGAGTCTGTAAAACTCTCCAGGACAGATGTAGAAGAAGGGCAAACCACGGCTGTCTCGGTCACCAGGGGGTGATGAGGATGGCGCTTGAGAGGTCCATTCCCATCTTGGCAATGACTCTGGTGATGAGTGGGAAATGGGGAAAGGCGTAGGCATAATTAAATCCATTGGAGTTGTCGCACTTTAATTTCTTTGCTTTGCTGCAGCCCCACACTCATGTTGGGGCATTTATATGCAGGAGTGAAAATCCACATCCTGAGTTCTGTTTGCTCTGGTTTTTAGCCCTGGAGCGCACCTTCAGTGCAGTTTCTGCGTGCTTTGGAGGTGTTCGTCATCTAAACACCCCACCTTCAAAGCAGTTGAAACCCACTTTATTTTGCCTGTCTGTTCCACCCCATTATTTACTAAAACAATATTTTCTCCGTTTTTAGGAAGATGTATTTATAAGTGACAGAGAAGAATATAATCTCACAAACCTGTGGGATTTTACATACTATACTGTTGTTCTTCGGTGTACTCTTAATGAGTCGAAGGTTTGGAGTGAATGGAGTATAGAGAAAATGGGAAGAACAGAAGAACAAGGTAAGCAACAATAGACTGATGTTTTAAACAACTGTTAATTTTTAATTTGCCAATGCCAAAGTTTTTCTGTGAAGATTAATCTGGTTAGAGTTTATGTTTTTATAAATGTTTCCAAAAGGTTCATACAAAATAATGGCACCTACCATAGGTAACTTGAAGGCATACATGCACACCCTGTATAAGATTTATGGTCAATTGATGTAGCTACTCTTTAGATGGATCAATCTAATGAATCAGTTAGTAAATGGTATACAACTTTATGAAGTGCCATAGCAGTGGGGAAAATTGGATGGAGAAAGGGTCTCTACTACTGAAGGAATGACACGCACACATACATATATACAGGAAGGGAAGGAGGAGGAAGTGGACTATAGCCGTGGAGAACACATATTAGAAGAAAGAGCAAGTTGCTGCTTTGAAGAAAGAAGCTAATGCATAAGAAGTAGTGGGCAGAGAGGAAAAGGCCAAAAATACTAAAAAGTAAAGCATCAGAAATCACAAAGTAAAAAAGACAAAGTAAAACTATTTGGTGGTGTGATTCCCTGTGGATTTTAGATATTATATTTTAAGAGACTAAGACTTAAATCTAGTTGCTGGTTCAACTAGAGCAGACCCATTGAATCAATGCGACCATCTTAATGTTTTTGTGAGATTCATTGATTTAGTAGACATATTCTACCTGGGATTAGTGATTAAGGCCTAAGTATCCTTGCTATTAATGTAAAATGAAGCAAACTTGGTCTAAAATACAGATCTGACCCTTTATCAGAATTGTATATCTCTGTTTTTGGAAAATTGCCATTGTGTTTCAGAGCTGTAACCTTTAAAAATACATACATAGTTGGAGATTGAATTTAAAAATATAGCTGTGTTAGTGTTGATCAGTATGCAAAGGGATCTTGTAGCACCTTTGAGACTAACTGAGAGAAAGAAGTTGATAGGATAAGCCATTGTAAATTTAAGTCTGTTTCATTAGATGCATGGAGTGAAGTGTCTAGGAGCAGACCTTATAGCTATGAATGATCTGGTTGCATATGTGAATATCAGCAGACATGCACAACTAGTGGGAATGGTGATGGGGTGACCAATTTTAAGGATAGTTGAAGACAAATGCAGGAAGAAAGATGTTGCCTAAAGCCAAGGTGAGTAGATAATGATATGAATGGTGTAGTGAGTTATTGGAGTGTAGTTTGATGCTGGCTGGAAACCAGAAAGGAGATGGGTTACACTGGCAAAGAGAGTCCTCATGCAGCGGGAGTGTTAACTAGTGTTATAACATGTGTAGAGTGCGAGGAAGCCATTGTCTGTGTTCAACCCACTGTTGATGGACTTGAGTTTGTTGATATATTCCAATTCTATTACAGTGCACCCACGCCATGTGCGGATACATTTTACGCGGCTTCCAGGGTATGTGGAAGCCGCTTGGGGAGGGAAACAATGGTGCGCGCGCCCATGGCGCACACACGCCACTCTACCACATGCACATGCCCCATTATATCCTATGGGGCTTGAGCATAGGCGGATTTTCCCATATGTGGGAGGATCTGGAACGGATCTCTCGAGTAAGGAGAGGGCCCGGTGTATTTCTCTTTTCAATCTTCCTTTGTAGGATTTTTTTGTTCTTGTTGTTGTTGTTTTTTTGTTTGTTTTTGTTTTTTTTGTTCAAGGTCTGCTGTTCTGAGGTGTGAGATGGAATACCCTGGAAGATTAAGTGTTCTGATACTCTTTTTAAATGTAGTCCCATTCTTAATGTCTGATTTATGTCAGTTTATCCTCTGGTGCAGAGACTGGCCAGTTTTGTGGGTGATGTGATGCCTTGTGATAACATTTCTGAATAGATGTGTGGGCAGAGTTGGTATCTGGGTTTGTGGCAAAGATTTAGGTAGTGTCTTCAGGATGGAAATTTTAGATGTGTAAATATGTGTAGTGTTCAGTGGATTGGTGATATGGTGTGGTGCTTAGATATCTGTGGTGTAGCTGTTATGTGGTGTCCAGAAAGTGAACATGTTCTGTTGATAGTTCCAGACTGAGATTGATAGTAAGGTGGGAGTTGTTGAAATTTTGGTAGAATGTCTTGAGTGAGTCAGTCCTCTCTGTGAGTCCAAATTGTGAAGATACAGCATGACATAGTGGTTTGAGTGTAGGACTATGGCTCTGAAGACCAGGGTTCAATTCCCAGATCGGCCATGATACCCACTGAGGGACCGTAGGCAAGTCACATGCTCTCAACCTCAGGGGAATGCAATGGCAAATTTTCTCTGAACAAAATCTTGTCAAGAAAACACTGTGATAGGGTTGCCTTAGGGTTGTTGTTAGTGGGATATGATTTGAAGGCACACAACAACAATGGCCTGTTACAGACAGGCCAAAATAAAGCTGCTTCGAGTCACTTTGGAGGTATGGTATTTCAATGATACATGAGTCCTAAGAGTCTGAAAGCTGCACCAAAGCTGCACTCCAGTCCTTAGGACTGGAGGGTGGCTTTTGTGCGGCTTTTGGACTCTTAGGACGCATGCTTCATTGAAATACCATGCCTCCAAAGTGACTCGAAGCAGCTTTATTTTGGCCTGTCTGTAACAGGCCAATATCAACAACAAAACCTCAAGTAGAGGAGAGGTTTCTGGTGCTCCAGGATCCCTTTGTATAGTTGGAGTGCTGATGCTTGGTGATGATGTGACTATCAGAACTGAGGACCCTACTATACAAGCATACTTTGCATACATGCATGAAAATCCTACGGAAGCATTACACTAACATAAGGCTCTGTTACTTGATCCCTGCCACTTTCTTCATACTCCCTTGGAAGCTGGAAATAATGGCAGTGGAAGGGGAAGACTTCAAAAATATGCCACCTGTTTCTTGAGTACCTAGCTTCAAAAGAGACCACCAAGGCCAGAAGGTACAAGCAGGCTGGATTGGACAATGACTTATATCAGGACATAGGATTTATCTACATACACCAGCCTTTTCATACTGCCTTAGCTCCATAGACTCATTGAAAGACACTTGTGAAGTGTACTGAGAAGGGAATATACTACTAACTATCAATATTCAGATTTGAACTAGTATCTTGCACAACTATATGCCAATTTATAAAGCCGTTTCATTTAGTCTGGGAAAGTGTGGGCTGCACTGATGTTTTTATAATTTTTACTTTGCAAAGAATAATCAGACAGGAACGACCTGAGGATTGCTAAGCATTTAATCATAAAATTTATTGAGTCTTTTCTGTGCACATTTGCTAGAGGAGATATTAATGGACTACTTCATAGCAGCTAAAGGAGCTGTTGAGGGATACAACAAAGAATCACTTATGTATGTATGCTTCTTCTTGCTGCTGAAAGACAATAGGATACTATCCAGCCTGAATCAATGTAACACAGGAGTAGCTATCTTAATGGGGTTGTAGAAGTACACAGTCCATGCATTTTTCCTTTCTGTTTTTAATTCTATTTTAATAGCTCCTTTGAGGGTAGACTTGTGGAGAGTAATCGAATTTGATCAGCACACTGAAAACCGAGTTGTACACCTTTTATGGGAGGTAAATATTGTCCTATGGATACATTGAAGTTCTTATTTCTTCTGGCTTAATGTCTGGATGGAGAATATACTGTTACCTTGCCTTATTTCTCAACATACTTACTTCTGGAGCCAATTCATTAAAGGCTGGCATTCTTATATTGGAGAGTCATTCATCCTTGGTGGCTTTATATGTAGAAACTACTAAAGTGGCAACCCTAACTGAATAACCTTGATTATTTTGATTTCTGAATAGATTTTTCTACTAATACCTTGCTTTTTATCAGTTAATATTTGGTTTCATTCACTGAATTCTGTACAATGAATTCTTTGCTTTTGATGAATAAAGGAGGATTTCTAGGTCAAATCACATACTGCACAGCATGCTGTTAGACAATTTTTCTGTTTCACTTTTAAGCACTCAGGGACTCAGTGTAGATTGGATCTACCATGCATAGATACGTGAGGTTTCAAATCCCCTGGTCATTTTAAAACCTACCCCCACCCCAGTTATGAATTGGGTGACAGCAGAAGAGGATAACAGGGAGGGATGAACAAGAATGAATGTGAGCACACTGGATCTGTTCTCTCTTCTGCTCATGAGAATAGATTGCATTGGAAATCTGTAGGGCTTGACAGAAGAGCGGCTCCATGCCACCCATCTTTGCCCCGCATAGTTGCCACAGCAACCAAGGGCACAGCAATGATGCGCTCCCTCTTGGGAGCAAAAAGAAGCTGCCAAAAGCAGCTTCCTGTTATTGTTATTATTAACCTTTATTTATAAAGCACTGTAAATTTACACAGCGCTGTACATACAATCTTTTTAATTGGACGGTTCCCTGCCCTCAGGCTTACAATCTAAAAAGACATGACACAAAGGGAGTGGTGGTGGGGAAGGGGCCTCTCTAGTAGGATAATACATATAAAATACATAGCAATACAGGAAATGATTCAATAAAACAGGCAAGAAAAGAGCATCAAATAGCAAGTGACAATTATGCAATGCCTGGAAACGCTGCTCTGAACAGGATGGTCTTCAACTCCATTTTGGAAGGGGTGTGATTGGCGCACTTGCGCGCCCTGATGGCATCACTTCTGGCCAGGGCAGTTTAGGCGCTGGCCACGCTTGCACCATCATGGTGTTGCCCATATAGATGGGCGAGCTGTGATGGGGGCATGCTGGCAGACTAGGGCTTCTGGGCATGTAAATACCCAGCCTCATCTAGCCATAGTTCGCCAGCAGGACGGCGCAAATCACCCATCTCTACTGCCCCTGTGACACCTTGCAAGCGAGATGCGTCTGCTTACTTACACTACGCTCCTGTAGGAATGGGGGGATTATATTGTCTTTTGCTTTGTCTTATTGAACTGAATTTTTATTTCTTTGGTTTCATTGTTTCATTGTTTATTGTTGTTTTGGGGACTAAATAGATTTGCAGTTTGTTCCTTGGATGTTTAATTAAAAACTACATGACTTTCAAAGTTTGACTTTTATTCCCTAATCACCTTGCCTCTTTCATAGAATTGTTGGTCAAGGAGATGGGGTTCTGATCTTTTTAACCTTCCCTTAATTTTCCACTGTTTATTTCACCATGTTTTCATAATATAGAAACTTCGTTAAGGAGGGAGACAGAATAGCTGCATAATATCATTTTATTGGGAATGTTAAGTGAGTTTTATGAAATAAGACAATTTGCATATCATGATATAATATTGTTAATGATAACAGGATATTGTTGTAGTTACCACAGGCAAAGGACTTGTCTGTGGAGTGATTATGTATGTCTTTATTCAGATAAGTTAATATAGAGATGCAGCTTTCATTACCTCTATTCCTTAATCAATAAATGAACTTCTCACCTCCAACAGGAATGTAAAATATTCCCATGTTCAGGACTAGTGAATGGATATAGAATAAAATATTTTACCAAAAGCAGTGATTCTTTAAAATATGCAAAAAACACTAGTGACAACAGTGCCACTCTCAACCTTACCAAGGAAGCCTATATAATCAGTGTTACTGCTTTTAATGAAGCTGGAGAGTCTCCTGAGGCTACTTTGAGAATTCCACCGATACATGAAGAAGTAATGGGTGAGTTTAGACAGTCACTGGACGGTAAATCCATCAATCCTAAGATGATATGTCTTGCCTCCAATGAAAGGAGTCATGTCTTTGTATATGGTGCCTTGCAGAAATACAATATTTAGCTCCCTTTTCTTTGTTTTTCTTTACTTAGCTTTTAGCCAGAATAAAAACCTTAGCACCATCACATTTTTGAATATCCTGTGGGCATCAGGTGGTAACACTACCAAAACTTCCAGGTGGGGAAAAATCACAGCAGGTGATGTATACTCCTACAAAACTTTGAATTAGTTGCTGGCAAATGTGAGCTGAAGGATCAAGTTGCACTTATGACCTGCTGGCAAGTTTTCTATACTCATTTGCTGATATGCTTCTGGGCACAATTCAAAGTGCTAGTTATGATTTATAAAACCCTATATAGTTTAGATCCAGGTTA
>NC_056523.1:300648145-300706076 GCF_019175285.1 Sceloporus undulatus | reverse complement strand
TCTGACAGGTCTGGGTCCTGAAATCATTAGGAGAGACTGTTCTGTTTGTCTGACCAGCTTTGCAGACGTGGTTTTTGGGGATGTGAGATAGGACCTATGTAGTGGTGCTCTGTAACTAAGGAAGCTAGAATGGCCCATTCCCTGCAGGTTGTTGTTCTGTCAGCAGGCAAAGTTTTTTATTCTGACAGGCTAATGAAAATTCAAGGTTTTTAACGTAAGAGCTTTTAAAAGAGTGCTATACTATTTTAACTGTGCTGGTTTTTAAAAACATTTACCATTTTAAATTATATAATTTTAATTGTTTTAAAATACTGTCAATAGTTTAATTCCATTTCAGTTTTAAATTATTTTAAAACATACTGATAGTTTAATTGCATTTTAGGATTAATATTTTGAATGTTAACAATTATATTGTACTTTAATTGATAAAATGCCTTAAGTCCTGGCTTTCTGAGAAAAGTTGAGGTATAATTTTTTTAATAACAATAGCAACAACAATAGCTAATTAGACATTTTGTGAACAGAATGCTGCATTAGATAGGCCCCTGGTCTTATAAAGTATTGTTATTAGAATATTTATATGCCACCTTTCTCCCAAAATTGGGACTCAATATGACTTACAACTAACCAATACAACTAAAAACAGTACAACTAAAACATACAAAAAAGTGAACCTTAAAATCAGATTAAACTATCAAAATGATTTAGAATTATACTTAAAATGACAAAATACAATGAAAAAGATAAAAAAACCTTTAAAACAATTGCATGACTTTTCTTTTGTTCTTAATACAGTGCTACCTCGGGTTACGAAATTAATTCGTTCCGCCGTTCCGTTCGTAACCCGATAATTTCGCAACCCGAAAAGGCTTTCCGTTAGCGCTGGAAAGCCGCTAGCCGCGCTTTGCGTTTGAATTTCGCGCCGAAATAAATTTCGTAACCCGAAAAAAATATCGTAACCCGGAACAGTTTTTTCCAATCTAACTTTTTCGTACCCCGGAAATTTCGTAACGCGATCATTTCGTATCCCGGGGCACCACTGTATGTACAATTTTCATTCAGTAATTGGCCATTAGAGTTTGGGAGCATATATTTAATTCACTTTATAAATGTGGATTCTTTCTAAAGTTTTGTGTACATTTTCTTTAGGTTTAAACAAACACCATAATGTAGCACTACCACTTACTTTATCTGTGAGTCGCTTTGGCTCCCTTCTTTGAGAAAGGCATTATACAAATGAAATAGTAAATAAATAAGCCAAACAGAAAATGTGTAGTTAAAGAGCATAATGCTTTGTATTGTTTTTGATTTAATGAGAAGAAATATGTTAGAGAGCAAATAAGAACTTTATTGGAGAGCTTTTGTTTAATAACTATGCAGGATGGGTTGGACAGATTTCTCCAGCTCTGTGAAATCAGTTCATGTGCCAGAGAAACCAAAGAATAGCCATTAAACAGGACTTGCACAGAAAGTTTCCTCTAAACCCTAGACTTCCACTGATCTCACAGTTTTAACTCAGACATTAAGCTTCATGATGAATAGCTCTTCAAAGATAACTTGCCAGGTTTTTTTTTACAAGGAAGGAAATTACTACCTGCCTCTCTTCCCAAAAAATTCTAGATATTTCTGGTGTTGTTCTGTACAGACAGGTTATCTATCCTTTATTACTACAGGTACTTACCAGTGAGTTGCTATGTGCCTGTGTACTCAGTTTAGTTGTGTAACAGGAAATACAGTAACAAAATATGTGCATACATCTATTCATACAGGATGTTTTGCCTATTCCTGAGCTGCATTTTTGTGTTGGCAGCATTTATGGGTAATAATAATAATAATAATAATAATAATAATTTATATTTGTGTTGAGCTGCATTTTTGTGTTGGCAGCATTTATGGGTAATAATAATAATTGTTATTTATATTTCCCACCTCTCCTTGCGGATCGAGGCGGGATTACAACAATAGAAATAACATTGCAAGATAAAAAACTACAATTTTATATAAAATACATTCAATAAAACAGTAAAACCGCTGAAAGCCGTGAGGGAACCTGCGGGAGCGTGCGGGGGCGCGTCCCATTACTTTCAATGAGGCTCGAGCATATGTGGGTTTTTTTTACACAGGGGCGTCTGGAACGGATCCCCGCGTATAAAAAGGACTCACTGTAATAACCAACACTTTGTACTGCACCTGGAAGCTAATTGGTAGCCAGTGAAGAGATTTTAATACTGGTGTTATGAGGACTGATCTAGATGTTCCAGTGACCAATCTGGCTGGTGCATTTTGCATCATTTGAAGCTTCCGAACTTGGTACATAGGTAGCCCCATGTAGAGCGCATTACAGAAATCTAAACGAGAGATTACCAGTGTGTGTACCACTGCTTCAAGGTCCTTTTAGTCCAGGTAGGGATGCAGTTGGCCTATCAACCGAAGTTGGTACCATACACTCCTGGCCATCATATCCACATGGGATGATAACTGTAAAGATGGGTCCAGGAGTACTCCCAAACTGTGAACTTTGTCCTTTAAGGGAAGTGTGACCCCGTCCAAGACTGGTTGACAAAATTCTGTCCCTGGACTTGGGGTACCTATCGCAAGTACCTCTGTTTTCTCTGGATTCAACTTGAGTCTGTTTTCCCTCATCCAGTCCATTACTAACCCAAGATAGGTCACTTAGTTACTGCAACTGTCGGAGACATAGAAAAATAGATTTGGGTGTCATCAGCAGACTGATAACACTGTGCCCCCATGTCTCCGGATGGTCTCTCCCAGCGGCTTCATGTAAATGTTAAACAGCATGTGGGATAGAATGGCACCTTGAGGGACATCAGATGTCAGCTCTCTCCTAGAGGAGCAACTGTCCCCCAGCCTCACCATCTGGAATCTGCCCGAGAGGTAGGAGTGGAGCACTGGAGCGCAGCGCCCCCAATATCTAACTCCCTCAGGCGTTCCAGAAGGATACTATGGTTGATGGTATCAAATGCTGCTGAGATGTTCAAGAGCACCATCACGGTCACACTTCCCCTGTTGATTCCCAGACGGAGATCATCAACTAAGGTGACCATGGCCGTCTCAACTCTGTATCCCACCCTGAAGCCAGTTTGTAATGGATCCATATAATCGGCTTCATCCAAGACAGCTTGGAGTTGGGAGGCAACTGCCCTCTTGATCACTTTGGCAAGAATGACAAGAGAGAGACTGGTCTATAATTGTTTCTTACCAGGGGATCTAGAGAGGGTTTTTAAAAAGCGGTCTTACTACTGCTTGTTTTAATTTAGATGGAAATATTCCCTTCCAAAAGGATGCATTAATTATAAGTTGTAATAATATTTTCATTGCATCCTGGTGGCGCAGTGGTTAAATGCCTGTACTGCAGCCATACACTCAAAACCACAAGGTTGCGAGTTCAAGACCAGCAAAAGGGCCCAAGCTCGACTCAGGCTTGCATCTTTCCGAAGTCACTAAAATGAGTACCCAGACTGTTGGGGGCAAATTAGCTTACTTGCTAATTAGCTTACTTGCTGTTCACCGCTATGATCTTTGGAATAGTGGTATATAAATAATAATAAAAAAAAAATCCCCTCCCTGAGCGGTCAACCATGATGGGCAAGGATCGAGAGGGCACGTTATCTTCCTTACATTTCCAAGGAGCTTGTCCACTTCATCGGTATTTACAAACTCAAAATGATCCAGCTATTCAAAGCTATTGTCAACACCAGGCTGTGGCATAAAATGTGCCCTTTTGACGTCTTTTTGCCTCCAACCTTTTTTTTCCTAAACAGTACTCAGAGATTTTATTAATCAGAATAATAGTTAAATTTCTGACATGTGTTTAAGTCAATATTTTTATTAATATGAACATTTGTTGTCCTAGATCATGAAAGGATTGTTTCCATCAAGGCTTCTGCTTTAGAGGAGCAAATGTTTTTGGAATGGGAACCATCGAATGTAGAAATAAACAACTATATTGTAGAATGGTATTATGAGTCAAATTCAATCAAGAGATCATGGCAAAAGATAAACACTACAAAATGGACATCACCAAAAGGTAGGTTTTAAATGATTATTTACATCCAGTAAGATCCTGAGCAGAGGGGGCAGAATAGCATAGGATGAGCCTGTGCTTTCCTGCCCCTGGTGTACATCCAGGTTAGTCCATTGGCATGGGGACAGGGGGGTGCTCACACACCTGTACCTACACCGACCCAGGGCCACCCCTTACCTTTCAAAAGTGTAGGCTTCATTTCAGAAGATTCCCAGTTGCTCCCTCTGACGTGGAAATGAGGCACCCAGCTGTACCTACTTGATCAGACATCCCACATTAGATGAGGCGACAGGGAGTTTCTCAGATGGATTGCCTTCCGGAAGGGTAAAAAGCATGATAGGCCTGAATAGCCCGGTTTTGCATGAATCCAAGGGTATTTTACCCCGGGATAAAGGCTGTTTAGCCCAGGGTTAGAACGGATCCTCTGGATTCATGTCAGCACAGGCAGGATCTGGCCCAATCCTGCCACAGGTGTTTCAGTCTGCGTTGTCTATACTAGACAACATAAGGCCAGGGGGAAGCCGGTTGTTTGGCCCATGCAAACAACCTCTAAGGCTGGTAAAAGTTCTAAACACTGCGTAATTAATAATCTTTATTAGTTAAAAAAAGAAAAGAAAAAAAGTTGTTTCCTTTTTTTAAACAAAACCATGAATACTATAGAATACAGAATATTAGCATCAATCTATACATTAATTATTACACAAAGAGAATAAATAATAGTTACAACATTATCAAAAAGTATCCTTCCTACTTTCTGTGAGGTTTGCCTGTAAGTTTACACTGAATTTCGATCGCCCTCAATTATAACACTGAAAAAAAGAGTTGAATTCTGAAACATGTAAAATATAAACATACTTCCACTAACGTGAAGTATTCATTGTCATAACATGATTACCTAGTCCAATGATGGCAATCCTTTTAGAGACCCAGTGCCCAAGCAACAACCCCAAACCCACTTATTTATTGCAAAGTGCCGTGTCCCTCTGGCTTTCTAGTAACAAACTCTGCCAGTCTCTGTGCTTGGGCAACGACAGAAGTGCCCACAGAGGTGGCTCTGAGTGCCACCTCTGGCACGCGTGCCATAGGTTTGCCATCACTGATCCTAGTCCTTCAGTACAAGTATATTAAATGTAAATGCTACGATTTTCTTTGTAGACTTGTTTACTCCAGACCAAGCGTAAAGTTTTTACCCCATTTTGTTTTCAAGTATTTTATCAGAGGTCTCCATTGTTCCTCAAATATAGTCATAGATTTCTTTTAAATTAAATATGTTAGCTTATCCATTTCTATCACCTCGTAAATTTCATCAGCCAATCGTTTAAATCTGGTATTATTTTCTGAAAACTTACATGGCAGAAAGTGATGCATTGTTGCCCGATTCCTATTTAATTTCTCATACACCCAAATGATCCCTAGCTTCACACTTCTGTTCAAGATAATAAGGGAAAAGGTCTCAAAGGCTACTAACTGATTTTAAAGACTTGACTGTGTTGTTTATCCCTCTCTTTCTGTGCCCTGTGAGTGCACAATATAATATCTTGCTCTGTATCTTTAAAGAACTAATGATATTCCATATTTCTGATTTCTTTCAGGAGCCTTCATACGTTTTAAATACTACTACATTTCTGTATATCCCTTGTATAAAGATGAAATAAAAACTCCATGTTCCATCAGAACTTACTTTCATCAAGGAAGTATGTATAAATAGTTGTCTCTATAGTGAATTAATCTGTTTCACTGATATCAAATTCTTGCATGGGAACTTCATTTTTGAGGATGATCCACAACATTTAAAACGAGTGCCTGGGAGAGAGACTGCAAATTGCTGTGTCCTTTTCTATCTTGGGAATGTTATAAAAATAATCCACCATTTTTGCTGTTAATACCATATTGTTCCTCCCAGTTATTGTTCATGCAGTCTTGCAGTAGATTAATACAAAATGGTTTCTGACCTAACTATCTATTAAAATACCGGTGTACCACTGGGCAGTCAGAGCATTAGTGGATTGGCAAGTTCAGCCTCGAAATAAATGAAGTTTTCTCTATGTGTTTTGGGCATGTCATCTGTAAAGAATCAAACCTTTGTTCTTAGCCCACTTGGTCATGCCTTACTGAAGGGTCAATTCCTTCCACTGGTGCCATAGGATTGGGGATATTTCTGATGAAAACTGATTTTCTTCTGCATGCCAGACTACATTCGTATGTTTTAATCAAAAGAAAAGGTTGAATTTATTCAGAAGCAACTGAGGTATTTGTTGGTGGTTGCGTCCTTTCTGCATGAAAGTTAAACTGCAATTATAATTTAATTTAGCTTAATTATTTTATTTATATCCTGTCTTTCTCTCAAATAGGACCCATTTCTCTTAAGAGTTAGGAAGAGTTGAAAAGTGATAAAAATTATATGCTGAAGTGCCTCATGGCCACTGGGCTGTCTCTGTTACAGAATTCTACATTAATAAACCAATTTAAATGATGGGTTCTTGAACAGAACAGCAAACAAGCAAGGAAGATCCAGTTTAGTAAAGAAAACAATTTATTTTGCTAGCAAGATCTCAGTTTAGGATTTGGATCCTAATTAACCCCTGAGCTAAAGAATAAATGTAAAATCCTCCTTTTTATAGACATCTTAACAAAGACTTTCTGTGACAAAATTCTATTGGATGTAAACGGTTTTAAACATACAAAAATGCATTCAATCAGAACAAAGAATTCTGAATACATCAAAATCTCATTACTTATGCATTAGCAACCTATGCCACATTCCAAGCTTTTCTCTTATCAAAGGCCTTTCACCAGATAATATGCATCAACCCTGGCCTTGCACTCAGTAGTCTACACATTCCATGGAAATCCTTTATCAACATACATTAGTCTGACTCAAAGTAGACATCCTGCACCAGCATTTATCCTTCAAAATATGTCACGCCAACCTTTTTACCCATCTTGTTAAAATTTCTAAGTACTTCAGCAAACTTTTACTATGGTTAAGTTCACTTTTTGGGGTCTCTTTCTATTATGGTTAAGTTCACCTTTTTGGGGTCTCTTTCTATTATTCATTTAAGGGAACTAGATATTGATTATATAGAACAAAAATTGAATATTGCCACTTGCCATCTCATCTCCACGTAATGATTAATTGCATGGACAGTTTGTTGTTGTGTCCCTTCAAGTTGTTTCCAATTTATGGTGACCCTAAGGCAAACCTATTATGGGTTTTTCTGGGAGAGTGTGTGACTTGCCCAAGGTCACCCAGTGGATTTCCATGGCCAAGCAGGAAATCAAACGCTGATCTCCAGAGTTGTAGGCCAACACTCAAACCACTACACCACACTGGCTCTCCTAGTCAGATTTTAGTTACCTTTTAGTTACCTTTTTACTTAATAAAAAGGGGTAAAGGAAGAAAGGGGAAAGCAGCTAGCAGCACCTTTGAGACTAATTCATTTATTTTAGCACACATTTTTGTGGATTTCAACCTTCTGTTGCAGATGCATGGGTAGCATATAGTGTAAAGCCACCAAGAAAATCCACATTTCATTCCTAAAAAAAATCTCAATTTTAGGGGCTTGGATAATTGATAAATTCTTGAGGGTTGGCTTTTAATCACCAGCACTCAGGATTAAGCTAATCAGAGTATCAGAATGACTTGCTGTAGGATATGGGTAGGAATTGTTCAATTAAGGTTTCCCTAGTTAAAGAGAAACTGCTTTGCTACAAGTTCACTGTAAATGACATTCTGAAATAGTTAAGGTTTTTCCCCCTCCTGCATTTCTTTATATGATTAGTCCCAGCAGAAGGTCCTACAGCTGAAGAAGTAGAGGACATTGATAAAAACCATGCTACCATAAAATGGAAGGCAATACCAGAAGCAAAGAGAAATGGTTTCATCACTAACTACACTGTATTTTATAAAGCTGAGGATGGAAAAGAATTTGGTAAGTAAAACGTAGAGGCATGTAATAAAGGATATAAGGGATGAAGGAAAGGAAAATGATGCCAAAGCACACCTCTATTTTCACACCCAGTCATTCAAAGAGGCCAAAAGCAATGCTGTGTCAGAGAGAGGAGAGCGGTCAGTGCTTCTTTTAGGTGATGGACTAATCTGTTGCCTTTCACCACTCCTCAGTGAAGGAGATGGTCCCTATTTTGATAAAAGTTAAGGTACAGTACATACATTGACCCATGGATAAATTGACCCAATTTTTTCAAGTCAAATGTTTGACTAACATTTGACTAAAACATGAGTATATACAGTAGTTGTGGGGCTTGCAAGAGCCCAATGAGCTTCTAGTAGTATATTTCCATGTGAAATGTTTTCTGTTTTCTTACAGCAGATATGATGAGACACATAAAACCATAGAGTTGGAAGAGACCACAAGGGCCATTCAGTAAAACCCCTGCCATGCAGGAACTCTCAATCAAAGCATCCCTGACAGATGGCCATCCAGCCTCTGTTTAAAGATCTTTAAGGAAGGAGACTCCACTACACTCTAAGGGAGTGTGTTCCACTGTTGAACAGCCCTTACTGTCAGGAAGTTCCTCCTAGTGTTTAGGTAGAATCTCTTTTCCTGTAGCTTGCATCCATTGTTTTGGTTCTCTGGAGCGTCAGAAAACAAGCTTGCTCCCTCCTCAATATGACATTCCTTCAAATATTTAAACAGGGCTATCATATCACATCTTAACCTTCTCTTCTCCAGGCTAAACATACCCAGCTCCCTAAAGCGTTCCTCATAAGGCATGGTTTCCAGGCCCTTCACCATTTTAGTCACCCTCCTTTGGACATGCTCCAGTTTGTCAGTGTCCTTTTTGAATTATGGTGCCCAGAACTGGATACAATATTCCAGGTGGAGCCTGACCAAAGCAGAATAGAGTGGCACTATTACTTCCCTTGATCTAGACCAGGAGTAGGCAACCTTTTTGAGCCGGGGGCCGGGTTGGTGTTCCCCAGGACCAACGGGTGGGGGGGGGAGCCAAATAAATAAAAATAATATAGGACAACATTTTCAAATGTAGGACACATTTTTTGAAAATGGAGGACATGCGAAAAAATTTGATGATTTTTAAAAAATGTTAATGAGACTTCCGGGAATGGCGGAGTAGTAAGAGAGTCGCAAGTCACAAAGGCAGGTGACAAGCGGCACCCACTCACGGATTTTTAGCCAGTTTCAAGACCAACTTTCGGCAGCGAAAGAAGGCTAGCATCCCCCCAATAAAGGGGATCCGGACGGAGCCCGACGGGGTCCCCATTTTGGAGGATTCTGCTGGATTCCCCTTGGCATCTCCAGGGGGAAACCAAAGAAACCGCCGGGGATGGAGGGTGAACCGCGGCCGCGAGCGGTGGCTGAAACCATATTAGAAAGACCGCAGCAGCAAACTCCGCAACTTAAACCCCTGTAAGGGTAAGAAGATTCAAAAAGCGCATGAAGGTTTGGAATTAAAGATCCCCAGGAGTAAAACTTCATCGGAGGACTGCAGAACCCAGGGGGAATCCACGGAGAGAGACCAGTATTAATGAAGACGAGATTATGTGACTAAAATACTGATTTATGGGGAATTGAAGGCTGAAGAAAATAGAGTGAGAGGGAGTTGAAGTAAAGTGAATAATAAGGATAAGAAGATCGGGAGAAAAGTTAAGGTGATCCAGGAAGAGAAGTAGACGTGGAGGAGAAAAACCAGGAAGGATTGATGAGGTGAGGGAGAGGAGCAAGGAAGAGAAACAGACAAAAGAGCGTTGTGTGAAGCGGGGAGGAGAGCCAGGATGAGAAGCAGACGGAGAGGAAAAGCCAGGACGAGAAGCAGACGGATACGAGGACGAGAAGCAGACGAAGGAGCCAGAGGGAGAAACGGGGAGAAAGCTAGGGCGAGAGGCAGACAGAGCGGTGAATTTCTAGGATGAGAAGCAGACGAAAACGAGGACGAGAAGCAGACGGTGAACATAAACTGAGATAAAGCAACAAATACTTTTGTAAAGCCGGACGGAGAAGCAGATGAAAACGGACGGACAAAGGAAGAGGGGGAGAACGAAGACTGGTAAAAGAAAGGGAAAGGCGGGACTCAGTGTTGATTAAAATAGGGGAGGCATAAAAGGGAAGCCAATCGAAGGGGAAAGAACCATATTTTGGTGCGAGGGATACCCGTAGAAACAAAGATTGTAAAGGGAAATACCTCCATATTAGGAAGCTGGCTCGGCATTTTCAAGGCTGCAGAGTGCGTGGAAAGCAGGAAACAGGGGAAGGGAAGCGAGTGAGTAAAGGAAGGGAAAATAAAGTAGCAAGAAGGTGGGGTTTAACAAAAAAAAGAGCCAATAGGGAAACAGCGATGCCAGTAGGAAAGGAGGATTATAACAGCCTACCCCCATTTAAACGGCGTTTATTAGATAATAGGAGAGAAAGGAAACAGCGACACTGTTAGGAAAGGAGGGTAACTGCGAGCTCTGGGAATTGTGATATAAGGAAGATACGTCTGCATTAAATAGCCCACTTCACTAATTTAAATAGCGTAATAAAAATGGGGTAGTGACCCCCAGTGGGAAGGAGGGATATTGCTGGCCTAAAATAACGGAATCTGACATTTAGACAGTGAGATAAGAGGGGAAATGTAGGGGAAAAGTTATGAGTAAAACATATACAACAACAGTGATGACTACGAGGGAAATGATGGCAAAGGAGAGAGAGAGAGAGAGAAAAGAAGGGGCAAGGACAAGGAGAACAAAAACAAACAATAACAAGAAGAGCATCAATTGAATTAAAAGCACCGGATCCAAATATAAAAGTTCTTGAGGCAATACAAAGAATTGAGACAAATATAAGGCAGGAGATTAAGGACTCAAGAGACGAGTTAAGAAGAGATTTTAAGAGAGATATTGATGACTTGAAAGAGACAATGAAAGGGATGATGACAGATATAAAGATGATGAATAAAAGGATGGGGGACCTAGAAGCGAGGACGGAAAAAGTAGAGAAAGTTACTAAAGATTTAGAACAAACACAGAAACATGAAATAAACCTACAGAGACTGAAAGAAATTAAAGACAGGGAAAAATGTATTAAAATATGAGGGCTGAAAGAACAATTTAATGAAAACTTGTATGATAAAATTATCCCAGTTTAGGCTAAACTATTAGAAACTTCTACAGACTATGTGGATGCAGAAGTGGATAAAATCTTCCAAATAAATTCCACGGCAGCAAGAAACCGGAATCTACCCAGGGATATCGTGGTCTATTTCATAAGGGAATGGATAAAAGACAAGATTATACAGGAAAGCTATGAGAAAAGAGTAACTATAGACGGAGCAGAAATTAAAATCTTTAAAGATGTCCCCACGGAGACGTTGAGGAGAAGGAGGGATTATACGGTACTAACAAGAATACTACAGGAGAGGAAGATTAGATATAAATGGGAACCCCTGGAGGGGATATCGTTTACGTGGAAACAAAAGCAAATGAAAATAGATACCCCAGAAAAAGCAAGAACCTTCTATAACAGATGGTTTAGAGACGAAGAAGCAAAAAACAGAGAAAGGAAAGAGAAGGAAAGGTCGGAACTGGAGGAGAGTAAAAAGGAAAGTATACTGCTGGAAGAAAAGAAAGAATACACAGGAGCAATAAGTAAAAAATGTTAATATAAATGCATGTTTCTTAGGCATGATCAAAATGGAGGACATTTCGGTATTATTCCTAGACAAATGGCAGAAATGGACTTCCCTTTCTGCTGGCAACCCCCACCCCCCCCCATTCAACAGCACATTTGGGCATTGAACATGGCTTTACTTAAGATGGCCTCTTGCATATTTCAGAGGCTTATTGCATAACCAAACTCTTTGGGTTTCACACTGAACATGGGTTCACATGGCTATGCATATTGAACATGTCAAGGTGGTTTCACAGTTCTTGCACCAAGTGTACTTCTCAGAAGTGTGTACTACTTGGTCAAGGGACTTTGGTTTTTCTTCACTGCGCATGAGTTTGTAAAAATCACAGCAATTTACATTGGCCGTGCTTCTGAAGCGGGCTCATATCAATATCACCATCATCATCATCGTTAAAACAAAGCAGACCTGTAAAAATGGAATGGAAATCCTTCTCCTGCTCCTC
Organism: Sceloporus undulatus; assembly: GCF_019175285.1. Taxonomy (NCBI): domain Eukaryota; kingdom Metazoa; phylum Chordata; class Lepidosauria; order Squamata; family Phrynosomatidae; genus Sceloporus; species Sceloporus undulatus. The sequence goes on along the minus strand of NC_056523.1, from coordinate 300,693,939 downwards.
TTCTTCTTCCTCCTCCTCCTCCTCTTCCTGCTCCTTCCTTCCTCCCTCGTCCTCCTCCTCTTCCTCCTCCTTCCTCCCTCCTCTTCCTTCCTTCCATCCTCCCTCCTCCTCCTGCTCCTTCCTCCCTCCTCCTCCTCCTCCTCCTCCCCGTGCACCTGCGCTAGAAGCCACGCGCGCTTCAGTGACAGGCCAAAGGCCCCACGGGGCTTTTGGCGGTGGCAATCGGCAGCAGGACCGAGCTGGGGCTGGTCCCAACGGCTCGGCGGGCCGCATGTGGCCCGTGGGCCGCAGGTTGCCGACCCCTGATCTAGGCACTATACTTTTATTGATGCAGCCTAAAATTGCATTGGCCTTTTTAGCAGCCGCATCACACTGTTGACTCATGTTCAACTTGTGGTCTACTTAGACTCCATGGCCAGTTACAGACTGCCAAAATAAAGTTGCTTCGGGTCTCTTTGGAGGTATGCTGTTTAAATGATGCATGCATCCTAAGAATCCGGAAGCTGCACCAAAGCTGCACTCCAGTGCTTAGGAATGGAGTGTGGCTTTGGCATGACTTCTGGACTCTTAGGACCCATGCATCATTTAAATAGCATACCTCCAAAGAGACCTGAAGCAGCTTTATTTTGGCAGTCTGTAACAGGCCCTAGATCCCTTTCACACGTAGTTTCATTCATCCAGGTGTCTCCCATTCTATATCTGCATTTCATTTTTCTGCCCTAAGTGCAGTACCTTACATTTCTCCATGATGGATTTCATTTTGTTAGCTTTGGCCCAGCTTTCTAGTCTATTGAGGTCATTTTGAATTTTGATCCTGTCCTCTGGTGTATTAGCTACTCCTCTTAATTTGGTGTCATCTGCATGGCTTTTCTCTCTGTATGTAAATAATCAGGCATGACATTGCTTGCAGTGATTTAGCATTTGTCTTAGCCAGCCATGGCTAATTTCCATTCCTGTTCCTGGTAATGGGAAGGAGAGTCAGCAAGATCTATACTATATTGTAGCCAGTGCTCCTCCTCCTCCTTCCTGCACAGTGGGACAGATTGCAACCATGGGCTCTGTGCTAGCTGCTTTGTTCTGGCTGCTGTGTACTGCAACCATGCAGTGACTCATAAGACTGGAATATTGGACTGGAACTGTCATCTTCCAGACTTACAGAGTACTGGTGGCAGTTCATCCCACTTAAGTGGGGAACACACTTGAAAAAGAGCTGTAGATGGCTTGAGGTTAACTTTAGAGTTAAGAGTGACTGAGAAGCAGAATTTAAAAATATAGCCACGTTAGTCTGTAGAATTAATATGTATAAAGATTTGTAGCATCCTTGAGACTAAATGAAAAAAAAAGAAAATAAAGATGTTTGTACCATGAGCTTCCTTAGACTTTAGTCTACTTCTTCAGATGCTTATGGTGGAGCGGAAGCCAGGGACAAACAGGAGTGCAAGTGTTTAAGTGAAGAAAACTGAAAAGGAATGTTGGCTACTGCATACCCAGTCAGCTTGAGTAGAACCCATGGGCTCTACATGGTACGTAGTTTGCAAAGGGCTCCTCACACATTGGTCCTTAGGAACAACATCCCGTTGTTTGCACTTGTTGAGAAAGAAGTTATCTCTCTGTATCTGGGCAAGTTTCTTGAAGAGGTTGATGGATTTCCACTTCATTCAGCTAAATCTGGTGCTTTCCATAGTGGTAGAATTTAAAGATATGGCTGTGTTATATAATTTAAATATATAGCCATGAGAAGCAGAATGTTAGTGTATTGGTAGAAAGAGAGAAAGGAAAATGGAAGACAGGGAGAAGAGATGGGCACACTCATTTTCCAGTAAGACTCTAGTGGGAGGTGGACTGGGATCAAAGAATACAAGATGGAAAGTTTTTCGAAAAACCCTCCCCAAAAACCCTTGCTTTACAGAAGGACAATTCAGAAAGAATGACAAACGGATACATTTTCTTACTCTTTAGAACTGGATTCATAAAATACTTGGGTTTGGGAATCCATCCTATTTAGATAATGAAGCAAGGGGATGCCTGGAAAATTTAAATGGAAAAATGTCCTCTATCCCTTCTCCATACTTGAAATTATTTCCTCCTTTGAAGTCTAAACTACACTGCAAAGCTGTTCCTAAGGCATGGATGGGCACTGTATGACCTGCCAAATGTTGGAGGACTACAGCTCTCATCAGCACTAGGCGACATAGCCAGTGGTGAGGAATAATCTCACAACTGGAGGGATATATTTTTAATTTTCCATTGTGTCATATGCTGCATTGTTTTCCTCTGGTTTTGAGATGTAGCATTTTGGATGTCCTGCTGTTGCATGCGTTCGTTATTTCTGACGTGGTGGCAAACCTATAATGGATTTTCTTGCCTTCCTCTAAGGCTTAGAAAGTGTGACATGCCAAAGGTCATACCATGGGTTTCTGTGGCCAAGCAGGGATTCAGATTCTGGTCTCCTAGTGTCCTGGCTCTGTTAGATGTCCTTCTACTCAGTTTGGATTTGTTTCCTTTCATATGGCTCTTGGAGAATTGTCAGGCTTGCAGTAAATGAATAATATCACAAGAAGAGATCTCTACTAAACCCTACATTTCTTTCTTGCTAGGAGAAACTGTGGATTTCAGTGTTCTACAATACCGATTTAAGTTATTGCAAGCTAATACCAAGTACACAGCTCACGTTATGGCAAGCACCATTGCCGGCGGAAAAAACGGAACAGCAACCACATTCATCACCAGCAAATTGAGTATGCTATTTTGTGCAAATAATATCTCTATTTATTTATTACTTTTTGATGTGTGTCTTTTGTGAAGCATTTATATCCTGTTCTGTGAACAGAAAAGTTCACAGAGAAGATTATAGAGTAGTAATAGCAAGACAGTGTCTGCCTTCTGTTGTACAACCTGGAAAAAAAACTCCACAAACACACAACAGAAAACAAGAAGGAATGAGGAAGAAGTGGGGAGACCACTGTTACCAGTTTTTAATGTTGACACAGCTGTAACATTATAATTATTTGCATTTCTTAGATTGTTGGTGTTACTTCCTCCCATCTTCACTCCTCCTTCTTCTGACTGCTGTTCTTAGGATGTTTTCTGCATACAATTTGAACAAGTATGGTGAGAGAATGCATCCTTGCCTGACCCCGTTGCCAATTTGGAATCAGTCTGTTTTTCTGAATTCTGTTCTGATGGTAGCTGCTTGTCATGACTGAAGATTTCTCATCAGGACTATCGGATCTAGTGGCACACCCATATCCTCTAGAGCCATCTATAGCTTTCCATGATCTACTGTATGCAGTCAAATGCTTTACTATAGACTATTAAGCACATGGTGATTTTTTTTTATTCCTTTGTGTGCTCCATTAGCCATCATATGTTTGCAATGTGGTCCCTAGTGCCTCTTCTGAACCCTGCTTGCGCTACTAGGATTTCTCTCTCCTTGTAGTCTCTGCTGCAGAATTTTGAGCAGAATTTTGCTTGTGTAGGACATTAATGCATTGTCCTATAACTGCTGCAGTCTTTTATGTCTCTTTTTTTCTACATTGGGATAAATATTGATCTCTTCCTGTCTTTTGACCATGGTTTTGTTTTCATATTTGTTGACATATTTTAGTTAGCACTAGCGCTGATTCTGTCTGTGTGCACTGTAGCAATTCAGTTGGCATATCTGTGTTCCTTGTTTATACCAATTTCACTTTTTGCCACTTGGAACAATTATTACAGAAGTCAAAGATGCAAGTGCAAAGGCAGGCCTAATGCTGAATATAAAGAAAACAAAAATAATGACCATGGAAGAATAAATTATAATAGTTAAAGAGTTGCCCTACCTAGGATTAAACATTGATCAGAATGGAGATTGCAGCCAAGAAATAAGATGACTAGGGATAGGAAAGGCAGCTGTGAAAGAACTAGATACAATCCTAAAGAGTAAAGACATACAACTGAGCACTAAAGTCAGAATCATCCAAGCCATTATATTCCTCATCACCAAGCAGACAGGAGGAAAATCAATTCATTTGAGATGTGGTGCTGAAGAAGAGTGTTGAGGATACTGTGGACAGCCAAAAAGACAAACAAATGGGTCCTTGAACTCTCTCTGGAAGCCAAGATGATGAAACTGAGACTATTGTACTTTGGCGACATCATGAGAAGGCATGAGTAACTCAAAAAGACACTAATGCTAGATAATAATAATAATAATAATAATAATAATAATAATAATAATAATGTTTTATTTATAGACCGCTATTCCACAATTATCATAGTGGTGTACAGATGGATCGAGGGCAATAGAAAAAGAAGACCACACAGCCATTGACTAGATTCAGAGGCATGAATCTACAGGACAAGTAGAGCAATAGAGGATAGAGGGGCTTGGAGAGCTCTCATCAAAGGGTTACCATGAATCAGGGCTGACTCAAGGGCAGCTAACAACAACAACAAATATTATAATGGCTGCAGTCTAGCTGGAAGTTGTTGGTTTTCTCGTCACTAACAGCTGAAATAGTTCAAGGAGAGGGAGAGCCAGAAATTGCAGTACTGTACTTAGTTGACATGACAGAGAAGCAATGCTCCTTGCTTCTGCTGAAGCTTGATGAGAGTTGGGGAAGAGGCAAACTGATGAAGCTAGCATTCTCAGCTGAGCTAGTGGAAAGACCTTCTCCAGCTCTGTTCCTGCTGCATCCTAGTGGTTGCTGGGTGACATCCGAGAGAGGTATCTCTGACTGCCATTTTGTTGTTCCACCTGAACTCAGATCTGATTTCGGTGACATTTATTCAGTGAAAGTATGAGTTATTTAATATTTGAGGTCTTTAAAATATTTTGATTTTTGAAGTGATGTTTTCCTTTCTCCTGCCTCTCCTTCAGGTGTGGTAGATATTATTCTTATAAATGTCGTTGTTGGAATGTTCATGCTGTGCCTCCTAATTATTGGCATATTGGGGGCTGTAAAAAGACATATGTGAGTACATTTTAAAATGCATGTTTGTTTTTGGAATGAAAGTGCATCATTGGTTATATACAAGCATAGTTTAAACATATTTGCTAAATTTTCTATACTCCCTTACTGGTGACAACCCCTGTCAACCTAATTTAATGGGATTTGTACAGAATTGCACAATATGTTGTTACATGAATATGTTTCTGAAAAATTATCAGAATGAAAAAGCGGAAGTTCTTACTGAGCTTAGAGCTGACTTGAAAGAGCGTACCAGAATTGGAATTTGTGACAAGATACATAAATAAAAACATTGCTCCAAGTACTGTCCTGAAGTATGTAGAACAATTTCTTTTAATTTATTAAAAATTTCACATATCAGCAAATACTTCACACATTGATAGAAACTATGTGACTAATTAAGATAAATATTTTCTAACAAAAACAAACAATTTAATATTTTTTTAAAACAAAAGTGATGGAGTTAAGTTGGAATTTACTGTGAACCTAATTCCAAATAAGGCTACTAATTAAGTTGGAGATAGTGCGACAACAAATTTTACATTTCCCAGCTAGTTCTCCTGAAATTTTGTAGAACTGCTTGCTTTTTTTAGTCCCACGGGATTGGGGAACTACAGTATTTAGTGCTGGATTGTGTTGAGAAATCCAGCAGGGAATCAGTAAGATACAAATAAGGGTATGGAAAAAAGTAAAAGGGTTTGTGATGGGTTTGGTGAAAAACTGGGTTTTCAAAAATTAATTCAGATCTTTTCTATCTCTCAAGCTCAAAAGAAGGATAGGGACGGAGAAGTTACAGTAAAATCTTCAATGGCATTTTTCAACTTCAGTCTGGCAGTGCATTTAGTGGAGGCATTAGATTTAAATTTAAATGAAGTATGGTGTACAGTTAAGAGTTACTTTTTCCCTTTCCAATATAAATGTAATTCAATGATACATTTTAATTTATGAACAATTCAATAGATGCACTAGTCCTTTCTTACCAGAGTTCTATTCTGTTGTCTTTTGTGGCTAAATATTTTTGTTTCAGCAGGTTAAAAGATGCTCTCTGGCCTAAAATACCTCACCCCCACATTATGGCAACAGTTGTTACCATGGACCAGGTAAGAACAGATTTATTTTTGAGCAAACAAAGAAAACTTATGAAAAGAATGTATGTTTAAATAAACATAAACATCAGTGTATCCAGTGGTTGAGCACTGTGCTATTGATAATGGAGACAGTGGGATCCTGTGAGATATTGGGGCAAGGGCAATCCTTGCCTCTTTCCTCTCATCTGTTTTCCTTTTCAGGCTTCCTCTTGGCACTTTGGAGGGAGACTGGCAAGATGAAGAAGCTTTTCTTACGTAGCATTAATGACTAGCTGTGGAACAGCAAACCATATCCTATGAGGAGAGACTTAGGGAGCTGGATATGTTCAGTCTGTCATATTGAGGATAGAGCAAGCTTGTTTTCTGCTGCTCCAGAGAGTAGGACATGGAGCAATGGATACAAACTGCAGGAAAAGAGATTCCACTGCAACGTTAGGAAGAACTTTGTGACAGTAAGAGCTGTTTGACAGTGGAACATGCTCTCTCTTGGATCTCCTTCTTTGGAAGTTTTTAAACAGAGGCTAGATGATCATTTGTCAGGAGTGCTTTGATTGTGTTTCCTGTATGGCAGGGGGTTGGACTGGATCGCATTTGGGATGTCTTCCAACTCTATGATTCTGAGAAGGCCGTAGTTCGACTCTTTCTAGAACTGCTCTTTTCTGATATTTGTTAAGTACTTCCAGCAACTATCACCATCTGTATCTTTTCTCCCTCTAGGTGGCAGCAGTAGTATTGGGCCCACCTGCAAGCAATATCCCCACTGAACCAACACCCTTTCATTACTTTCCCCCTCAACTGCCTGCCTTCTCATGCATGGAAAGGATGAAAGAGTGTTAGCTGCAGTTCTTGATGGTCATGGCAGCCAGATCACTTGCTTTCTTAGGAGATTATCAGACGGGATGTGGGGGAGCTGAGAGTAAAAAGCATACTCCTGGCAAAGTTGCACAATTGCATTGAAGATTTTCAGACACATTGTGCTTATTCACTACTTAACCCATGAAGATCCAGGAATGCTCCAGCAACAAACCATTCACAGGGAAGTCCTAAATAAGCACAATGTGTCTGAAAATCTTCAGCACAATTGTGTGACTTTGCTAGGAGTATGCTCTCCCCCCCCAATTTTCCCCCATCTGATAATTTCCATAGAGATGTGAATGAATGATTAGCAAATGTATGCAGAAAGCAGATTGCTGCATGATTTACTTGCTCAGCTGGCTGGGCAAATAGCAGTGGATGGGAGGAAAACTTAAATGCAAGTGTAGGAGAAGCAATAGCAATAGTAGCTTCATTTATATACCGCTTCATGCCACCTAAGCTGTCTCTAAGTGGTTTGTAACTGTAAGCTAATTGCCCCCAACAAGCTAGGTACTCATTTTAACGACGTCGGAAGGATGCAAACCTGAGTTGAGCCTGAGCCCTGGTTGGTATAAACTCGCAGTCTTATGGTTTGTGAGTGAGTGGCTGCAGTACAGGCATTTAATCAATGGAGGAGTCAATGAGATTTGATTTGGATTGCTTCCCTTTCTCATCTATATCATGATAGCTCCTCCACCACTCATGTCCTTCTGCCAGCAATGGGTACAACTCCAACAAACAACTTTTGGGTATCTCTTCCTTAATATGTATTTGTTCTATAAGGCACACTGGTGGCTTTAGACCTCCAGTAGATTGAAAACGTTAAGAAATGTTGCAAGAATCACTTTTCATAGAATAAAAGTCAGAACAGACACATGACTGAAAAAAAGCCTTTGCTTTTTTGTTTACGTAATACTGATACCCAGGAAACAGAAGCAGCACTTTTATAAACAGTTTAAAAAAGCATTTTACTACTAATGTTGCAAGGCTAATGGATGGAAAGATTTTGTTACGACACACTAGTCATTTTGCACACATGGGCTGTAATCTGATAAACCTGCAGGAAGAGTGCACATTTCCAGCTGTGGACTGATGTTTTTGTCTGGGGCGAGGGCAGAGGTTACTGTCTTTCTTCATTCTTGCTTGGGCATGCAACAGGGACCATGGAGTTACATAGATACACCTCATTCCCTCAGCTACCTACCAGCTGTGGGAGTGCAACTTACATTCTGTCTTCACTTGTCTACTTGGACAAAAGAAGCAACTTCCAACCTGAGCATAAGGGCAGCTGGAATGTATCTGGGCACACTCCTGCTCATGATGGGAGCTGGTGAGGATGGAGCTGCATCTGAAAATACTTTGGCAGCTCTTGTGCATGTTGAGGACTGTGCAAGATACCTCCTTCTGCAATGTAAAAAAGAAACTCAACATTTCACCAACAGGATTCTAGCCATGAATTCCACTAGACAAAAGAATTAATAGGGCACTTTACACTTTCATGTCACTACGAAGCTCAGAAATGTACTCATCTGAAGTGACAAGCAAGGATTTTTTAAATTGCTAAATATTAAAAAGCAGGTTAATTACTCCCCATATAGACTCTACTGTTTCTTTTTCCCACTTGCAGCAGCCAGTACCCTTGAGAAAATCGCCTTCTGCGGATGAAACACACATCATTATTTCAGAAGTACAACCTTGTAGCAAGGAGCAAAATGAATTTGAGTTTACGAATTCTGAAGACTGCCTCAATGAGACAGATGATGCTACAGAAGTTATGGTTGGCAGCAAAGACACTTTGTGGAATGAAGAACATGAAGCACATCCACCAACATTCTATCCTGAACATGATTTCAGGAATCCCACTCTTCCTGATATGAAAGGGAATTGTTATGACAACCAGGAAGTTCAAGATCAGCCATATTTGAAGGAATTCAACCCCTATTTGAAAAACTCAGTCCCCACAAGAGAGTTCATACTTTCTGAAAACCTAGTCCAAAATATAGAAGGAACTAACACTCAGCCTGTTCCCATGACCTCTTGTCTGCCAAATAGCACTGAGCAACCTTATGTAGCACTAGATACATTTACATTACTCCCAAAGCATTAATAAACTGTTTTGTTTCAAGCAGTTTCAAAATGAAGTCTTGCACACTGTCTGTGCTACTTGTATATAACTGTTAGGAAAAAAAATGACTGCCTTTTTGAATATTTACCTTTTGATCTGCTCTTTGAAACTCCTGCAGTTCCTTTCTGCTTTTAAAACTACTGGGAGTGCTGGGGTGGGAGGAAGCAAATTTAAGTAGAAAGCTAGCCAAATACAGGTGAATAATGTAATTGCATTTTTCTTGCAGGAAAAGCTGATTGGTACCTTAACGGACTTGTTATTAAACAACTTTTCATTGGCCACAGTGGGGTAGAAATTGTGCTTTTCACGTATTGGATTGTAACTCCCAGCGGTCCTAGCTAGTATAGCCAAAAATAAGAGTCCTATGATTTCTAACCCTGGACTATAGCATATAATTGTAAAGTCATTCCTCCCCTAATTTTTTTCTTCTTCAGATACCCCCAACTCTCTCCCCCCCCCCCCCCCACTGGCAATTTTAGGCCCAGAAGTCTTTTATTTCAGCAAGTGACCTAGAATTCAGCTTCTGGTTATTTCCTGGGTCTGAAAATGTGGCCCAATTACCCACCTCTTTGAGAATTTGGAAGCATGTATTTTTTTTTTCAAAAAATGGGAAGCTTTGTTAATATTACCTGTGATGCATTTCCTCCTGCCCATGCAGCTAGGGTTGAGAGAGTCCCTGTACTTTTCTAAGCAATGCCTCTGACATTGCTGGCTCAACTGGCAGTTATCCCAAGTAGTTTGTGCAGCATAACTGTTTGGGAGTGCAGTTTTAATCATAACTAAAATGACTTTTTTCCTTTGTTGCACTGATATTGTCTTTGCAAGTAAGTGTACACGGTCCCTCCAGTACACTATTATTGTAGAAGTCGGACCTGCATCTTGGGCCCAAAACAGACGGGCCAAATAATGTGGTTTCCAGCTGTGTTTGGGGTGTAGTGTTAACATGATCCATGTCCTGAATGCACCCAGAAACTATGCCAACATTGTGCCATCACCAAATAACTAGGCCAAAAAGGAGTGGCAAGAACCTGCTCATTTCTGCAGTCTGGTTCAGGACCCTGGCGGTGGCCTGGATTGGGCACATGCGGTTGCCGTGGCCCTGGCACAAATGGCACTGGCATGGTCCCGCCGTGGTCCTTTTGGACCATCTGTTTCGGGTCTTAGTTTCACTGCCACATCAAACCTTCTCAAAGAACCCTTTTCTTGGAAAACCAGGGACAATCAACCACCATTTCAAAGGAAAAAATTGGGCACCCACAAACTCCTCTATCCAACGTTTTGCCTGGCAGAATCACTCATAGCCTACTATATGAACAGGAGTTCTAATGTAGTAGCTGCAGATATGCAACTGAGATTTTCTTTTAATTCCCCCTCCCTCCAAAAACCTTTTACTTAGTTTTCTGACTATTGTTCTTTGTGTCATCCAAATAGGACATGGTACAGTTGGCTCTTCATATCTTTTTTTTTGGGAGGGGGGGGGGCAAAATCTGCAGGGACCTCAGGTTATGTTGTTTCCAACGGCAGTGCAAATTATGGTTTATTGTGGTACCAGAGCTCTCTGACAGAGAAGGCTAAATGTCTCACAGAACTACAGTTCTCAAGATTTCCTAGCATTGAGCCAGGGCAGTTAAAGCGGTCCCAAACTGGATTATTTTTGCAGTGTGTTTTGTACTCAAGCATGCGTGGTGGGTGTCAATATATTTTCTACTCTTAAGAGAAGCCACATCATATTTTTTAACCCATTGTTCAAACATATTTGAAATTCATAAAAGTGTTAATGTTTTTACTTGGATTAAATTAAGCAATCTCATTTAGACCAAAGACAGCCATCCTTTTATGATTCTCTAAATAAACATGTTTATAATCAGGCTGTATAAAATATAAGGATTAAGGAAACCTTTCACCTTCTAGTTGTTAGACTATAACTTCCACAATCCTGTGACTATCTGTTTCTATTCTATTCTAATTTAAACTATGGTTGGCTTGAAGTCATTCATTGCTCCAATATGAACTACTCTGAAATGTAAAATATTCAAAATGACCCATGAATATAATTTTGTTACAGTATCTAGGTAATTTTCTTTTTAAAATTGAAAACCTATTTTTGGCTCCATACAGACAGGCCCAAATAAAGCTGCTTCAGGTCACTTTGGAGGTATACTCTTTCAATGATGCATGCGTCCTAAGAGTCCGGAAGCTGCACCAAAGCTGCACTCCAGTCCTTAAGACTGGCTCGTGGCTTTGGCATGGCTTCCAAACTCTTAGGATGCATGCATGCATCATTGAAACAGCATACCTCTGCATTTTCTCTTCTCTGTTTTCTTCAATGTACTTACAGAGATATGCTTTTCCCCATCAACAAACTTTTGAATGTTTATCTTTCAATTGTACAAATGTATTAAAAATGCAATATATATATATATATATATATATATATATATATATATGGAAAAAAATAAACATGATTTAAATGGTTAAAAAAAGAAAAGAAACAGCATACCTCCAAAGTGACTCGAAGCAGCTTTATTTGGGCCTGTCTGTATGGGGCCTTTGATAACACTGATTGATTTCATGGTTCAAAAACAAAGAACTATTCTACTTTGTGGTTTTGCATTGTCACTTGAAATTGTTTGTAAAAGCAGCTCCATCACTGTAGCTTTCTCATTACAGAGAAGAAATATGGAACATACAAACAGTTTGCAAAGGAACAGGCCTGAGGCTGACAAAATAGGTAGATTTTTATTATTCAGAAACTGGCTTTTGAACCAATCAAAGGAATCTTTAAATTTTTGAAGCATGTATTGTGTTTTCACTCATTTCACAAAGATGCTATGATATATTGTTGTCATCAACTGTGTTTCCCACAGTGATTCTCCAGTATTGCCAAACTTTATTTTGTTGATCCCTTCCTCTCTGCTATCATGAACTGTCATCCCATATACTTCAAAAATAGTAATAAAGATACCACTAATGGATTTGATCCACAGGCAATCTGCAACCATCATTGACTAGCCCTATGTTGTTTTCCTTAATTGTGATCTGAAGGACACAATATCACTGAGCCAAATTTTTTACTCCATCTAGTGAGGTATTTGTAATATCAAGGTATTTCAGTGCTAGAAACCATCAATATTTGATATTTACGTGTCAATTGTAACTCATAACTTCCAACAAATCATTTGCTCATCAGGCCACTGCTGTTTTACCATCATAAATGTACTATTACAGCCCCATTGTTCATTGTTTTCTAGGAACTGAACAACCTACTAATTTACAATAAACTTCTGTTCAGCAACTTTCCATTAATCTATAATGTATATATTGACATCTGAAAGATTTGGTTTCTCATCTGACAAAACAAACTCAATGACCACAGAAGAAAGATTCTAAAACGTCAATGCAGCTTTGCTTTTAACATTCCTGTTCTCCTTTAGGGGATCCTTCTCCCCACCTTTTGGAGGGAGGCAACATGGTGAAGTCACGGATAGGAATTTTAAAAAGGCAAGACGTAAACACGGGTTCCTCCTGAAGCAACACTCAAGTATATCTCATTTTTACCTCTTATACACAACAAAATGTAATTTGGAATTGTTTCAGTCCAGATAATTCTTGAGAGGCCAAAATGCAGTAACCATTAGAGCTCAAAATGAAATCATGGCATGTTTACTGAAATGTGCGTTCTTACTGATTGCAACGTTAAGGATTCAATCTTATATTCAACTTACATACAAGTGTCACTAAAATCAACAGCAGTTCCTTCCATCTAGATAAGTATAGGTTTTGCACTGTAGATTTTCACCTTCTTGAGCTGATAAAAAACATCCATTACCTCCCGCATTGTCAATAAATAAGACACTTAGCATGAATAAATGGCAAGCAACACTACTTCGTAATAATTCGAGATAATATACATTTCAATTGATAAGGCAAACAGAAGTGCACAGAATTTTGAGACAAGCTAAATTGCCAGGGGAAGATATTACAGAGACATGTCACATTTCTTTAAAAAAGTACTCAGCACAAAGCTTCCATAGCACTGCCACTAGATGAGAAGCTTAGCTGACGGTCAATATTAAGTTTTTTTATTTGTATAAACCTGATTTTTTAAAATTTGTTTAAGCTTGCTACAAGGTAGAAAATTTGACGTTCACAGAAAATCACATTAAAATGTAATTTGCTGATTGCAAAACCATCTTTCAAAATGCTCTGAATATATAGAATGGACAGCATGGCTTCCAATGCATGTGATGCTAATTTTGTTTGGAAACATTTATCATGCAGCTCTCTCACTTTAGAGTTAGTTATCAAAACAAGTGACAAGACAAACATATTTTGCCAAAAAGATTCTCTGTTAAAGCAGATAGTCCATTACATTAAGGCCACAATTGAACTTGGTTTTGTTGATTTGCCACTAAGCAGCGTCCATTTATTTTATCAGGGCCTGTGCTAGAAAAGTCTCTTAATGAATAATATTTTATAGAGGCTTAACTATGTAAACTTTGCATAAAGATCAGAAACTCCAGCAAACAGAAGGCAAACTTGAAAAGTTGTTTTTGAGGAACAGCCAAACCAGAACATATGTTAGCATTCATTACACTTCTAAGCACCCAGATGAAAATATTAGAAAACATGCAAGTGGTATTATTGAGACTTGTAGTACTGACATGTAAGTAGTAGTATATCTAGGCAGGAGAAGAACTCGAATGGCACAAATTCTTATATTTACTCATGAACATAGCTGAACCTTTGGAAATATTTGAATTATTTACAGCTACCCCCTGAGCTGACAGCTTACTGACTAGGCATCACAACTCTAGAATCATGATCATTTTCTAGCCACTGAGACTTTAAAATATTAGAGTTTCACATTGTTAAATTGTTGAGAAAGAATCAAATAAAACGTTATTTCTTGTCAAACAGTTGTAGTGTTTCTGGATTTCTTTAGAACAAGCCTCAACGTATTAATACGTAAAAAGTGAAACATTCAGTCAACTTGCAAGTGAGGTTCAACTGTCCCAGATGATTTTTAAGGTTCACAAAAATGTCTTCAGCAAAAGCATTTCTCTATGTGAAGTAGCAAAATTGCAATTCTTCTTGGTGTCCTCTTCTTAGTGACCACACTGCTTCCTTACACTACACAAGGTATTCATAATGACTGCAGGGAATACACGTATCTGGTATTGCCATTCAGTAACAGACCAACAAATATCTACCCATAATATGTTTGCCCTATAATTCTGTTATCCAATATTAATGAGGATATAGTTACTTGACCCAAGGCTCATCTGGTAAAAGAACAGGCTTACCTGTCATTGTGGTTCTTTGAGTGGTCATCTATGAATGCACATGAATGGTTGTTTGTGCCTGCATAGCATCTCCTTTGGGACCCTTTGAAGCAAAGCAGTTTTGATGGGAACCCTGTTCCTGCTCCTGCAGGTACAAAGACCCATTTGTTTGATTCACAGAGACCATGACCAAGTAGTAAAAGAAAAAAAGTGCACATACAGATTTTCTGGGTACTTTACAGGTTTGAATTCTAAATATCATATTTAAATTTGAGTAGAATTGGCTCCAACTGCAAGATAGGAAAGGCATAAAATACTGGCATTCAGTTTATTAATACCGTTTTGAAGCAGTCTTGAGTCCAAAGAGAGGAGAAATATTCTACTCCATTGGTTTATAGTTCTTTAATGACAAATAGAGCACCCTGAGGAGGTGATCCCCCTTCAAAGGAAAGAAGCCTTTGCAGACAGTCAGGGAACGTCTTAGACCATAGTCTTAAGATTTAAATTCTGCCTTAAGCCATTATGTTTGGCCACAGAAGGACAGAGGGGTTGGTCTCTGGATGATTTTTAAGGTAATCCATTCACCATAAAAGTACTGCATTTTTATTTTTGAAAATTAACATTAACCTAAAGAAAACAGAACATTCAAAATTAAATTATGTAATGTTTTCATAGTCTATGTGAAAGGAGGTATTCACAGTCAGTCATCTTCTTTATGTCTGCAACAGAATGAGGACTGCCTTCCATTCCATCTTAAAATGAAGTAGGATGTCCCAGAACAAAACAGAAGGGCATGAGGAAGGTGAACAAAATGTAGTGCTTGAAGAAATATTTCATTAAGAATGTCTGGAAATGCCTGTTTAAGATTTCCATACCCATTTTCTTCCACAAATAAATCTGAGGCAAGATTCAGAAACATCAGTTTAACCGATCAGAACCAGTGATGCAACAGTATCTGAGGAAGGCCTACCAGGGGACAGTCTTTCCTTTTCACTGGGGCATGTAGCCACCCTGTCTTACAGTCTGTGGTAGATAAGACTTTGGCATCTCATCATCAGTCACTATATTTATTCTCATGGCTTCAAGCTGCACAGATGGTCCCTCTGGGCTTGGGTGGAAAACTCCTGCTAAGGCAGCCCCCTGTTCATCTCTCTCTGGGCCAGAGTGACATGTTTGTGAGGCCTGATGCCCAGTGGTATCTTCTTCATTTATTGGAGAAATCTGTGTTACTTTGTCAAAGTGAGACCCCTCAGGGACCGCATCATTCCAATTAGCATTCTGTTTGAAATAGTGATGCCTTGGTGTTGAGTTGTCACTTCCCAGCACTTGCTGGTCCTCTGGCCTTTCTTCTGAGTCTAGCAGAGGCTGGGTAGACTCAGACCTGGAAAAGACTTGCACAGCAGGTATCTGATCCCGGTAACCACTGGGCACTACGGTTGAATACTGAACAGTGCTGGAAGTGTTCTGAGTAGGTTCCCCTTCATCACTGTCAGAAACACTCTGCCGAGGAGAAGACATGCAAGATGATCCTCCTATACCGCTGCTGTGGCCTTCTGAGGCATTTTTCTCCTTTTTAAGCATGTCAAATGGCTTCAAATCAGGCTCAGAAAGAGATTTCTTGTCAGCTTCAATTTCAACAATGCTGACATCAGTACAGCCCCCTTCGGGATAGATCTGCTCTTTGGAATTAAAATGCTAAAACGAAACAAAACAACACATTAAGATGCATCTTTATTTTAAATAAACTAACATCAGTATTGTGTTGTCCTTGCCATGTACTCATCATTTCTTATAGGAATACAAGCTTCCTATAATGTAAATTAATATGGGCCTTTGAATCACAGAACCACAGAGCTAGAAGAAACCTCAAGGGCCATCCAGTCCAATCCCCTGCCATGCAGGAACTCACAAAGAACCCCTGAGAAATGGCCAGCCTCTGTTTAAAACCTCCAAAGAAGGGCACTCCACCACAAAGCAGTGCGTTCCACTGTTGAACAGCTCTTACTATCAGTCCTTACTTGACACTTTGATTCTAAATCTAGGATAACCTCAATATATTGTTAAGGAAAGAGCCATTTCACTTTAAAAGTTTATTTAAGAGGGTTCTATCATATTTGCATTATTCATTGTGTAAGTCCAAAATGTTTCTGTACATTAAAGTTGCGTCTATTCAACATGCCATATTCTTTCCACTCAGAAATCACAAAAATATTTTTCTTACATACTGGTGCTTCGAACCAAATCTCTACCACACAACTTATATGACAGCATTGCTTTTATTTTTCTATACCATCAACTCTCTGGGCTTGGACTCAGATCTTGCCTTCTGCAAACAAAGGAGTCTTGGTCTGAGGAAGCCTTATAATCCAGTAGAGCATTAATGCTGGCAGAACAAGAAGGGCATTTTTGCCAATTTCCTCCCTTTCCATGGTATCTTCTATGTCCTCTTAAAACCCACTCTGGGCCATTAGGGAGCCATTAGTGGAGTAGTGCCAGAAATTTTGCCACAGCACTGTTTTGAGCATAATTCTGCTCATAAGTTGAAGATATAGCCATGTTAGTCTATAGACCAAACACATCTGAGGAAGTAGACTTAAGTCTACGAATGCTCATACTGCCAACTCTTTTCTTTAGTTAGTCTCAAAGGTGCTACAAGATCTCTCTATAGTAGTCTGCTCAAGGAGTGATCCCTATAGGTAGTAATAACCTCTGGATCCAACCCACTGTTTGATGCAGTTACAACAGGAATATAAAATTTCAGAGGAAAACATTGTTTTTTATTTCTTTTACCTTGGATGGTGTTTGTGGTGACCACTGAGCAATTACACTCTTTGAAGGATCAGGTACATTAGGCCAAATGTGTTTTTTGATGCTGGCAAAAGACAGAAAATAAATGAACCATGATCACAGGAATGTAGCAAAAATTCTCTGCATGTTTATTTATTGCTGATCATCTGACATAAAAAAATACAATTTAAAAAAATCTTCTAAAACTTTCTTTAAAAACATCAAATTTTAACTTTAACCACATTCAACTATGGACATGTAAATACATGGAGGTCGTTTGTATGATACTGTAATTTAAAGGTATAATTTGAATGTTGCTAGTTCTTTGTGTCACAACTATTACCATATTTATGGTAATAGTTCCCAGTGATATATGGGAATTATTATTTATGAGAAACTTTAGTACAAAAACATTACTAAAGAGTCTGTATAGTGTGGTATGGGAGGAGGTCAATGGAGACATGACACCATGAGTTACTGCACCAATCCTAGTGACCCCACTGACTTAATAATGGAACCTGAAGTTAATTTTAACTTTATGTGTTTTAAATTTTATATTTGTAATTTTTATATTTTTATGATTTTAATTGTACAATTTTAATTGTTGTGTTTTATGTATGTTAGCTGCCTTGGGTCCCACTTTGGGAGAAAGGTGGGATACAAACAAACAAACAAACAAAATTGTCTGCTTTGCCATTTAATAACCTTCAGCTTTTGCTGTATATGATCAAGTGAAACTCTAAACCCTTTATTTACTGCCTTTCAGAATTTATGCAGCCTATTATACAATATACAAAGTATACTTACATATCTCGTTTGCTGAAACAAACAAGTACACCCAAAAGAGTAAACAGTAGGGACGCTAGACACACAGGGACAACTATTGCTTCTATTTCTCCTTCCCCTAAAAGAAAACACAGAAATAAATTACTTTTCTGAAGCAATCCTTGAAAATTGTATGCTTTGCATTAACTCATTTTGAAACATTTCAAATCTATCAAGTAGCAATTCTGCTACATAAGATCATCCTAATCTCTTTTTACCTGTGCTAGTCTATGGCTGTAATAAAGACGAACTTTTGATTGATAAACATTTTAAGTGCCAAATGATGGCAATAATATGCAAGCAAATAATCTATGTTTATATTTATTATTTGCACATCTCATGTTTCCATAAACATTTATCACAAAAAAATTCCCACATAAAGTAAGTAAAAACATAGCAACATAAAAAACTGGTATGATCACATGAAAAAAACAAACGGTCAAGTTAAACACAGAGCAAAACAAGTCAGTAGCCTGTTTCTCAAAAGGAAATTATCCTACCCATGGAACACAGTCACTGTGAGGAGACAGACCGTCCTTAGAAAGAGGATTTACAAGGATAGGAGAAGGCCCTCAAAGAAGATCTAATAGCATCCACTGAAAAAGCCTTCTTGAATATGTGCAGATAATAAGCATATTACAAATGGCAGAAGTGACAAAACATTTTATAATATGGATTAATTTAAAATTTCTGTGATCATGTTCTATTTTTGCTATTTCTTTAAAAAAGAATAACCATGGAAAATACTGAGTTGATCAATCATGTCTTTCAAAAACTGAACATGTATAAAACACTTACCAAATTTATTTGTAGTAAATGTAAAAGCAGGGCCACTTCTTCCTCCTTTTTCAGTGTACGCTGCCATCTGTACCATGTATAATGTATCACTTGACAAGGAAGACAGCGGATACTCGGTTTTGGAAGAGTTCACTTTCACAACTAGAATGGAAAATTTTCCCCTTAATTACATTTGTTATTCCAATTTTGTAAACACCTCTTTTAACACAGTATCTTAAAAAAAACAAAAACAAACTGAAAAAGTCCCATGTACCAAAAATTCAAATTTTCATAATTCAAACAGAAAGATTACCTGCTGACCTTGTAAGATTTTGAGATATGTCAACCTGGATTTATTATTCTATTAATTTAATCAAAGTTATCTGTAATAACAATATCACTAAAATAAAGACTATGACATTAGGAAGTTCAAGACACCACTCTGTAAAACTTTTTACTCCCAAAAGTAAACTACAGTTGTCCCTCCATATTCGCTAGGGTTAGGGGAACAAGACCCCTGTGAATATGGAAAAACCTCAAATAACAAAAACACAGTTTTTACCTGAGAGGACACCTCTCTAGGAATCTCTAGGTCCTCCAGTGCAACTCTGTGGTCAATATCCAACATACACTGACCATAGAATGGCACGGGAGTAGCTACAAATGATCTTTCAGTGCAACGTTTAAAGTTGACCACAGAGTCGCACTGGAGGACCTAGACAGTCCTAGAGAGAACATAGTAATGAAATCCGTGAATAATCAAATCCGCAAATACAGAGGGATGACTGTATATCATTGATGATACAGTGCACCCACGCCCACCGCAGGCCTACCATCCATAGATTTGAGCTTCTGTAGATGGCAAACCCTGGCTTTTTAAATGGGTGTGTGTACACTGAAAACTACGAGACTTGAGGTCCCGTGTTTTTTGCTATCCATAGAAGGAAGTCTGGAACAGATACCCCACGGATAACAAGGGACCACTGCACATCCTTAATGGAGGCATTTTTTCCTCCTCAGAATGGGAAGTATTTGGACTACAGCCTACAAAAGCTGGAGCTCAGCAGAAACGGCTACTAAACCTAAACTATCCCACATATATGAAAGAGTCTGTAGAATGACAGCAAGAAGTCTACTGCTTCGGTGTGAAATAACATGACTCATCCCTCAAGGATGTGTTCTGTCTTCTTGAGGTGTGAGTAAGAAGCCCTTTGTTACATGAAGCCTTCCCAGTGCCATCAAAAATTGAAGTGAAACTGAAGTTCTCAATCAAGACAAACAAAAATGCTCACACACTCACCAACCAGAGCTCTTCCTTTTAAAATCATTTTTTTCCTGGAATCTTTCAAAACCCATCTAATTCATTTATAGTTTTTGATACTTCTGCACATTTCTGGCTCTTTGGATTTGTGTTATTTGTATTTTTTACTGATAAATAGAAAAAAAGCCTTTACATACATTACTGACTTTTTTGGTCTGCTGGTTACAATTTTTGAGTCAGGCATTTGTCTTGTTATCACTTGTAACCTGATCTTCAGCAGAAACTCACATAAAGCATACTATGCTTTTGAGGTCAAAAGATCCTACCCACCTGATCTTTTATAAGAGATCTTAAATACTCTGCTTCTGATCTGATTGTATGAATGTTAGTGTGAATGTTAGTTGATGATCCATTATTTTAGTGAATTAATAGTAATGTCATTGTTTTAACAATTGTATTTTATATGGAATTGTTTTACTGCTGTAATCCCGCCTCAATCTGCAGGGAGAGGAGGGCAATATAAATATAAATTATTATTAATTATTATGATAGTCTGGAGAATATTAAATTTGCCTTTAGTTTGCCTTTTCACCATCCCCAACAGGTGATAATCCTCAGTGATTTAAAGAAGTTGAACTTCATTTGAGAATAAAATTTTCAGTCACTCTAGGATGAGAAAGAATGTTTTTTTAACAGGAAACACTAAATTTTGGGAAGTTTCCAAAAATATGTTCCAGCAAAACTATTTGTGGGTGAGATACACAAATATGTGTAATATGAAATATAATGATGCTATTACTAGCATAAATGTTGATGAAATAAATTATAGAGGCAGCAACTTGCAAGAACATTTAAACAGTTTTTTTTAAAAAAAAAGGCTTTAGTACTATACTGTTCTCACTATACTGTGGAGAGACAACATGGAATAGTGGTTTGAGTGTTGGACCATGACGCTGGAGACCAGGGTTTAAATCCCTGCTCAGCCATGGAAACCCACAGGGTGACCTTGGGCAAATCACGCTCTCTCAGCTTCAGAGGAAGGCAAAGGAAAATCCTCTCTGAACAAATCTTGCCAAGAAAGGCCTGTGATTGGTTTACATTTGAGTCGCCATAGTTTAGAAACAACATGAAAGCACACAGCAACAACTATTGTTGCACAGTACACAATAAACAACACTGAAACCATGATTAGCAAAGACACAGTTACCTGTTTCATCACCAGTCACTGTTTTGTAAGATATTGTGTAGAATTTGATAAACCCATTTTGCTCTTCTACTGAAAGAGGTTTCCACTCTAAAATTGCTTCAGATTTTCCAACTTTCTTAGTCCGAACAGTGGGTCCATTAGTAGGAACTATTAATCAAAAAATAAATAATTTTTTATTTCTTAAGAGCAGCTTTTGGCAAGTATTCATCTCACTCAGCTGTTTCACAAAATGGTGAGCATGTGTAAATGAGGAAGAGAAAGAACATACAAATGAACTGAAACAATATGTCAGTCAATGTATTACAACAAAAAAGCAGGTAATCTGAGGATGTATTAACCATACCATCTTGTTGAAGGTATGCTCGTGTTGCTCTTTCTTCTCCTTGGCCATTAGCATATAATGGATATACAGTTATCTTGTAACATTTCCGTGGCTTTATGTCTCCTAAGAAAATAATTTGAGGATTTACATTCAAATACATCTCAGTTACATAACACTGCAAATACATCTCTCAATTACATAACATATGGCTGGGGCCCGCATGTGGTCTACCAAAGGATTTTGGGTGGCCCGCAGGTATATGGATGACATCAAGGCTCCTCTGCCGCTTGGCTTCCTCCTGAGGAGAGGGCCATACAGAGGGAAAGAGGAAGGGTGCATGCTCACCCTGCAAGGCTCCTCTGCTACCTGCTTTCTCCTGAGAAGGTCAGGCAGTGGAGGAAGAGGAGGACAGGTGAACACTTGCCCTGCAAGGCTCCTCCACTGCTTGGTTTTCTCAGAAAAAGAAGGCCGGCTGGAGGAGGAGGTCGAGGACAGGTGAACATCTGCATTGCAAGGCACTTCTGTTGCTCGGCTTTCTCCTAAGGAGAAGGACTGGTGGAGGAGAATGGGCAAATGCTCTCCCTGCAAGGCTCCTCCTTTGCGCAGCTTTCTCCTAAGAAGGCTGGGTGGCAGACGAAGAAGAGGGGCAAACGTTCACCCCTCAAAGCTGCTCTGTCACTCGGCCTTCTCCTGCAGAGAAGTCCAGGCAGATAAAAAGGATAGGAAAGGTTCCTCTGCTGCTCAGCTTTCTCCTGAGGAGGAGGAGAAAATTAATATTAATTATTTATTGTTAATTAATTAATAATAAATAATTAACATAATTAATTAATATTTAATTAAAACCTATCTGCAGTTCGAAGGAGTTTAGCCTATTTTAATTTTGGCCCCTACCTACTGCCAAGTTGTGCAGGCCTTGCTATAGAGAGTGACATTAGCTTGGAGCAGCCAAGGAAGGGTCTTCTCTGAGAATCTGTGGCCTGCACAATGACAGGACAGGTAGCAGAGATCCAGCCATACAGCACTGGTTTTAGCAATAAGTGAAAGAAAGGACCTCTGAAGTCACAATCTTTTCCTTGAATAGTCATGTATTTTTAGTCTCTTTCCAGGAATGCAGTATCCAGTCAACTTCAAAATAGATACTAATAAAGAAAGTAATTGTATCAGTATGGATTCCTCTTCCTCTGTGTATCAGGTAACTGATACAATTACAGGGCTGTCAATGAAATCTTATGACTTACTAAATGTCCTTATCCCTTATAACTTTTAGAAGATCTGGGAAATCTTATGCTAATTTAGACAGCTGAAATATTGGCAAATACTGGGCAGAGGGCAGATTTTGCTGCCTGTTAGTGTCAGCTATCTTGATTGACTGCTATTGCTTCTGCCATATGTTTACTGGACTGCACTTTGTTCTATCTATGACCCTTCTTCCACTTGGCCGATAAACCAGATAAAGCTATGAGCTAGATTTCGCTCTCTTCCCCAAATGACTATGAGAATCCTGCCATCCTTTCTGCCCAACCACACCATGACACACTCTCAAGTTTCCTTTGAGCATTTACAACTTGCACACATTAATTTCACTCTGCAAGCTACAACATTTGGCTTTGATACATTAGACATTAGAGGTCCAAAACCCATTTGTTAGTCAGAACTAGAGTAAATCCACTGAATCAGTGGGATTCACCTATGTCTTGACTCAGCATTCAATAACTGACACACTGTGTCCACTCTAGTAGGGATTAATAATACGATTCAGGCCCCAGTCTACTAACTTCAGAGCTTTAAAAGCTCGAAACATCAGACTTCTGTAATATTACAAGAGTTTATCAGTGCAAAAAGAAGAGTATGCAGACTCACAAACTTGCCAAAAGAACAAAATCTGTGTATTGTGTGCACATCTATACCCTCTTCATCTCACAGTGTTTGATGGCAGCCTCAGAAGGAGAGAAGACCTGATCCCCTTCCTCACTGCCATTCCCTTCTCCTTTAGTATTGTGTCTTTTTAGATTGTAAGCCTGAGGACAGGGAACCATCTAATTAAAAATAATAATTGTAAGTCACTCTGATAGCCTTTAGGGCTGAAGAGTGGGGTAGAAATACCATAATAAATAAATAAAAATAAATAAACAGTCATTTAAAAATATTACAGGCTGAATATCCTGTAGGTGAAATGCTTTGAACCAGAAGTATTTTAGATTGTTTTAATATTTATATAAACATAGTGAAGTATCTTGGAGATACTCACTTGTGTTTCATATACACCTTATACACATATAATATTTCTAATAATTTTGAGCATGGTTGAACATTCAACCACTGAACTTGAGAAGTCATGTTGGCACTGAAAAAGTTTTGGATTTTGGAGTATTTTAGATTTCAGATTTTTGGATAAGGGATACTCAACCTGTATAAATCTATTACTACATTTTTTGTATTTGCATGACATTATATAAAGCGTTCTGCAAGCCTATTTATTCTTAAAGGACTACCCCCCCCCCAATATATCTGAATAATTAAATTCCTTAAAAAGCTCAACATTGCATAAAAGTTACCTTTTAAAAATGTACCCTGCTTTGTTCCAGGTTCTTGTTGCCATTCAGTAGTGCAGTTCAAGCTGTCACACTCTTCATACCATTTAATTATATATTTAATAACTGGATCTTTGGGTGCTGTCCAGTTTACCCAGAGCTTGTCATCTTTCGGAAATGCAACAACATTTTTCACAGGAGCTGAAATGACCAAATCATCTTTATTTCTGTAATATTAAGTATTCAACATTATAAAATTGTCCTTATTTCCAAAATAGAATGTAGTCAAAAGGACAAAGCACTTTATTTTAGTTATAATACAATAATACAGTCAGCTCTCTGTGTCCACAGATTTTTTTTATCCATGTATTCAATCTGCACACTGGATAAAAAGTCTAACTGCTTCCACAGAGGAATATGTGCATTAATAAGTCACTAACAGGATTTTAATCCATGTCATCACTGAGGTTATTCAGCATTATCTCTTTATTATGGTATTAGCCTAAGACAGAGTCACAGTGAAGGTGAACACACAGCTGCTTCAATTTCCATTAAAAATCAGAGATGTTTAGGTATCAGTTAGAATCAAGCTGTGTAAAGCAGAGCTTCTCAAGTCATCTGATGTGGAGAACCAGCAATAATCCTCCATCAATGCGCCAGGGACTGGCACCATGTTTTTGCCAACTGGTTACTTTCTTTTCTTTTCTATAAACCTGGCAGGGACTGGCAACTAATGACCCAGGAACTAGCACTAGTACAGGGACCACCACTTTGTGTAGATTCCAAGAATGTATCTACATGAGATTCCTGTTAATGGCTTCCAACTAAATTACTGATACAGTACATTGAAAGACAAAATCCAATATTCAGCAGAAAAAAACAGCTTTGACAGCATCACAGTATTACAACTGAAATACTAAAACTACAGTCATCTGTTAGAAGAACTAATCTGCAAGAGACAGTTGTACCATACTTAATAATTATTCATTCCAGTTTTTATATGAAATAAGAGTGAATTCAAAATTTAAAAAGAAAGAGAAATGATAAGAAAATCAGAAATCCCTAACATTTACTTGAAGGATTTATTCTAGCAAAATGCATTACTAATGTACAAAACCAGTAAAACAAAAACAAAAAAACCCACCCCTCTTCACCTTTTGAGTTTGTTGCTGGAATAAGTAAGACTGTTGTAGGAGACTTTCCAACTCTGTTGTATGCTGCAATCTTTACTTCATATGTCCCATTTTGCACATTTAAAATCAGCTTTGTCTTTGTGGTATTCAAGTGGCTTACTTCACTTGGCAAAGAATGTGGTGTCCTTCTTGAGACAGATACTTCATACATCGAAATTATTCCATTGGCTTCCGAAGGAGTCAATTCCTACTCACAAGCAGATTTGTTTTATTTGAGGGCAATATATGAGAATACAGAGTTGTTTTATGCAGTCTCATCTTTGGTTTATTTTATTCAATAATGCCAACTCCAAATTAGGAGCAGCACGCATGTTCTTAGGGAGATATTTCTCCCCCAGATTTTCTATCCCAACTCTTTCACAACTGGGGCTTGAACTGCAGCCAAGACTGAACAAAGACTAAATTCAAGACCTTCTGTAGGCAAAACACAAACTTATCTGTTATACTAGTTTAGTAACCTGGTAAAAGCTCCCAGTCAGTTATGTTTACCATCTGGGCATGCCAGGATATTCTCTAAAACAAAACTCCCTCACAACATTGTTAGAAGGCTAATATAATGCTCTGAACAATCTGGAAGAAAGGCAAGACATAAAATGGCAAAAAATAATGCCACTGAACCATTAAGCGATCCCTATTCAGACCCACAGAAGGGAAATCTAGCAGTATAAAGGAATTTGGAAGTCTCAAGTACATTCTAATCCAGGATTCGAGTAAGAATGTCACTGCAGTGCAGTTAAACAGATTCTCCTATCTTCCAAAAACAGGACTCTCTCCTATTCATAATCCCTATATTATACTCTATGCATCCCAGTAGGCTTGGGTAAATGTGTACAAATGAGACTTTGGTACTATATAAAATTCAGAGATTATTGGTCCAGCAGTTCCTCTCTACCTCCAAGGCCTGGACCAAGGCAGATGGACTGGAGGGAGGGCTTGGCTTCATAATGGATGGTTAATCTTCTTCCAGGGAAAATCTCAGTAGGATAATACATATACAGTACATAGCAATACAGAAATGGGTTTGATAAACAGGCAAACCAAAGACATCAAATAGCAAGCGACAATTAGGCCAATGCCTGGGAAGGCTTCTTAACAGGATGTTTTTTCAACTCCATTATGAAGCTGGTTTAAAGAAGTGATGGCTCTTGCTTGTGGGGGAAGAATATTCCAGGAGTGAGGGGCAGCAAGGGAAAAGGGGTGAATCCGGGATGGGGCAGAGGAAATCTGGGCTGAGACAGAACCCTTGACTACCAGACGGAGGGCCCGAGTGGGAAGGTGAGGAGAAAGAAGGTCTGATAAGTAAGGAGGGGCCAGTCCCATGGAGGGCTTGAATGTCGACAGCAGAGCTTATACTGAAATGCGGAAAGGGAGGGGAGCCATGAAGGATGCCACACAGGAGAGATGTGGTCAGAGCGGTGGTGGAAGTGACAATGTGTGCAGCTGAATGCGGGACAGAGATTAAAGGACGGAGGTGAGAAAGAGGAAGCCCAGCAGGAAGACGTTACAGTAATCAAGTCGTGAGATCACAGGGCATGGACAGGACTTGGCAGTGCAGGCAGAGATAAGGTCGAATTTTGCAATATTGTACAAAAGAATCTACAACGCTGGCTGTGGTCGGATCTGAGGGATACACGACAGAGAAGGTCAAAGATAAAACCAAGACGCGAGGGCTTGCTGGACTGGTTGAATGAAGTGTTCAGCCAACAGAGACAGAAAGGAGTGTTGAAGGGTGGGCTTAGGAGGAAAGACAAGAGCTCCGTCTGGACATGTTGAGCTCAAACGTGATGGCGCATCCACTGCGAGACAGCTGTGAGGCAAGACGAGACTTGCTGTTCAAGCCTTGAGAAAGGTCAGGGGTGAAAAGATACAACTGGGTGTCATCGGCAATACAGATGGTAGGAAAAAACCAAAGAGCTAATGAGTTTTCCTACGGAAAATGTGTAGAGAGAAAACAGAGGGGGACCCAGAACAGAGCCCTGGGGAACCCACAGATAAGGGAACAGGAGAAGAAGTCTGACCACCGGCAACCACTGCAAAAATCCTGCCAGACAAAATAAGATCTAAACCAGTCGAGAACAGATCTGAGAACCCAGGTCAAGAGATTATTATATATTTCTAACTATATTAGTATCAGAACACAGATTCCCGATTCTCTTCCTCATTAGCTTTATGTTTTCCTAGAATGGTTTATATAAAATGGAACTACTTTTGTAAATCCAGGTAAAATTTAGGGTATTCTAAACTTCCCAACATACAGGAATTGTTGAGAAAACCAAGTTTTACAAAACAAGTATGTAGCACAGACTTTATTCAAGACTTTGTTAACAGACAGTCACTGCTAATTATTTGTATTATACAGCTTTTGTGATATATACATAGTGGATCTCTCACGAGAACCTATTATTCTCCTGGAAGTGATTCCAAAGGGGTATATAATTTTATAGTCTGGTTCAGAAGAAATATATGGCACTAGTTAAACTGATGTGTTAATTCCATGTCTGAAGCATAGGTACCATTCTGAAGCAAATTATGTAAGCCAAGTACACACATATAGGTGCATTATGTCTGTATCGGAGGTATACCATGTATTATTTATAACCAAGCAGAAATCAAGCAATAATTCATTTACCAGGCATAAATGTCTGGTTAAAACTAATGGATCTTATATGGGAGTAAGCACCAGTAAACTTTTGCACAGACAGAACTCTTGGAGAGGGCATTCCCAAAGTTGAGGCACACCACTCAATGTACTATGGTGAAAATAAAGATGGGTTTTTCTCCCAGCCTCTGATCTAAGGGCATGGGCAGGTTAATACAGGAGACACACATTCTTCAGAGACATACCACAACCTTTTAGAAAATCACGAAGCAACAAAAAAGAAAGTGCCAGATTACTCTTTCCATGTATTTCAATATTACATGTACACATCCTATATACCGTATTTTCCGTCGTACAAGACTACTTTTTAGCCCTAAAATCTCCCCAAAGTCGGGGGTCGTCTTGTACCCGGAAAGCCCCGGGTCCTAAAGAGAGCCCCGGCAGGAAGGCCTCCTCAAAGGCAAGGAGCATCCTCCTCCGTTCTCTCCCTTTGCTTTTCCCCCTTCTTTCTTTTCCGTCTCTTCCTCCTGTTCTTCCCCTCCTTCCTTCTCTCCCTCCTCCTTCCCTCCCTCCCCTTTTTCCTTCTTTTCTTCTTCTTCCTTCCTTCCCTGCGCCCTCTCTTCCCTTCCTGTCCTCGGAAGGCAGAAGGTCTCTCTACCCTTCCCTCCAGCCTGGGAGCAAGGCTGGCTACAGAGCAACCAATCCTTTAGAGTCACACACTCACAGTTTTCAGCCAATCAGAGAGAGGGCTGGAGAGTGGTCGCCACCCACCCTCAGAAAAGGGTCTCTCCCTCCTCTCTCGCTTAGCCCCTGAATCCCTCTGAGAGCCAGGCTACAGAGCAACCAATCCTGTTGGATGGAGTCACACTAACAGCCAATCAGACGGAGGACAGTGGGTTGCCCCCCCTCCTCACAAACACAATTCCCAGATTCCCGGGTTTTCAGGAATTACCTCCATGCTTCCAGATCCCAGCCCCAAGATAGAGTCTACAGTATATATATAATTATTAGTATTATTATTATTATTATTATATATTTTTTTTATTATTATTATCATTTATTTATTTATATCAGTGTTGCCAGTTTAAGTTCCACTCTGCAGATGCATTGGATTAATGATAACAGTAATGGTGATGATGAGGATAGAGATATAGGTCTTGTAGCACATTGAGACTCACTGAAAGAAAGTTGGCAGCTTTCCTAGACTAAGCGTAACTTCCTCAGATGCATGGGAATTGTAGTTCATTGTGGCACAAGAGCTCTTTTCTCACAAAACTACAATTCCCGGGGTTCTCAGCCTGAGCCAGGCAGCTAAAGCATCCTCAAACTGGAGTATTTCTGCATTAATGGATTGACCTTGAGCATTTTTAATACCAAGGTCCAAAACACACTGCAGAAATAATCCATTTTGGACACTCAACTCTCCTGGCTAGTGCTAGGGAATCCGGGAAGTAGTTTGGTGTGGGCACCAAGCTCTGTTCTGACAGAGAAGGTTCAATGTCTCACACAAAACGACACTATCCCAGGGTTCCCTAGCACTGAGCCAGGGCAGGCAAAGTGTGTCTTGAACCTGGATTATTCTGCAGTGTGTCTTGGATCCAATTTAGGCTGCATCTTCATTCCAGAGACAATCCAGTTTCATACCATTTTAACTGCCAGGGTCCAGTGCTATGAAATTCTGGGAATTGTGTTTGTTGTCCACACCTAAGTTTGCTGAGATGTCTCAGAAAACGAGATTCCCAGGATCCATAGCACTGAGCCAGGGCCAGTTAAAGGGGTGTCAAACTGGATTATTTCTGGCAGTGCAGTTGCAGCCTAACACATTTCTATTTGGCACAAAGCTTCCTGGGCTTTTGATGCAAAGGAGCCACTTGAACTGCCACGGCTGCCATCCATACAGAATCCCTGGATTTGTAGTTTTGGAGCACGTCCCGCATTCTTTGGGCAGAGAAGGCAAAAGACCTATAACTAAAATTCTTCTAGAATTCCAATAGGATGGAGCAGCAGCTCTTAAAAGTGGTGTCAAACTGCATTAATTCTAAAGTGTAAGATGCACCAAGAGAAGGGCGGGAGGAGTTGTCGGGGCGGGTGAAATATGTTGTGTATGCTGTTATTCAAACATGGAACACACTCCTTCTCAGAGTGTAATGGAGTCTGCCTCCTCTCCTTCCTTTTCTTCTTTCTGCTTCTCCTTTTTTTCCTCCCCCTCCTCTTTCCCTCTGTTGCTGCTGCTGTTGTTGTTGTGTGCCTTGCAGTCCTTTCTGACTTATCAAGGAGAGAGGGGTGGTCCTTAACGGTGAAATATCCCAAAACTCTATTTTAAGTTGTAAATTTGGGGGGTGTCTTAACGCCCAGCGCTTATATGCCGGGAATATACGGTATTATTTTTTAAAATTCTGCAACTAATGCTAAGGGCAATGTCTTATGTAAGACACTGTACAAAAGAATCATGTACTTCTGTCAACTGTCCCACACATGCTATGTGACATATGTTGTGACTGCATTAATAGAAATAGTCGTGGTTTGTGGTGGTGTGTTTTATGGGTGCCCCCATGATTGCCATAGGTTCCCCACAAGAATACTCAGATGGTTTGGCCAGTTTCTAACTCTGATGTCTAGCGCGGGATTTGCTAAAGCTCCCTCTAGACAGGATATGGTACCTTTAGGATATTTAGATACCGTATATACTCCGACTATAAGCGACCTGATGTATAGTCGGGGGGCAAGTTTTTGGGCCAAAATTATGGATTTTGCTATGACCCGTGGATAAGTCGAGGGTAGAATTTAGGGGCATACAGCAAACATCTAAAGATGAGAGCACAAGCAAAACAATTCAAAGAACTTATAAAATTCAGCAGACATAACTCTTTGGGTTTACTCTTAAGCTTTGATGGCTGGAGAGAGTAGAGAGAGTCAGTACTTCACATATTATACCTCTTGCTTTTCATCAGATGGTTCCTCTTTAAATAAGAGTTAAGACATATTTCTACATTGACCCATGGAATTTTGTGGGGTCATTTTTTGACCTAAATTTTCTAGACTTATACATGAATATACAGTATTAGATGTAAACTGTGAAAAAAATTCAGGCTAGTAACATTTTGATATTATTTACCTTCCAGTTCAGCTCTAAGTTCCCATTTCCTGGAGAGTGAGTAGTAATCGCCCGCCAAATAGCTGGTCCTTTTGAGGGTTCTGAGAGAAGCAAATAAAAATATAAAGATTCAGAAGCTTTCTTTAAACCATTGTTGATTTTTTTTTCCCTTTTAAAGACTATGTTTGTGCTTAAAAATGACTCATATCTCTACACTTTCAGTGATTACTCCACTCTAAAGCCAGATATCATAAGTCTTTTAAAAGCTCTGTTGACAGAAGGTGGAATCAAAAATGCCTTATGGCATTGCAGAAAAAAAATCAATCAAACTGTTATATCTTAAGGCCTGGAACCATGCCTATGAGGAAAGACTTAAGGAGCTTGGTATGTTTAGTCTGGAAAGAGACGGGTAAGAGGTGATATGATGGCCCTCTCTAAGTATTGAAGGGATGGTCACATTGAGAAGGAGCAATTATTTTCTGCTGCTCCAGAGACTAGAACACGGAACAAGGGATGCAAGCACAAGAAAAGAGATTCCAAGTTCACATTAGGAGGAACTTCGGACAGTAACAGTGTTTTCGACAGTAGAATGCCCCCCTCAGAGTGGTGGGGGAATCTCCTTCTTTGAGGTCGTTTGAGCAGAGGCTGGATGGCCATCTGTTGGGGATGCTTTGTGAGTTCCTGCATGGCAGGGGGGTTGCACTGAATGACCCTTGTGTCTCTTTCCAAACTCTATGATTTTTATGATTTTCAGTGTTGCAACCGAAGCTATATGTCCAGGTAGTCCCTGGTTATCTAAGATATGAATTGTATTGTGTCCTCTCCTGTAATATAGGTGACAAATCAATGCCTTCATTACCAGTCTATGGTGAAGTGAAATTCTCGCTCTTACAAGCAAAAGATTATGAGAAAAAATCCATTTGCAATGCTGTTTAAACACTTCGTTAAAGAATTAAAAATTATGTTTTCACATTTTTATTTTTATGATTCAAGGAATATACAGTATTTAACATGCCTGACCCCAAGGAATCATAATGTTGATTTTCTGCCAATGAGATTGTAGACTATTCCCCACAAGCCCATAATGGAAATATTTTTCTATCTCATGCTTTTCCCCAATTTGGGACTCAGACAGCTTACACAGATTTGTAAATAGTTTAAAACTCAAAATAAAAGGTATGTGATTGAACTATCATAAAATTTAAAACCAGTTAAAAAACATAAAAGCACAACAAAAACAACCAATAGAAAATCCAGCATATTATTATTACTTGTTTTATTAATGTATTTATACCCCGCTCTTCAGCCACAAGACTCTGAGAGCAGCTGTTGTACAGGGCCCACTCTACCTAAGCAGTCCCAAAGTCCTGTCGAAATAGAAAGGTCTTCACCTGTTTTGGGAAAGAGACTAATGAGGGTGCCAATCTAACCTCTCAGGGAAGAGTTTTGTAGAGCCTAGGGCAGCCAATGAAAAAGACCTCCCTCGTGTTCCTATTAGATGTACCTGTGAAGATGGGGACAAAGAAGAAAAGGTCGACCCAGAGAAGCTCAAGAACATGAGCAGGTTTGCAAGGAGAATATGGTCATTCAATAATCTTGACAAGTATTTTCAATTGTAACCCAGAAATGACCACAGTCATGAAGCTGGTGTAAAACAAGTGAGCTGTTCTATCGGGGAGATACCCAGAATTTATTCAGATTGATCATTCCTAGCAGATATTGTCAAAGAGACAACTTTAGATGCAGAGTTTAAGGAACAAGGACGAACCTTCTCAGTCTCTGTGTACCACACCAAAGGGGACGAGTTAGTTCTATCAATTTCAGACCAGAAAATTTTAAGCTAAGATGAGAATCTTGTAGGGAGTCAAGATAATTAAAGCGGGCCATGGAAAAATGGATATGATTTGTTCATATGTCAAAGCATGGTGGTTTCACAGAGGGGTGGGTGGAACACACAGAATGTGATCAACCTACCTGCTGCTGGTTTTTCACCTTGAAAGTTGTGATCAAAACAAATCAAGAGCTGTTTTTTAACAAGTCACATAAAGAAAATCATGTAAGGACCAACAAACCCTCCAGATATCGCAAGATGACTTTGAGATACTTAAACCTCAACAACCTGTTCAAACTTATGCCCATCACAACCCAAAGAGAGAAAGACTGGACTGGAGTGGTGGACAAAACTCACCCCAAATGGCCAACTAGGGGCTTCAAAGGGGTGATGCTATGTTGAAGATTTTTTTGTTGGATAAAGAGAAAAAGAGGAGAGCAGTGTGAGTATGGACAGAGAATCCAAAGTGGATCTCCACTCAACATCACCCAAGGAAGTACGCGTAAGGTTATGAAAGCTCATGCTACCACCTTCTTTCTTTCAGTCTCAAAGATGCCTCAAATCCCTTTCCATAGTGGGTTTTCCAGAGGTTCTCATGTGAAGCTAGTAACTGGCTGAAACCCAAAATGAGGTCTTCAGGTACACAGAGTCCGGGCTTATCTAAAGTTGTGTTTATTACTAGGAGCAGTAATTTGGAATGCTCATGATGTTACTAATCACAACTCAATGCTACACCTAAGCTGTTCAGTGTCATTTAACTTTTGAAAGTGTAATGAAAGATAAGACAAACTCTGTAATGTGAAGATCAGTAATTTTTCCAGTCTGAAGTGATATATATCTTCTTGTTCAATCATTCCAAAATCTATTTTTTTCTTTCAAGCATAGCAGTAACAAAAAGTGTACTTATTAGGTTTGCTCTCATGGCTTCACGTGCTTCCAAAACATGTCCAGGAAGCAAGTAGGTTTTTTTCTGCAACCATTGCTTTTGCTGCCTACAGGAATAATAGCAACACTACTAAGCTTGAATTATTATTTTTTTTAAACTGAAATTTTATAAGTATTTACACTGGAATACTTACTGAACAAATCTTATTTCATGTTCTTTTCAGAAAAAAAAACATGGACTCAATCAAACTTTTGGCCTAAAACACATACCTGCATAATATTTTGACATCCTGGAGGAAATGAAGAAGGCTAGCTAGCCTATATGTTTACTTACTGTCTTCACAGCTGTGAACCCAACTACTTCTTCACTCCCACTCACTCAGTAATCTGACCAATCCTTAACGGCACAACACAGTTGAAATGCATATTTTGTAAATGGCTGGAGTTTCCTGGATAGTGAAGAAGTTCTCTTTCTGAAGCTGTTCTCTCAGAGGAACCTGTAAAAATGAAAACTGGGGTCAAAAAGTGCTACAAGTGAATGAACAAGGGAAAGAAGCAGCCAAGTAGATCCAAATTCAAATCGGATGCTACCATCATATTCACCTCTGGAACATTTATTTTTCTGATGTATCCTTATTTTTACATACTGCAAGCCATTACACTTCCACGGGTACAATAAACCTTCTAATGACAGTCCTCCCTCCATTTTTCGCAACTTTCAAGTCCATGGTCTTGGTGCCTCCGAGAAGTGGTAATCCAAAACACACTGCAGAGAGTAATCCAGTTTGAGACCACTTAACTGCCGGGCGTCAATGCTAGGGAATTTTAGAAACTGTAATTCTGTGAGACACGTGCCGGGGAACTGCGGTGATTCAAGCCAATGGGCTTGAATATATGCAAATTTCCATTTTCCGCACAGGTGGTGGTCCCTGGAATGATCGGCTTTACTCTGAGAAATGTATGTCTAGGATCCAAATTTACAAATACATGTTTCTTTGCACAACTCTTGAAAACCAACATAGGAAAAATACAGTGCTTAGCAGGTATGGTGCCTCTCATTAGGGACAAAACATGAAGTGCAGACATATGGTATGAAACATAAACATACATGTTTTTTTTATTTTAAAAAAACCACTAGTTGGCCCCTCCACATTTGCAGCTTTGGCTTTTGGCGGTTGTGGATTATGGCGGTTTATGATTATATGTGTCTCTCTATGAATCTCTAGGTCCTCCAGTGCAATTCTGCTGGAAGTGAGCATAGAGTTGTGCTGGAATAACTTAGAAGTTCCTAGAGAAAACACTTCCTCGAAGGCCTTTGTAGGTCCTCCAGCATGATTCTAAGATCAACTTTTGGCAGATGAGGACCTGGAGATTATACAGAGGTGTTCCTTAGTAAAAGAAAGTGCTTTTTATTGCGGTTTTCCCTTCCCCACATTTATGGGGGTCCTTCATCCCTAACCCCAGCAAATGTGGAGGGACCATGTATTATCTAGTAACTATGATATGTTTTTAAATTTCCTTATTCAGGAAAAGGTCAGAGGCCTATTCCTCTTCTAATTTCAGCAGCAATAAGAGTACTACCCGAATGCAAACACACCTTAGTCACAACACATTTATTCCATAATTAGACCTTATATGCATGACTAATGCTGGATTGAGATAAAGTGGCTTAAGTCAGAAAGGCAACTCACATTCAAAAGTGTGAGGAGTAGAAAGGTTTTTAAAAGATTGCTCACTATAAAAGAATAAGTTACATGGTGATAAAAATACATCAGAAGAAACCAGACATTTGGCAGAACAACTGCAGGACCCAATAACAGATAAGTCAAAACTGGATGGTCCAGCTCACCCACTGAAATTATACAGAGAAATTACAAGCTCCCTAAACAGTTTATATTCTTCTCCTGAGCATTTTTTAATAACACATGTGATATATTTTAGCTTTTGTATCTCATTTCCTAAGAATGATTTTCTAACTCTTAATTGATATTTTTCTCAAAGATTTGCATCTTCTTTTTGTTATGTAAACTAATACCATTTGAGTATATGATGCAATTTTCTGTTAAAATAAATGGGTTTTTTGTCTAAAACTTAATAAAATATATTAAAAATACAGACAGCAACAGATTACAAACACAGACTATTGACAAATAACAAATGTAGGATACCTCAGTCCAACTTGGGCGGTCAGGGGTCCTATATCTTATTTTATATTCAGTGCAGTGGTGGTTCATTAAACTCTGGGCTTCCCATGATAGTTTCAGGACTGTAGAAAATTCTCCTCCCCCGAGTTGGAGAGATAGATTATTGTGGGGCAGAGGTTTTACTAGGAAAAAAGAGAAAATATACAGATGAACCAAAAGCTGCCAAAATAATCCTCATACTCAAATACACATGAAAACTTTGCACCCCCCTCAGAAGAGGAATAATTGGCAACAGATCCACAGGTACACCCATTCCGGAAGCAGCTTTGACCCAACAATGATAATCATCACTGAGTGAAACAGAGCATGTGGCAGTTTTCGACTATACGAAGTGTACAGCTAGTATGGCAGAACAGATATTATCTGCAGCAGCTATGGAAAACTTTTGGGGTTGCGTGCACAGTGCCAAACTTTTCATTTTAGAAGCACAATTTTTGAAATACTAAAATTGGGCATGTGTTATCATCGTAATTTTTTAAAAACACAAAAAAATACATTTTTTATGTTTGTAATAACAACAACAACAACAACAACAACAACAACAACATAGTATTTTATTTATATCCTGCCCCCTGTATGGAGATCATAGAGTTGGAAGAGACTGCAAGGGCCATCCAGTCCAACCCCCGTCATGGTTCTCTGGACGGTATTAGTCTCCGAAGAAGTTTATTTAACCAGAAAGTAACCAAAAACTGGTGTTTTTCTAAAAAAAAACCCAACCCTAGCAGGTCCAGAGGGTCTCAAAAAATACCATTTGCAAGCTGCTCACAGCCACAGCTGTATTTTATCCCACCCCGATCCCAATAGGGATATTTTCCTCTAAACCCATTAAGAAAATAGCAGGTCAAACATCTATTTCGCATGTACAAAAGTCATCATACCTAAGTGTTGTGTCATTTCAAACTTCTGAGGCTAAACTCTGGTAAATGTGTACTTTAATTTTTTAATCAGTTTTCCTTGTTGTGGAAGTCAACTTAATGATCTATTTATAACTGTCTCAATCCACAGAGGGGAGATTGTAGATAACAGAAAGAAATAAAAAGAACAACATTCAAATTAGGAGACTTAGCTGCATAAAGCTAGCTGCAGTATTTTTTAAATACGTTATAAATTTCCCAAAGAATAGAGTACCAATTCTCCTTCCAATCTGTAATAGGTTAAACTGATCTCTTTTCTTTATTTATTTATCATCTTAGCAGCAAATTTAGAACTTCATTACCAAAACAATTCAATAGGACTTCCACAATAAACAGTCTTTCTAACCCATATCCACCTCTAGAAACTTCCAATCCACATTCCCCTGGGACAATTCAATCCCTGTTTCTTACGTTTCTTCAATAATTCTCCTACTTGCCTCTCTAGTTTCATTTTAAGCCTATCTCTTTTCCCCAAGAAGGATCCAAGCTTTTAAAGATTCCCACAGGAGTGTGGATGAATTATTAATGGTCCATTTTTTTTTAACAAATTGCTTTATATTTTTCTTTGTTCGTCTCCAAACTTGGTTAATAATAAGCTTGAATTTAGCCTCCAAATCAGTATTCAGGAATGCTGTATAGTGGGGGAAGGTTGGGTAGGTGATAATTTATTATTATATACATAAATTCCTCAAAAGAGAGACATCTGTAAGTATTAATTTTCTATCCCCAGTTGGGAATAATTTAAATTTCATTTTCATTCATTCAAAGCTAACTTCAATTTTGCTGCTGTGTGAAAGAAAACACTACCTCTCAAGAACACATCTACTGAAGAGATAGTGAGTATAGGAAACTCTGGACTATACGAGACCAGCGCCAAAATGGGCTGAGCGTCAGGGTGGAGTGGGGGTGGTGGGTGACCGCAAGCTGCACACTCCACATCCACCCTCTCCAAGCCACCAGGCTAAACCAGAACAGTGAGTGGATCCACAGTGTCTCTTTGGCGGCACATTTAGACATGCTATGTCGAAGAATCACAGTGAAAAACACAGTGGCGGAAGCAAGGGCGGCTTTTTTCCACTCCCAAAGGCATAGCAATTTTGCTACTCTTTTGGGGGCAGAAAAATGCCAGATTGGGGTCACGACGTGCAATTGCTGTGGCTTCGATCCGGCGACCAAAAACCAGTAGCAAGCTCGCTGTTTCTCTTTTTAAAAAAACACCCCTACATGCTACATATCATCTTTATCCTAAACTTTCTGCTTATCTTCTTATAAGAAGTTAATTTAGTTATACAGGTCGGCCCTCCACATTCATGGCTTTAACACTCAGTTTTGATTATTGCGAGGCGAAGGCCATGTGCGTATGCAATCCTCTTCCTCCTCCCTCCCAGGCTTTTCCCTTTAGGAGGAAAAAGGCCTTGAAGGGAGGGAGCAGCTGGGAAGGGTGCACATGCTAACCCTGTTAAGGGTTAAAAGCCAACTAACACGAAATGTTTAGATGTGTGGTGACCATGAGCAATCAGCACCCGGAGGACGAAACTGATGAGCTACAGCTGCTGATCATAGCAACAAGGTCATTCTACTGCCTGCGTGTGGGAAACTTGAAGATGAACATGTGTCTGTTTAGACAAGGGGACAGTTTTCTGTGTGGGGCAGGAAGAGGGCTGAGTTTGTAGGACCACATGGCATTGTGTCTATATAAACTCAGGGACTTCCGGTAATTGTTGTGGGTTTTTGAGGAGTGGATTGTGAGTTCTGTATAGTAAAAGTCACGTTGGTTATTTGGTTTGCACTTTGTAAATAAAGATAAGCACTTTCAGGAGCTTGGCTTGTCTGGTCGTTAATCAGCAGAAGCCTGGCAGTGAAAGCTGGACAGTTCCCGGTGTCCTGCATTCCATCATTTCTGGAAGACATCCTTCTGCTGTTATCTTTGCTGAGGGCTGTGAACACGCTTCAAATATTGGTCAAATACTCTGCTATACTCTGCCAAAGCCCACGTCTTTCCTGGGAAAAGGTGGAGGTGGATCGATCCCCCCACCCTTTCCTTGTGGGGTAACTGCCTTCCCAAGGCAGTGAACCAACCAGGAAAAGGTGGAGGAGGATTTATTTTCCCTGTGCCTTTCCCGGTGGGGTAGCTGCCTTCTCAAGGCAGCCATCCGAACAGAAAAATATGGAGGAGGATCAATCCCCCCGCCTCTTTCCCAGAGGGCTTGCTGCTTGGAGAAGACAGCTATCCCACCAGGAAAAGGGGGAAAAGTTATTCATGGTTTTTCCATATTCGTAGAGGTCTTGCACCCCTAACACCCGAGAAAGTGGAGGGTCCACTGTATTTCTAACTCACTTTTCA
Source organism: Sceloporus undulatus (assembly GCF_019175285.1). Taxonomy (NCBI): domain Eukaryota; kingdom Metazoa; phylum Chordata; class Lepidosauria; order Squamata; family Phrynosomatidae; genus Sceloporus; species Sceloporus undulatus. Next base: position 300,654,857 of record NC_056523.1, on the reverse strand, counting down.
ACAGGAAGAAAATATTCTTAAAAACCCACATCTGATTACAAATTTTTTTTCTTCTTCTTCTATTCAAGTGACAGCTACCTAGAAGTTACATCAATTATACTGTGAGAACTTTGACATTCATCTTCTAGACAAAAATGGTGCATTCATAAAAGTAGCTCTATCAAGTTCTTCCAATATTAAATGAAATGAATCAGTTACCATATTTTGCAGGATCAAACTCAATGTGGTCAGATTCAGCTTCCCCAAGGTCATTCTGGGCTTCTACCCACACACACAGGTTGACAAAGAAAATAGCATCACTAGAACTGGTGCAGGAATTATTAGTGCCTTTAGGTATACAGTCAGGGAATGTCTTGTTTGGCCTATTGTTAAAGATAAAAACCAGTATGTAATGCAGTTTCAAATATAGTATCTTGATTCTAGTATTTCATACATACATGTAAGTACATAGTTATTCTAGGCATATTTAATTAGAATGAGTGCCAGAGAAATGAATATGAATTACCACTTATGTGCATCACTACCAGATGCAGTTAAAATTGCAGTTTTATTTCTACAGTATTACAAGAATTTATTAGTCAATTACTGTCAAGCCAACTTCAACTTATGACAGCCTTATGAACCAGAAACCTCCAAGTCACCCTGTTATCAATGCCCTGCTCAGGCCTTGCAGAATCAGGGCTCTGAACTCCTTGATTGAGTCTATCTACTTGTAATGTAGTCTTCCCCTTTTCCTTCTGCCTTCTACCATATAAAGCATTATTGTCTTTTCTAATGAGTCATGTCTTTCCTGGATATGCCTGAAGTACGACAGTCTCAGTTTAGACATCTTGGCTTCTAGAGAGCGTTCAGACTTAATTGTTCTTGGACTAATTTATTTGTCTTTTTAGCAGTCTGTGGAATCCGCAGAACTCTTCTCCAACACAACATTTCAAGTGAGTTCATTTTCTTTCTATCAGGTTTCTTCACTGTCCAGCTTTCATAATTGTACATAGAAATCGTCAATACGATGGCATGGACAATCCTGACTTTGGGATCTACTGATATATCTTTACTCTTGAGAATCTTGTCTAGTCCCTTCCAAAGTTTTAGTTTTCTTCTGATTTTTTTTTTACTTTAGTCTCTATTCTGATTATGACTGTGCCAAAGTATGGAAAATATTTAACTATTGCAAAGTCAGCAAATTTACTTTAAAGTTATATAAATCATCCGTGGTCACTGTTTTTGTTTTCTTAATGTTAATCTGTAAACTTTCCTTTGCACTTTCTTCTCTGACTTTCATCAATAATCCTTCCAAGTCTTTGCTAAATTCTACAGCAGTATGGTGTCATCTGCATATCTTAACATGGTTGATATTTCTACCTCCAATTTTCATACATTCTTCCTCCAAGACTAATGCAGTTTTACATATGATATGTTCACAAAACAAGCTGAACACACAGGACTATAAAATGCAGCTTGCCTGACCTCTCTGCCAATTGAAATCCATGCTTTTTCTCTATATTCTGTTCTGACAGTGGCCTCTTGTCATCAGTAGAAATTATGCATCAGGTATTAATTAATTAATAATTACTTTAATCTAAGATGGGACATTTCTAGAGAAAAGCTAAATCAGATTTTTTAAACCAAACTTCTTACTCCATGCAAAACTAATGTGCTTCAAACTAGAGTTGTAAGTAAAAAGAAAAAGTGACTGTTAATACATAATTTTTAATTAAATAAGGAGAGATTGCATCTTGGAACAACAGAAAGCCTGCATATCAAGTCATATGCACTCTGAACATTAACACTTAGTAATAAATTTTCTTTAATGTGATGTTCTTTTGTTCCCTGTTTTTTGAACCATTTCTTGTATTGCTATGTATTTTAGATGTATTTTCCTATTATCTCTTAGATTGTACGCCTTAGGCAGGCTTTCTCTTATATATTTATTGTTTTATGTACAGCGCTGTGCAAATCTACAGCGCTATATAATAATAATAATAATAATAATAATAATAATAATATATAAGTTGTTTCCTGAAGTGCAATGTATTTCAAACAAGCTTCCCTCTGCCTTACCTGAAACTCCAACAATATTGAAAAAAAATCTATTTGTTGCAAGGTGCTAATGGAATGATAGTGGTACAGCATACCCACCCCAACCGCATGCTTGCCTTTCGTGGATTTCAGCATCCACGGATGGCAAGCTCCACTGACTTCAATGGCTGAGTGTGCATGCGGTCCTGGTAGAGTGGCCATGTGAATGCCATGATTGAAAACAGTGGGACTTGAGGTCCCTTGGTTTTTCCCATCCATGGGGAGGGAGTCTGGAACAGAACCCCACAGATGAGAAGGGCCCACTGCAATTTCCTTGAATGCAGCTATTAAGTAGCATCAAGACTCTTTCTCTTTCCTCTTCTTATCTTGGTTTAAAGCTATTTAAAACCAGCAGCATACAAATACAGAGGTGACAACATGTTGCCTTCCATAGTCCATGTCCTTTCTGCTTTCTTTCTTATTTTAATGAAAATTAAGAATACATAAATAAATGGGAAACTGGGATGCTGCAAAGTGGGGCAGTACCTCCAGAGCTATTTTTATTTCTATAACCACAAAAAGGACATTTATAATACAAGAAAAATGCTATGGTATTCAGTCTATCCTTAAGAATTTGTTGGGGGCCAGAGCAAAACTATTAGCCTAGGTATTCAGAAATTTCACTGATTTTACCAATGGCCTATCAGTTCTGTGGTAATGCAAGAATTAAAAAGTAGGTGAAGGATCAAAATCCACATGAAACCAAATTCCATAACTGTTGAAGAGAATATAAAATAGGAAATGTTTCAGATTTTCTAAACATGATTTATAAATCTTTTAAATGGCCAATGGTGTCCATGATAACCATATTAGCTTAGAGTGCTTGAAAGGTCAGCATTCAAATTCAAACAGTTAATCTTTAAAATTTGTTTAGTGTAGGTCACCTAGAGAACTTTTTTGTTCTGAGATAACATACATTTGGTGTAAATTAATAACCAAATGGTAGAATATGCTTACCATCGAGATTTTAAGGTGTAATTGGTTTTAAGGAATGTATCTCTTCCAGGTTCCCAGGTACACGTTTGAACAAATCTTCGCTTCTGAGTTTGAATTACAATGCAACTCAAGTTCTCAGGCTTCTCTGGAGGAACTGCATCAAATATATATTAGTACAGTTATAAATCTAAACATTACATTTAAAACATGAAAATATTTCAATCTGAATTACTTAAAGATGTAGGCTGGCATCCTGCTTAGTATTTATGAAGTCATACAACAGACATAAGACGAACAAATGGGTACTTGAACAGATCAAGCCTGAAGTCTTCCTGGAAGCCAAGATGATTCAATTGAATCTGTCGTACTTTGGCCACAGCATGAGAATGCATGGCTCATTAGAAGAGGCAATAATGCTAGGAAAGATTGAAGGCAGTAGAAAGAGAAAGACCACACGCCAAATGGTTAGACTCAATCAGGGAGGTCACAGGCCTGAATCTAAAAGACCTAAGCAGAACAGTGGGGGACAAGAAGGTTTAGAGATGTCTTATACACAGGGTCACCATCAGACAAGGTCAACTCAAGGGCAGCTAACAACAACAAACCAGACTTACAACGTAATTATTGCAATCACATTTATAGTCATTGCACCATTGTAAGGAGCAAAAGTGATACCTCCAAAACCTACCTTTGAAGCCAGGCATCCCCAAAACAGAAGAATTTCCAAGCTGCTGGAGAGTGGCACACTGAGTGATGATGCATTCAGCCTTTTTCCAGCAGCGAGGTATAATATGACAAGCAACAACAGGCTGCAGTTGCTTGTCTCATTGCACCTTGATGCCTGGAGAAGAATAGAGGAATCATCACTCAATTTCCAAGACTTTGTACTGTTGGGAGGGGCTGCCTGGCTTCAAAGGTAGGCAGCACTGGGAGACAAAGATATGATGATAAGAGTTCTATTGTTATAGCTATATCTCCTGGTGCAGGAGCTCAGCAGTTGTTTATAACTGATATAATAGCTATAACAATTTCATCATCATATACTGTTAACCTATCTATTCCTGGAGAATAATGAGCTGCGCCCAAAGTTTAACAAAGCAGAAGGCTAATCATACAAAGGTCTTTTCTATTCTCCTCTCATTCATTCTTCACAAAAGTATCTCTAGAGCATTGTTTACCAAACTTTGGTCCTCCATATGTTTTGGCCTTCAGTTCCCAGAATTCCTGACAGTTGACTAGGCTAACTCAAATATTTGGAGAAGTAAGTTTGGGAAACACTGCTCTAGAGATAGGAATGCTAGTCTTATCTGTGATATGTTCGTTTTCAGCTGGAGGGGAGAAGATATCCTAATGTGGGCCACTTGTTCTGATAAGAAGGGGGCTAATCAAACTTTCAACTTGTGTCCAGGAGGGGAAGCAACTCTACCAAAGCTGCCCGATCAAGTAAAACAGCTGGGAATACCTATTTCAGAAGAAAAAAACTCAATGATGCAGAACACAGAGAAAGGTAATGGCAAAGAAAAGAAAAGAAACACACACACACGCGCGCGTCAGCAGTGAAAATTGCTACTGAGTAGGGAGAATGTCTTCTCCTGCTGAAAATGAACGAATTACATGTAAGACCAATGTTCCTTTTTACAGCAGGGATGGGACAACATCTGATGTGGGACATAACAGTGCCAGTCACATTAAGGAGGGTGAATGCTGGCATGGGCCAAAGAAAAACTAAGGCTGAAAGATCTTTTAAAAAACCGTCCTCTGCTAAAAGAGGCCTCATCAGAAGCAAAGGTGTTCAATTTGTAATGTCTAATGAAAGTGGAGACAGAGGCCCAGCTATCTGCTCTACAAATATCAACCAGGGAAGCATTGGTGGGAAAGCACTCTTTGTGGAATGGGCAACAACTTTCCTAGGCAGCAAAAACCCAGAGGATTTGTAGCAAGAGAGGCTCTGGGACAAGAGAGGAGAGTGAGACCTGAAATGTGTGGGCTTTCCGTGTTAAAGTGGTGAAAAGGAGCCTCCAGGGGAAAGTAAGCAGAAAAATTAGAAGTAAAGAGAGCATGAGAAAACAAAGATTTTAAAAAAGAATCTAGAATGAAGATGAGAGATTAAGAGACCTAGCAGAGTGAAGGCAGTAGCTAAACTGGCTGGCTAGCTTTCATAATTTTGCTCCTCTTACTGGACACTGGCCAGAGGTTTAGTCAGCCCCTGCCTATAAGAGTAAGTGGGAGGAGTAATTCACATCTGGATGTCTTTTCACTCCTGAAAGGTATAATCTCAAAGCAGGAATTCCCTGAAAAGAAGGTATGCTTCTTCTAAGATAAACAGATACCTCTGACTTATAGGAATATTATATCTTTTCCTAATAATAAAGCAAGTATCAGGGCAGGAGAGTGACTTTCATAATTAATCAATCTGTAATGCCCCAGAGTTACCTTGAGTCTCTGTACTGGGAAGAAGGTGGGATATAAATAAACAGAATAATGATAAATGTAAATATGACCCAGATGTAATCTAAAAATCTGGTGCCACTAGAGTTCCACATTTTCTTTATTTTATTAAAAAAAACCTTAAATCTTGTAAAGCAAGATTAAACTTTGTAAGTGAACATGCCATTTCTTTCTGCTTTTCTACTTAGCAGTACTGAGCCACTAGAAACATTACTATTCCTCCTGTGTCTCAATATAATGCCACCTATTTATCTGCTATTTATATGATCTAAACAATCCCTCATCAGAATTTATTGACAATATAAGGAACAGATTTGCACTATTAGGCATAATAGACCTAGAACCAGAAGAACTATGGTCTGAAGACAGGGTCATAAAAGAAGAATGCAGACAGACACTCTCAGTAGACAAAAAGAGAGAGAAGAAAACATGGATGACAGATAAAACGCTACAAGTAATAAAGGAAAGGAAAGAAGCAAAACAAAAGGGAGATAGGAACAAACTAAGAACCATGAATGCAACAATACAACGGCTAGTGCATAAAGATAAAGAAAATTACTATAATGATAAATGCAAAGATATAGAAGGCAACAACAAAAAGAGAAGAAGGAGAGACATATTTAATTTCCAAGATCCAGGAAATTAAAGGAAATTTAAAACCAAGGAATGGGATGCTCTATGACAATAAAAATTCACTCCACTCTTCCCATACTCAGGGAACCCGTTCCAGACTCTACGCATATGGGGAAATGAGTGTATGCTCAAGCGCCATTGAAAATAATGGAGTGCATGCTCATGGTGGCACATGTGATGTGCGGCACAGGTAGGCACCCCATTACTTCTGCCGGGGCTTGCTTTCCGTGTAAGCTCAAAGCCGGAAAAGGCAAGCTTGCCTATGGGGAGGGCTGACTGTAACATAATTCAAGACCAAGAAGGAATAAAAAGATGTTGGATGCAATACACTTAAGAGTTATAGAAAAGAGATAAACTGAATAACATGTGGGATGAAGAGCCATATAAAGATGAACCCCAAATTCTGAAAAATGAGGTGGAAGCTGCGATAAGGGAAATGGTGAAAAACAAATCACCAAGAATATATGATATCCCAATTGAATTGCTGCAATCCATGCTGACAGTCAACTACAGTGCTAACTAACATATCTCAGCCGATATGGAAAACAAAACAATGGCCAACAGATTCCACAAAAAAGGAGACATAAAAGACTGCAGCAACTATAGGACCATAGCA
>NC_056523.1:300629510-300645145 GCF_019175285.1 Sceloporus undulatus | reverse complement strand
AGAAAGAGAGGAAGGTTACATGCTAGATGGATGGACTCTGTTAAGGAAGTCACGGGTATGAATGTATAGGAGCTAAGCAGAGCAGTGAAGGACAGGGTCTTGGAGATGTCTCATCCACAGGGTTGCCATTGGTCAAGATCAACTCGAGGGCAGTTAACAACAACAAATTTATCTGCAATACTGAGCTCTTTTCCTTTCCCATACAAATTTTAACTACAATGTAAAAACAGTATCCAGCTTCTCTAGCACCAGAAATAAAAGGTATTCCTAACAAAATGCTGTACATTTAAAATAGAATTTTCTCAGTGTCTCCAAAAGGAAGAAAACTCCACCAGGAAAAATAAAAGGAAGAAAAGGGAATACTTACAGCCCAAGTGAATATGAATTCCATAGATGTTCTGCTCAATGTTTCCTTCTACTAAGATGTTGCATGTCAGAGGAGAAACCAATGCAGAGGTATCATTGAATGTTACACTAGAAACAGTTTGGTTTATTACACGATACTGTTCTTTAGGGACAACCACATTTTTTGTTTTCCAGATAATCTGATTAGCATGTACTTTGCTGTAAAATGGACAATGTTCATTGAGAATGCAGAATGCTGTAAAACTGGAGCCAAAGGGCAGTAGTACTGGAGACTCTGGGTGGATATAACCACACATTTCCACAAGTGCATCTGAAACTGAGAGAGATTGTATTCATTTTCAGTCAATATAAATACTTTCAGCGATCTACAACAATATCACAGACACACACAAACAGCTACCTAGAAAGTATGCTAGAAAAATGAAATGTAAGTTACTTATTTTGCATTTTACAAATTGTCTCAGAATCCCAGGTAAGTGATTCAAAGGAAGTGGACAAAAAGAAAGTCTCCTATCTCCCAACAGCAGCCACCAATACCTTTAAAAACCTATCCAGAAGGTTGGGAAGCCCTTCTGTTGCAATAGACTGTTGACTTAAGTATGTTGCAGTGGGCTGTTCACAATGCTAGAAGTCACCCCAAAATGAAGAATTCACACCTCCTCTTGGGCTACTCCTCCACCCAAATAGTTACATCCCACACTATTTGGGATCGTTGTCTAACCCTTAAGAAAGGCTTTGCAACGGTTGTAGGATGCTCCAGTGAGGAGACAGGGACAGAAAATTCTCCTTCCGTTCACTTATTGTACTATCCAAATCAGATATGATATAGGGGCACTTGACACAGCCACATAAAGGTAGGGTATAAATGCATTAAACAAATGAAATTAAATCTAGAAACAGAACTATTTTCCTAATAGCCATCTACATTTCCTATTCATACTAATATACATTTTTCTACATTCTAGGATTTCAAAGTTGAGAGTGAATCAAAATGCAAGGCAGAACTGAAAAGAACTGGGATAGAACAAAAAACGAGGCCAGCATGGAGATAGCTTTGAGTAAGAGCTATTTCTTCTTCGTGGTCTCTGTGAATCATACAAATGGGTTTCACTGCGCCTGCGCAGTGCTGCTCGGAACCTACTGGAATCACTGGGCAGAGTTTACTCTGCAACATATTGAAACTTTTTGGCGGTAACTCCGCCCACCCGTTATAAGGCCCCTGCCTTCCCGCTCTTTTCCCCAGTTCCTTTTTTCCGCCGCGCTAGCTGCTTCAGGGAACTTTAGCTTGCTTCGCTTGCTTGGAATCACTTTCGTTTTTGACCTCGGACTGTACTCTTGACCATTCTTTGTCTCCCGCCCCTGGTAACTTCGGACTGTTGACCTCGTTTTTGGATTCCCCTCTGGCTTCGACGACTTTGGAAATGCCTGCACCTTTCAAGAAGTGCGACATTTGCGGGGGCAAGGTGCTCGTCCAGGACCCGTACTCCTCCTGCCTCTTGTGCCTGGGCAAAAACCATGATACCAAGGCCTGCCTGCTCTGCAGATCCCTCTCGTCCCAGGCCCGGAAGAACCGTGAGTCCCGGCTCACTTCGGCGATTGCCCTCGGCAAGGTACAAGAGGGGGGTTCACGGTCGTCCTCTGTCCCGCCTTCCGCGCCCCCACCTCGTCTCGGGCCAGTGTGTCCAGCGTGACATCGGGGAGGGCCGCCGTTTCCAGCGTGGTGTGTGTCCCGGCCGGGACAACTTCTTCCACCACCCCCGATGTGGCCCGTGGCTCCAAACCGCCCAGCGCCACCGACGAACCCTCCAAGCGCCCCCATAAGTCTTCGGGGACTGAGGGTACCGAGCCGGCCTCCAAACCGAAGAAGAGATCGGAGGGCTCGCGTTCGAAGAAGGCTACTGAGCAGGAGGTCCATCTCGCCTCGCCTTCGTCTTCCAAGGCATCCAAGGCATCTTGCCACGCTCCGAAGTCTAAGTCCAAACAGGCCCGCGCTTCCACTTCGGCAGCTCCTCGCGATCCGGAGCCGACGCCGGCAGGTCGGCGGACTCCGGTACCGGACACCCCACCGCCTCTGCCCACCATGGATTTTGTCCACGGGACGGACGACACCGTGCTCCCTTGCTCCCCAGAACACTGGTCGCCCTCCCATCCTACAACCGATGACGAGGAAGGCCAGCCCCGCGGGCACGAGATACCGGACCTCTTCTTCGACACGCAATCGCGCCGGTATTACGTGTCGGTTTCGGAGGACAGAGCGATGAAGGAGTTCACCAGGCTGAACCCCCGTCCTGTAGACCAAGGCACCCCGTCCAGATCGGTCCCGACCGTGTCTGTCTACGAGAGGTCGCCGTCTCCGCCTCGCAGGCGCTCGCGATCCTCAGCAGACCTTGCTCCAACCCGCCCGAGATCCCAGGTTAGAGTGACGGATCCCCTCTCCTCTGACCTGGACTCCGACGACGAGCCACTGCTTCCGTCTGAGGCGCCTTCGGACGAGGATGTCCTCTCGGGCCCGGCCTCTCCCCAGAGGATGCATAACCCAGAGCCGTCTTCCCCGTCGGACGACGTCCGGTCCTTCACCGAACACGTCATGAAGATGGCGAGGGCCCTCGACATCGAGCTCGCTTCCGCGGAAGACCGCGGTTGAGCGTCGGGTGCACGGTCGAGTGCCTACTCCACCTTGCCTGCCTCTCCTTCCGTCACTCCAGACCATTGTCAAGAGGTCCTGGGACTCTCCGGCCACCCTGTCGGCGCCCTCCCGCCAGGTAGAGTCGCTCTACAGGGTCACCCCGGCAAGCTGCCCTTGGTTGGCCGACCACCCCAGGCCGAACTCTGCCATCGTGGAGGGAGCCCAACACAGCTTCGTCCCGAAGCAGGCCACCTCCCCTGTCGACCGGGAGGCGAAGAAGGTGGACGGACTGGCCAAGAAGGCCTACTCGGCATCGGCCCTTGGGGTCAAGGCTGCCAATTACACCGCCTGCATGGGGGCCTACATCCAGACCCTCATGGAACGGATCTCCCCGTCCCGGATGTCCCAGATGACATCCAGAGGCAGCTGGTGGAGATCAGGGACGAGGCTCATTCCATTGGGAGTTGGCTCATCACCACTTCCAGGAATATGGCAGACTGCTCAGGGAGGGCCATGTCAGCATCCATGGCACTTCGACGCCACGCCTGGTTGAGGGCCTCCGACCTCAACCCTACGGTCAGGGCGGCCATCGAGGACATGCCGCTCGACGGGACCGGGCTCTTCCACGCCGAGACCGACGACCGCCTGAACAGGAAGTTCAGGATGAAGGCGGCGGCGAAGAAGCATGGCATGTCCTCAGCACCGGCTTCTCCGTTCCGGAAGCGTCAGCGCCCGTGGCAGCCGCAAGGTCAGTCACAGGGGACTTTCTCCCGGGATCGGCAGTCCCAGCAGCAGGGCTCCCAGAGACACTGCTTCCCCTCGCAGTCTTCCTCCTCCTCTGGCCGTTGCAACTTCCCGCCTCGGTACCGCAAGTCCCGCCGGCAGGACACCGACCAGGGGAAGAAGAGAGCCTGAAGGGACGCAGCGCGCTTCGTCTCTCCTTTACCCCTCTTCTTTTTGGACATTTTGAGGCCCTTCGTTAACACCTGGGCCTCCATAACATCGGACTCGTGGGTTCTCAACATCGTCCGTAGGGGTTATGCCCTCGAGTTCCAAGAGCTCCCGCCAACTGGAGCCTTCATGTCCACTCCCCCCTTGGACACCCTTCTCGACGAAGTGCGCGCCTTGCTTGGTAAAGGGGCAATCTCCCCTTTGCCGCCCGACCAATGTCCTCGGGCCTTTTTCTCCAGGTACTTCACGGTACCGAAAGCGGATGGGGGCATCAGGCCCATCCTGGACTTGAGACAATTGAATTTGTTCCTTGACTACCGTCGCTTTCGAATGGTAACCCTGGCTTCCATTCTGCCTCTGTTTCACCAGGGCCTGTGGTTCGCGACCGTCGACCTGAAGGATGCCTACTTCCACATCGGGATCCGAGAGTCCCACCGGAGATTCCTCGCCTTCGCTGTCGGCTCCACCTCGTACCACTACAACGTGCTTCCTTTCGGCTTGGCCACGGCTCCACAAGTCTTCACAAAGTGCATGGCACCGGTGGTGGCATACCTTCATCAAAAGGGCTTCATGGTCTTTCCCTACCTGGACGACTGGCTGTTTGCAGCCGAATCCCAAGGCGAGCTGCAGGAGGCAGTCTCATTCGCCTTGCACCTCTTGAACTCCCTCGGGCTGGTCGTCAACAGGGAAAAGTCCCACTTCACACCGACCAGGCAGGTCAAGTTCATCGGGGCCATCCTCGACACCGAAAACTGCTTAGCCTTCCTCCCTCCGGACCGGTTTCAGGCCCTGACAACGTCCCTCAGGCCGTGCATCTCCCACAGAAGGGTGAGAGCCAGAGACGTCCAAGTCGCCCTGGGCCACATGGCATCGACGACATTCGTCACCCCCTGGGCAAGACTCCGTCTTCGACCTCTCCAATCCTGGTTCCTCTCCGTCTTCTCCCCGTTGGAGGACCCTCCGTCAAGGTGGCTCACGGTACCGAGACCGGTGGCCGCTTCCCTCAGATGGTGGCTAGACAGCTCCAACGTCTGCACCAGGATGCCCTTTCATCAGCCCCAGGCACAACTGACTCTGACAACCGATGCATCCCTGGAGGGATGGGGCGTCCACCTGCTCAACCTTGTCTTCAAAGACAGGTGGTCCGCACAAGACAAGCTCCTCCACATCAACGCCTTGGAGATGCTCGCAGTGGAAAAGGCCTTGAGGGCGTTCGAGTTCGCTGTCACAGGAAAGGTGGTCCTCCTGAGGACAGACAACACCACTGTGATGTATTACATCAACAAGCAAGGTGGTACCAGATCCAGGACCCTGCTCGACCTCACGCTCCGCATCTGGGACTGGTGCATCCAGAGACGCGTCCTCCTCCAGACAATTCATCTTCCCGGGGAGGACAACGAGTTGGCAGACCGCCTCAGCAGATCTCCATCGGTGTGCCACGAGTGGAGGCTCCATCCCGAGACGGTCAGCGACCTCTTCGATCGGTGGGGAACCCCCCGGATCGACCTCTTCGCGACCAGATGGAACAGCCACTGTCCCCAGTTCTGCTCCAGGAAGCGATTGGACGGATCCCTCGGAGACGCATTCGCTTTCCTCTGGACGGGGGAGCTCCTCTACGCCTTCCCTCCGTTCCCTCTCATCATCAGAGTGGTGTCCAAGATGACAACAGACCGCTCGCATGCGATCCTGGTCACCCCGTGGTGGCCGAGACAGCCGTGGTTCGCATCCCTTCTCAACCTCTCCAGGAGATGCTTCCTCCGTCTCGACCCGCGTCCGGACCTGCTGTCGATCCAGGACGGACGGATTCTCCACCCGGACATCGAGAGCCTGCCGCTGGTAGCCTGGAGGATTCAGCCCTGACTACCCTGCCGGAGGCAGTGAGGACGGTGATCCTGGCTGCGAGGAAACCTTCCACCCAGCACTCTTATGCCCTGAAATGGAGGAGATTTTGCCTCTTCCTTGACCAAAAGGGCTTGTCTCCTGCACAGGTGTCCACTCCAGTGGTGCTGGAGTTTTTGATGGCACTTTTGGATGGAGGGCTGTCCCTCACATCCATCAAATGCTACCTGTCTGCCATCTGTGCCAAATACCAGTTCGGGGGGAGGGTTTCTTTCTTCAAAGACCCCTTGGTGAAGGGGTTCCTGAAGGGTTGTGCCAACCTTTATCCTCCTGTGTTGGTACCAACGCCGGCTTGGAGTTTGGAGTCGGTACTGTCCGCCCTCCAATCCAAGCCTTTTGAACCGATGGCCACAGCGGACTTGAGACTAGCGACTTGGAAAACCGCCTTTCTTGTGGCCATCACCTCTGCCCGGCGTGCAGGCGAACTCTGTGCTTTACGGAGGGACCAGCCATTCTTGAGGTTCCACAAGGACAAGGTGGTCCTCCGTACTGACATCACCTTCTTGCCGAAGGTTGTGTCTGCGTTCCACATGTGCCAAGACATTGTGTTACCCACTCTCGCATCCAACCTGACGTCGGATGAGGAGCGACGCCTACACTCTCTTGATGTCAGGAGAGCACTGGCATTTTACCTGGACAGAACTGCTGCCTCCAGTCGGTCCGAGAGACTTTTCCAATGCTACTCGGAACCGAAGAAAGGGTTGCCTGTGTCTGCGCAGAGGTTGTCCAAATGGGTGACTGGTACCATCCACCTCTGCTATGAACTGTTGGGCAAACCTCTCCCGGGCAGGGTTCGGTCTCACTCCACAAGGTCAATGGCAGCATCCTCTGCATTCCTGTCGGGGATCCCCTTGGAGGATGTCTGCAAGGCTGCCGTCTGGTCCCAACCTTTAACTTTTATCAAACATTATAGGTTGGACACCAGGGCCATCCGAGACGCAGCTTTCGGGAGGGCTGTGTTGGTTTCAGGGTTGCATTGATTGCACTACTAATAGTTTATGTTTCAGTGCTTATGTACATGTGTCACTGTTTTTTACATTCTGTTGAATGTTGGTTGCACAATGTCTATGGAACCGGTCTTGCATGACCTCTGCTCCCTCCTCAGGTCTAGCAATATTTGCTATGTTGACTTTCATCAAGAAAAAAGACTGACCCTTTTTTTTATGGTTCAAGGTGTTTATTATTGCAATAAATATACCTTTGGTTTACCATAGCTTTGGTTTCAGGACACTCCCTCCGCCGCATACCTTAGCTTGTCAGTCTAAACCCATTTGTATGATTCGCAGAGACCACGAAGAAGAAGGACAGGTTGCTTACCTGTAACGGTATTTCTTCGAGTGGTCATCTGCGAATACATACAAATCCCACCCGTCCGTCCCCTCAGTGTCCTGCAGCACTGAGCAGCACTGAGCACTGTTCCGAGCAGCACTGCGCAGGCGCAGTGAAACCCATTTGTATGTATTTGCAGATGACCACTCGAAGAAATACCGTTACAGGTAAGCAACCTGTCCATTCCCTTAATCCAATGAAAGGAAACAGAAGTTACTTTATAGTGATACACAGGTTTTTCATCTGCTTCATGAACAATTAGGTTACAACCGTTCTTGAAAGGTAATTATTCAATTTATTCTACAGAAATTGATCACTTTCTAATATTATATTAATAAAGTATATTTTGACAGATCCTTAATATCTAAGAGAAGTGTTGTGTGTCATAGAAAGAGCAGTACACTTAGCTCTCCACAACAGTAGCTTTGATTTTAGTAGATTTGATTCTTCACAGATTTGATTAATAGGTCCCTCTAGCTCCTCCAGTGTGACTTTAGGCCAGCCTTCACTAGAAGTTGCACTGGAGAACCTAGAGATTCCTAGAGAGAACACCTCTCTAGGCATCTGTAAGTCCTCCATCACAATTCTGTATCTGGTGGATGTGGACCACAGAGGAGGACCTAGAGATTCCTAGAGAGATGTTCTCTCAGGTAAAAAAGGAAAAAAAAATGTTCTGTTTTCATACCTTCATGGGGTCCTGCATTCCTGACCCCAGCAAATGTATTTTAGTCATATTAACAGGTCATCAGCTATAAGAGCCTTTAGTCTAATAAACTCTACCCCCAATCCAATTGTTAGCCCCAACTAAAGCAGACCTATACTGAATCAATCAAAACTACATAAATGTTGAGTTATCATGGATTTAACAGCTCTATATAGTTGGCATTGTCAATTAGATTTAGAACTAAATTATGTTTGTGCGAGTGATTTAGCTCTTTATTCTTAATATGCTGATGCAGCGTGCATGACTTGATACAGGTAGTGATATTATCAACAGGTACTGACAACCACTGTTTCCTAAATTAATAAGAAAGTTATCTTAAACATTATACAAACTGAATAGTTCGAGATGTTGTAATCAGCTCTACAGTTATAAATTAATATATGTATGTAATTGGTTTCTGTGTAGACAAATAAAAGAAGGGTAGTTTTTTGTGGGTTTTTCAGGCTATGTGGCCATGTTCTAGAAGAGTTTCTTCCTATAAATGACTCTGGGTAAGCAGTCTTGTTTTCACATTTCACCATTACTACCAGTCTGATCAATGGCCATCATCTCACATAAATCTTTAAAGATTTTTTTTTTAGGGTCACAATTTGTATCTTTCTATTGTTCTGCCCCCACCCTTGCATCATATAACTGCTATGTACCAGATGTTTTAATATTAGTCTATTAATTCATCTGAGGAAGTGGACTGAAATCTGTGAAAACTTATTCTTTAAAAACCCAGTGATTCTTAAATGTGCTGCTAGACTCCTCCTCTGTTCCCCTTTTCCTTTTCAAGAGTTATAGCAGTTTGTTACAACCATTATTTCAACAGACTTACCTCCAAAAGAGTAGACACTCACAAGAGTACACACAACGTGCACTAACCATCTTCGTTTTGAAAACATCTTGAAGCAGATCACTGTAAAAACAACAATTTTATATAGATTATTCTATACAGGCTTTTCTTTCTACTGTCTTTCTCAGTTGCATGCATAAGGTGCCATAAATATTTTTAAAAACTAAGACAGAACTTCCAAACAATAAGAATGGCTTCTTTTTCAGGAAGATCTTTTCTAGTTGGGAGGCTCTGAGGTTTCCTCTGTCTTTAACAGTTTAGTAAGCATGGATAAAAAGGAGAGCGAAAAGTATTACAAAGGCAAAGAATGTTAAGAGAGAAAAAGTGTCTTCTTGGATCACATTAATGTTAGACATATGCATATCAAAATGCATAAAAATATTTTTAAAAAATGCCTTCACGGCACTAATCTGGAGAGAAAGAGAGTAGATGGACATACAATTTGCACTAAAAACTGCCTAGAATACCAGTATGGTCTGTATCTACAGTGGGCTCTTGATATCTACTGGGGTTTGGTTCCAGGACCCATGTGGATACCAAAAACTTTGGATACTCAAGTCTCATCAAATATACTGGCGGAGTAAAATGGTGCCCCTTATATAAAATTGCAAAATCAAGGTTTGCTTTTTGGAATGTGTATTTGTTTTGATTAGTTTCAAGCCATAGATGGTTGAATCCATGCATATGGAGGGCTGACTGTAGTAGCTATCTGCAGAGTTGCTTCCTAAATCCAGCTAATGCAGATGCCAAACATCTGAGACAATGCTCTGCTAAAACTGCCAAAGAGATATCAAATTAATTTCAACTTTTTAACCAAAAAAGATGAACTCTAACTAAACATAACACAAGTTAACTTCAACATTTTTGCTTGTCATGGAGAAGCTGTCCAGCAAGCATGCACTGGTCTCCAGCCCTGCAGCTACAGAGGTAGACTGGATCGCCCCAGCATTATGTAGTAATTTTTACACCAGGTCTGGGAATAGCTTGGCCAGTGTGATGCAGAACCATATAGGCAGCACCAGAACCTAAACACAAGCCACATAATATCTATTCTTGCTATTTATGTAAACCATGGAAAACTGTACTATTGCTTTTCAGGATTTGTCAGCAATGCCTTCGGAAGATTAACACATGGCACTTTCAAAGCACTTCCTTTTAAGACTGCCTGAATATGCCATATGAGCCTTAATACTATACTATACAGGAATGCAAAGGGAGCCATTGACATTGGTTATTTCACAAGGGCTGAATTTGAATTCCTAGTGACAGCCAGTGACCCTAGAATCTTAGAGCTCTATTTCTCTATTCTGTCGTTCATCTGGTCCTGCCAAGAAATGCTAGGTATTTCCCAAAATCTTAGCCTTTATCATCTCTAAACAAATATGAAAAGTAGGATAATTAGTGGGATTGAAGGATTATGGAGTGGATTCCCCGCTTCCCAAATCACAACTCTTCTTTAGACAGCTATGACAAAAACTAAAATCATGATCACCTTAAGTAATCATTTGAATATCCAACTTTTATCCCTCCTGGGCAAGAAGGGGAGTTTGTAAAGTGAGCAGGGTCCAAGCCTTAGTTCTTTTGGCTTGTTGGGTTTCCTTGGATTTGATAGACAAACTGCTCTGTATTGGGTCCTATTGGTCAGCTCAGAGCAGAGACTATACAGTTCACTGAAGATTTAGAAAAGTTACATATTTTCCGGCGTATAAGACGCCCCCCAACTTTTCTTGTTAAAATATAGTTTGGGATATACTTGCCGTATAAGACTACCCCTCTTCCAAATCCAAGGAGGGAGCAGGTCAGCGGCGATTGTGCCGGCCACGGAGCTCCCTCGCAGCCTATGCAGAGGCCTGGGCCTGGGAAGACGGGAGCAGGCCGAGCTTAACCTGGAGTATAAGACGACCCCCAACTTTGGAGAAGATTTTCATGGGTTAAAAAGTCATCTTATATGCCAGAAAATACAGTAACCTCTAGGAGCTTTTACACAACTCTGAGCTAAAACTGGTGTCTGTGATAGTGATTAAAAATGGTTTTATTTTGGTAATCATTTCTCATGGACTGAAACGTACAAAAATACAGCTCAGCCAAATTTGTGATATGTCTTGCATTATTTCAACAAGGAGAAAGGATCTGGAAAGGAAAGTGGTGATTTCTCCTTAATGGAAAAGGACAAGAATATAACCAGGAAAGCAAGAGGTAATTATTTTGCTAAGTAAGAGATTTTGTTTTCTATCACTATAAGGCTGGGGAAGGGAGAGGTAGCAACTGTGTGGGTAAAAGGATTTTAGCAGACAAGATGCAGCAAGCTGTGTTTTTTAGGAATTAAACACTGGCCTTACTACTGTTCCACAGCAAAAACAAGCAATTCCAGGTGGAAAAGATTATATGTATACTTCCTGGGTATCTGCCCATGTGGTTGGAAAATCCTGTGCTAACCTGTCACTTTCTTGCGACAGTTTTCCATAGAGAGTGGCTTAATAGGACAGTAGAATAAAGAATATAATGGCAAACCCCCTCTGAAAAACCATGCCAAAAAAACCCTGCAATAGGTTCACCTTAGGGTCACCATAAGTCAATAATTACTGGAAAGCACATAACATATGTACACAAAACATGCACAAAGCCTCAACGTTCACTATCTCTTTGTAAAAAGACCTGAAAGCTGTGAAGTCAGTCTGCTTGCAGAGACAACACCAAACACATATAGTCAGATTTCTGGACTTTGTTCTTCTGCCCCTAAATACTGGAACATCTACCCTGGTGAGGAATTCTGGAGGTCTCAAAAGCTTGCCACATTTGTGACATTTTAATAATCCTAACAAAGGTATTAGACAACTCTGAATTTTGCTTTTACCCATGAGTTACCTAGTCTTTTTTTTTTTAGTTTCCTTACTTGATCCCTCGTATTTTTCGTAGCAGAACTGGCAAAGTAAGATTACCTTGTGAAGGCATTTAAATCATGTTTATTTAGATTGGCTTCCAGTCTTGGGTTAAGCTGGAGTAAGCTCATATTTTGCTATGCTTTTAATTATGTTGTTTTTACTAGTGCTGGAAAGAACAACCAGTCAAGCCCATCTGAGCAAACACTACTGCCAGTATTTTGTACAAGAACATCTGTAATCCTAGATATTGACCTGGGAATAAGCTCCAATTAAGGTGTTGAAACTTACTCCAGAATATACATGGGCAAGACTACACATCTACAGTTAATAGCAAGTTTGCAGATTCAAGCTGAATTATATGAAACAGCTATGAAAGGTCTGAAATACTGGTAACCTAAAATAATAGATGAAACTAATTCACTTCTATTATACCTTCTCAAATTCCTCTTTGTGGTAGCATATTATTCGGTAAACAGCATAAACCCTATAACACAACTCAGTAGGAGACTCAGGAAAGACACAGAGAGAATGGATATAAGGCTAAATAAGGGATGGGTCTGAGCAGATTCAGCCATATGCAGATGATACAAGAAAAATACAGACTCTATGGTCTAATCCACACTGCAGAACTAATGCAGTTTGACACCACTTTAATTGTCATGGCTCAATGCTATGGAATCCTGGGACTTGTAGTTTTTTGTGGCACCAAAGGTCTCTGACAGAGGTGGCTAAATAAGCCATAGCACGTAAACCATGTCAAAATGCATTATTTCTGCAGTGCAGATTAGACCAATATCTTATAAATACAAATTCTGCATCTTACTAGTGGCAAGGTCTATCACATCTGCACAACTTGTAACTGTGGGTGAAGGTCTATTAAAATGGAATGGATATACTTTTCCAAGCAACACCCCCCCCCACACACACACACAACTGTTAACTCAGAATGGAAAATAGAAACATTTTCCATCAACGTTTAGCTGGAACCAGTGTGATGTAGTAGTCAGTGTTGGATTAGGACTCTGGAACATCAGAGGCTTGTTACAGACTACCAAATAAAGCTGCTTCGGGTCTCTTTGGAGGTATGCTGTTTAAATGATGCATGCATCCTAAGAATCCGGAAGCTGCACCAAAGCTGCACTCCAGTGCTTAGGAATGGAGTGTGGCTTTGGTGCGACCTCCTGACTCTTAGGACCCATGCATCATTTAAATCGCATACCTCCAAAGAGACCCGAAGCAGCTTTATTTTGGCAGTCTGTAACAGGCCAGAGTTTAAATTCCTACTGAGCTGCAATGCAGAAATAACCGAGTCTGAGACTGCCTTAACTGCCCTTGCTCAATGCCAAGGAATTCTGGGAACAGTAGTTTTGTGAGACATTTAGCCTTCTCTGTCAGAGAGCTCTGGTGCAACAACAATCTACAATTCCCAGGATTCCACAGCTTTGAGCCCCAGTAGTTGAAGTGGTGTTAAACTGGATTATTTCTGCAGTGTGGATGCAGCTCTTGTCTGAACAAATCTTCCCAAGAAACTGCTGTGATAGGTTCACCTTAGGGCTGCCATACGTCAGAAACAACCACAATATATGAAAGATCAGACTGTGTGAGCAATATGGAATAACATGCATTTAATCCTGGAAACTCCCAAACCAGGGATACTACAGGCTCACCATCATCTGAGGTCACAAGACTGAAATGCAGCCTGTGCCCACAAAAACACAGTCATACAATGTGGATGCGCCTTCAAGAAGCCTGTCCATGGTGACCCAGTGAATTTCATGGGGCTGTCAAAGGCAAGAAATACTTAGAGGTGGCTTTGCCAGTTCCTTCCTCTGAAATATAGCCTTCAGCAACTGGTAATCCTTGGCAGTCTCCCATTCAAGTAGTAACCAGATCTGACTCTGCTTAACTATGACAACCAGACAGAAATTGATGTCTTTAGGGTATTTGCTCACAGATTAGTCAGTATTAGAAAACAGGTCAGTAGGTGAGAGCGAAAGAGCAGGGACAGTCAGAGAGAAATAGTGGAGGAGTGGAGAAATCCAGGTGGAAAAATCCAGAGGGAAAAGGTATTCCGTTTCTGACATGACCATCCTCTGGAGTCTTCCCTTTTTCATACAGTACCTTTAAAAAGTAGAAAGGAGGACAGGGAGAGTTGTAGTCTCCAGAGTTGTAGTCCAACCACACTCAAACCACTAGACCAGAGGTTCCCAACCTGTGGGTCGCGAGCCCTTTGAGGGTCAAACAACCCTTTCACAGGGGTTGCCTAAGACCATTGGAAACATGTATTTCTGATGGTCTTAAGAACCAAGACACCGCGATTTTATGGTTGGGTTCACCACAACATGAGGAACTGTATTAAAGGGTGGCAGCATTAGGAAGGTTGAGAATCACTGCACTGGACCATGCTGGCGCTCTTCCAATGAAAGTAAACCAACTTGGTATAAAAGCTGGTATTAAAAGTCTCTGAATGTACCAAAAGATGACAGAAAGTGATAAGTAAAATAATAATAAGGATAATAAGTACTTCAATAAGGCTAAAAAAGACGCCCTGAGAGGAATAATGAATAGGTTGCAGTAATAACAATAATGAATACTTCAATGAGTTCAAAAAAGGCCCCCTGAGGGCAAGAAGGAAAAGGAAGGAAGGAAGGAATAAATACAAATAAAGGAATACTTCCGTAAGATCAAAACAGACGCCCTGAGAGGAGGAATAAGTAAATACTTCAAGTTCAAAAAAGATGCCCTGAGGAGAATAAATAAATAATAGAGATACATCAGTAACTTTAAAAAAAAGCCCCCAGGGGAAATAATAATAGAAATAATAATAATAATAATAATAATAATAGGTTCAAAAACAGATGCCCCGAGGGGAACAAATAACAAATAAAATGAATAATAATAATAATAAAGATACTTCATTAAGTTCCAAAAAAGACTCCCTGAGGGGAAAGAATAAATAAATAAATAATAATAATAATAATAATAAAGTACTGAGGGTGACAGATAATAAATAAAATGAATTAATAACAAGTATAATAATAATAATAATAATAATAAAGATAGTTCAGTAAATTCCAAAAAAGGCAGCGTGAGGGGGACAAATAAATAAATCGAATAAATAATAATAATAATAATAATACTAAGTATTTCAGTGAGTCCCAAATAAAACAGGGCGCCCTGAGGGGAGAGGAGCAAAGCCAGGCGGAGGAGGGAGGCCAGGCGCTGAGGGGTCCATTCCTTTCTTGGCTTCCAGGGGCTTGGCTGCAGTCCTGAAGCGGAGGAAGAGGCCAGTCGCCCTCCAGAAGGGAAAGGGGAAAAGGAAAGCAAAAGTGGGAGGAAGGGGTTCGTTCCTTCCCTTCCCTCCGGCGCCCCTTTTCTCCCGAGGCCTCCTGCTCCCTTCCCCGAAGAGCCTCACCTCCTCTCCGCCTCAGGCCTCCAGCGCCAGCCGAATCCCCTGAAGGAACATCGACCACGGCGACGACGGCGGCGGCGGTCCGGCCGTGACTGACGGCTCCCTCCTCCAGACCCACTCACTCATTCACTCACCCTCCGCAGCGCGCAGCCATTGGTGGGCATAAACGCGACGTCACGAAAATGGGCGTGGCCAGGGCGAAGGGGGCGGGGCTTCCCGTAAGATGCTTGAGGCTGCCGGGATGTTTGGCTTCTGCTGGTCCCTTCAGGGAAAGGGAGGGGAAGGAGGGGTCCGCCATTTTGTGGAGAGGAGGCCCAAGCCTGGCCCTAAAGTGAGGGGAAAGTGTGTCTGTGAGAGAGGGACGGGCTTCTCCTCCTGCTCCCCAAGAATATACTTCTGTTGCTCAGTAGACTCATCCACGTTTCCGCATTACACTCTTGCAGTGCTGATATTCCACTTTTGACTGCTCTGGTTGCCTCCTCCTGTTGCATTCTGGGTTTTGTAGTTCAGTGAGGCTTCAGAGCTCTATGGCTGAGGCTTCTAAAGCTCCCCTCCTTAAACTGCAAATCCCAGAATGCAACAGGAGGAGGCAGCCTGAACAGTATAAT
>NC_056523.1:300572956-300629500 GCF_019175285.1 Sceloporus undulatus | reverse complement strand
AATAATAATAATAATAATAATAATAATAATAATAATAATAATAATAATAAAGCTTTATTTATAGAGTGCTGTAAATTTACACAGCGCTGTATATACATTCAGTTAAAACAAAATAATGCTGCCTAAGGCATATGTTCTACTAAAATAATTTAACGCAATACGTATTAATACATATTAACATTAAATAATAAAACATAGTAAATAAAATAATATAAACCTGTGCAAGGCGTACATCTTCCTTTTGTGTCGTGTCTTTTTAGATCATAAGCCTGAGGGAAGGGAGACGTCTAATTAAAAATAATAATAGTTGTAGGCCGCTCTGAGAGCCTTTAGGGCTGAAGGGCGGGTTATAAGTACCATAAACAAAGAAATACTAAAATAATTTAACGTAATACGTATTAATACATATTAATATTAAATAATAAAATATAGCAAATAAAATAAAATAATATAAACCTGCGTAAGATGGGGCTTGGGGGACGGGCCTGGCGCAGAAGAACAAAAGGGAAGGGAAGGGAGCAGGGAAAGGACGCATTTTACCGCACACCGGAACACGGCCAATGCCTCTGGAAGTCCCCGTTCCGTTTCCCATCCATCCCACAGAAGGCAATTTTGAGGAACTGTTCTCCCAATCATCTCAGTGGCTTTCCTTTCATGCATGTGCAGAGGAGGCTTGATTCATAAATTTTCATAGTATAAGTTGAGTCTCCCTTATCCGAAATGCTTGGGACCAAAAGTGTTTGGGATTTTGGATTCCCCCCCCCCCCCCCCCCCCCGATTTTGGAATGTTTGCAAATACACAAAAGTCATCTTGGCAATGGTTACCAAGGTTGTATGTTATTAACTGCCATCCATTCATCCTCGACTCATAGCAACCTGTGGATGAGACATCTCCAGGTCCTGCTATTTGCTACCTCTCTGCTCAGGTCCTGCAGGCCCAGGACTGTGTCCTCCCTGATCAAATCTAACCATCTGGCATGTGGTCTTACTCTCTTTCTTTTGCCTTGCACCTTTCTTAGCATCATAGCCTTTTCTAAGGAATAACTTTTCCTCATGATGTAGCCAAAGTATGACAGCCTCAGTTTAGTCATATTGGCTTCCAGAGAGAAGAATCGGGTTTGATCTGTTCTAGAACCCATTTGTTTGTTTTGGCTGTCTAGGGTCTCCTAGCCCTCTTCTCCAGCACCACATCCCAGATTAGTTTATTTTCTTCCGATCAGCCTTTTTCATTGTCTAGCTCTCGCATCCATATACAGTGATGGGGAAAACAATGGCTTGGACTATTCTTGCTGTCTAAACATGAAATCCATTTATGTTTCATATATACCTTATACACATAGCCAGAAGGTAATTTTATACATAATATTTTAAAATAATTTTGTGCATGAAACAAGGTTTTTGTACACTGAAGCGTCAGAAAGTAAGTGTGTCACTGTTCCAGCCACCCATGAAAAATGTTTTAGATTTTGGAATTCCGGATAAGAGAGACTCAACCCATATTTGACATAAATTGCCAGAAAGAGACTCATTTGCTTATGGGAAGATGAGGAACAAGATGAAAAGGCAAGGGGAGATGAAATAAGAGATTTTTAAAAGAAGAGAAACTGAAAGAAATGTGGGGTTGGAAACCCAAATGTACTCTCTTGGCACTAAGGACTACTGCTGTTCCAAAGTGGGAAACATTTAAAAAAAATGTGTGAAGACTGTAGTTCATGCAAGTTTATGGTTAAATCATACATGACTAAAGTGCTTTTGCTGCAATGAATGAATACAATTATGCCTCTGGAAATAATAAATCACCCCTCTTTCTCAGAAACATAATTATAAGATGATGGAAATGACCTTATGAAATTTTGTAAAGCTAAGTGAGGCATGGTAGGGTAGGAAGGTATGGAGGGAAAGCAAGGAATTATCTATGATTACTTGCATTTGGATCACTTGTCTAATTCCATATTGGCTTGCTTTGTACAAGGTGGAAAATACAGCAGCAATAATCTGTGTTTTATGATCAGAATCTTGTAAAGAAAGGTTTCCATTGTATCATGTTAGGTGGACATTTTAACTCCACTCCTGCATTAGAAAAGGAAAGAAAAAGGTCAAGAGGGTCCTACAATGAAGTGTTACAATTTGGACCCCAAATGTTTAGGCTGCCATGCCCTTTTCCAATAAACTCCATTATACACATAAACAGAGCATTTTCTCCATTCCATGTCTTCATCAGGCAGCAGTCTTGTGTCCTGAACATGCTCACTCCACGCTGAATTGTTTTCAGTTCCCCTGCCATGTAAGCTTTCCCTTTTCCAAATAAATTGCACTTATGCAAAACGGTATCTCCCCATCAATCCTCACCAGGGTTCATGGGGTGATGGACTGAACTGTGATCAGTGATCCACCAGCCTCAGCCTCCTAGTTGCAGGATTATGGGCACGCATCGTGACAAACAGTTTATGCTAAACTTGCTGGTATGTATCTATTTGGACCAGGGGTGTGGGGTGTGAGATGTACAGTGGAGGACCCTTTTAAAACAAAATCTCCCAAGCTGAGCTGGCTTGATCTCCCTCACTCCACCCCATCTGCACTTGTGGGGCATCAAAAGCCTCTCTTATGTACCTCCACCACTGTGTGTGTGTCAGTGGTAGTATCATGTGGCTTGAGGAGTTGGGACTTTGTTTGCTGGGTATGGCGCGGTACAGAACGCCCCAAAGTGGTGGCCTGCAGCTGTCTCTGTTTGCGCTGGATTGGGGCCAGGGCAATCTCACTAGTAGCCCCAATCCAGTGTTTTTCCAGGCCTTGAAAAGGGGTGCCCTGGTGCCTTAGGTGCTCAGTGCACCCTGGTGGGGCTGGTGCTACAGAGGAGAAAGGAGGGGCCTTTCCCCTCTGCATCATGGTTGCCTCACCAATGATGAATGTGCTGGAAAGGAGCTCTGTTTTGGAGCTGCATTCTGCTACACCGCTGAGCCAAAATGAGCAGCCTTGGGTGGCATGGAGATGTCATGCCTGTGCTGTGCTGTGCTGTTTGAAGGCGGCATGTGTGTGATGTCATCATGGCGCCACCCGTGTGGACGAGATGTCACCATGATGCCACCGGCGGCACGTTCTACAGTTAGGGACTGTGTGGTTGGTGCACGGTTTCTAACAGTAAAATCGCCTCGGCCATGCCGCTTTTGGGCCATCTGTCTTGGCCCTATATGTATGTGTGCACATGAGATGTGGAGGGATCAAGCTTGTTTCTTGTTCCTCTGCTTCACATGCTGTTTTGATGTATGTGGGGGCAGGTTGCTGAAGGAAGAACTGCACACAAACAAGTGTATATTGTTGGAGGATTTTTGCATTCTCTTTCCCCCTTCTTAGATAAATAGGGATCTCCTTCATGCAAACTCTCATCTCTCAATCAAATTAATCATGTGATTTAGGTCACTCCCCCTTTGGGACTAACAGATTGTCTCTCAAGATTTTCTGCTGAACTGCATGTTTTCCATCTTCCTCCTCTCTCAACTTTCTTTTGAAAAGATGGTGAGATAAAGGAGTTTATCACACAGGCTCCTGGTACGGTTGGAGAACGGTCCAAAAGGGTCCAGGAAGGGAACGCAGTGAGTGGGGGGTGCATTTTACTGCACACAAGCAAGTCCCTCACTTGTTCCGTTCCCTACCCTTCCTTTCCCAGTCCGTCCTAGAGGAGGAGATTTTTGAGGATGAGATGGAGGCAAAGCTGGGAAGGGAGCTTGGAGGCCGGGGAAGGGGCATTGCTAGGATGGGAAGGGAGGAGGAGGGAAATGGAGGGCACCGGGACTCAGGGAGGCCTGTGAGAAGGAGGACAGGACATGTTTTCTTTTCTTTCTTTTTTTGTGTCTGTAAATATAATTAAGCACTTAAGTGACAGAGTTGTTTAGCACCTTTGCAAGTAGTTGCTAAACCATTCTGTCACTTCATCGCTTACTTTTATTTATTTATTTATTTTATTGTCACCAATAATGACAAGACAGCACGAGGGGGGGATGACACCCCCCAAAATGGGGGGGATGGTAAACACCCCTCTGCCATTAGTCCTCCCCTCCAGAATGCTGTGATCCCAATCTTTCGTTCAACAAGCTTTGGAATCACGTTTTTTCAAAATAACCTCTTTTTAGCAGGTGTCTGGAAAAAATGGTTCTTTTGCCTTTGCTTCGCTTCATTATGACAGATTCGATCACATCGCGACAGGAACAGGTTTCAAATGGGAACTTGGGTCATTTAATTCGCTCAGCAATCCGATTCTTTTTATAGTGGGAATGGGGCCCCGGGGAATTAGAAGTACCTCAACAGACTACAGATCCCAGGATTCCATAGCATTGAGTTGTGGCTGTTAAACTAGAAAGGAACCATAGTACAAGTGTGCAATGCACATACAGTTAAGAGTAGCAGTTCTTTCCTGGTGATGAAGTAGGACCTAAGCCCAAATTATAGCAAGACCTATTTACCAACTTAAAACAAGCAATGGTGGATGAAGGTGAGATGCAGAGCAATTGTGAAGGCAAAATGAAGGAAGCACACACCAGTACCTTTTCCTATTTGAGTGTGAAATAATGTGTTAAAGATAGATGAAGCCCACATTGCAATGCCACTTCCTGTGAAGGGGAAACTTTTATTCAAATAAGAAGGGTTGAGGATAGCCCATTCTGTTGCAGGTGTTCATCACAAACAGCATTCATTTGTGTGATTAGGGCCCCATTCCCACTGGGTTATAAAGCGAATTAAGAATCGGATTATAGGGACATCGTTCCTATTTGAATTTGTGTTCGATCCTAGTTAAAGGGAAATTGTTCCCATTTGAATTCACATCCGATCCTAATTTGGTTGATTTCTCTAGTGAAAACCCGAATCAGCGGTGGATAACCCGGGTTATCCTGACAACACTTTTCCAGCGGTTCTTTTTGCAGCTGCCATGTCGGATCCAGGGAAAACTAATGGGAATGACAGGGTGTCCGAATCGGTATTTTAGGAGAGGAGGAGCAATGTTAAAGAGGCTGTCTTGGGGGTGTCACCAGCTTTGCTCTCTTTCCTGGCATTCCCGGTGCCATTTCCCCCCGTTTGCATAGCCTTTCCCCGGTGGTGCGGGAAGCAGGGTAAGGCGATCACATTAATTAAGCTTTCGATCGCCTAGGTGTCTGTTGGGTGTTCGAACATAGCAAATTGCTACATTGCCCTCCAAACGAGATAAGCACATTACACCCCCCCGCAACCCCCCCCTGCTCCACATAGATCAACGTGTGAGGAGACCCATTGAACACCATTTTTTATTTCCTTTTTCTTTTTTTTTTGCCTGAGTGCCTAAGCGCCTGAGCAATTGATTGACTGCTAACCCCCCACCCCCCAGAAAACAGGTTTGAAATATGCAAATGGGAATGGAGAACAAAAATAGCCCGCGTCAAAATGCATCAAAGAAACTGGCATCACTGTGACATCTAATCACCTAAGCCCTTGATTGACAGCTTTTAAAAAAACGGTTCCAGAAAGGCAATGGGAACAGGGAATAAAAAAGTCTGCGTCAAAATACAACGGAGAAATAACAATGGGAACGTGAACATGGGTCAAGAAAAAACGAGTCCGTTTGTTCCCTTTTGTAACGGGAAAGATGGACGTGATGCGAATACGACTTGGATACTCGATTCGAGCCAGACTTGCAGCGAGATGTGTTGATTTATATGCCCAGTGCGAATGGGGCCTAGGATCATTTTTCTTTGGTATTAAAAAGAAACAGCAGTTTACTGAGAGTTTATTGAAGTCCATAAAATTACTACATGAAAAAATGTGTTGAAAACCACAACCCTAAATCCAATTGTTTGTGCCCTCAAAAGTACAACCACAAAATCAACAGAACTTATATAAGTTAGACATTGTTACTGTTGGGTGGTTTTGTATTTGGTTGACTGACCAACAATGGCTTTTCTTCCTCTGACAGAGGAGTGGCTAGTAGAATTCTGTCCTGGGCCCAGTGCTATTCAACATCTTTATCGATGACTTGGATGAAGGAATAGAGGCATGCTTATCAAATTTGTAGATGCCATCAAATTAGGAGGGGTAGCTAGTATGCCAAGAGCCAGTGTGATGTAGTGGTTTGAGCACAGAACTCCATACTGTCTAGATCAAGGAAAGTAATAGTACCATTCCACTCTGCTTTGGTCAAACCTCATCTGGAATACTGTATAAAATTCTGGGTACCAAAATCCAGGAAGGATATTGACAAACTTGATTGTATCCAGAGAAGGGCAACCAAAATGAAGGTCCAGAAATCATGCCCAAAGCCATACAGCTTAGAGAGCTGGATATGTTTAGCCTGGTCAAGAGAAGGTTAATAAGTGACATGATAGCCATGTTTATAGATTTGAAGGGATGTCATATTGAGGATGGAGTACCACCATCAACATCCAGTATGGAGGTAAGGCTTGCAAGGTCAAAGCCCTGAGACATTTGGGTAGCAAGATCTATGACACTCATTTGCTGTCCCACAGCCCATTTCCAGACATTCTGGTGCATGCATGGCATTTGCAGACCACAGCTTGAAAAAGTTACTTTTTAACTCCTGCTTCTAAAATTTGACTCTAAAATTTCCTCTATGGCCTTTGGACAGTTATAATTAAAAAAAGTAACTTTTCCAAGTTCTGCTGCAGGTGCAGAGTAGATTCAAGCATTTTCTTCCACTAATTCTCCTCTCACTGTTTTATGTTTCCACTGTAACATCTAGTTCTGTCCTTATCTATATTATATGTTGTTAAATAGTGATGAAACAAGTCAGGAAAATGCTGTACCATTTCAGGGAAAGGAACATTTTAGGGAAATGATAAGTGATTGCTAAGAAATCTTTATTTCCTTGACTGATAGCATGGGGAGTATATCCACAAAAAGATCTTCACATCTGTCTTCCCATATGCAATTTGAGTTCACCAGCCAAACCTCGCTATATTTATACAACCATTTCTCAGCAGAGCGAATTATAAAGGTCGGAATTCTTGGCAACAAAGCCATCACATTAACAGAGAAATTCATCTCTGCCAGAACCAAGGGACTCAGTTCACAAAGGAAACCACACAGCATTCTATGCTTGGTTAGTTTGCTACCACAGCTCAGAACATCAAGCCTCCTCTTAAACTTTTTAGCTCTTTGGGCATAATATGAAAGTGGCCAGGCCACAGCGGAATTCTAGAGTTTGTGGGCTTGGCAGCCCCTTCTTAACTAACAAACCCTCAAAAATGTTTTCAGCTTCATATGGCAGAGCCCACAGACTGTGCTGTAATAAAAATGCATCTTCTTTATAACTGGATGAGTCCATAGGTCAACAGTAAAGCAGATGATGGGCTCGCGGAAGGTCCCAGGTTCAAGCCTTGCCATCTCCAGTTAATGGATCTCAATTAGAAGGACGTTCAAAGACCTCTTCCTGAGCTCTTGGAAAATCACTGCCCAATGTTAGAGCTTGCCTGGAAAAAGTTGATAATAATTGGTTCCTCATTGGAAAAGTCGGGAAGGGGTTGGAATATAGCTCCCAGAATACTCCCTTTCTGGATGTTGCTATCCCCTGAGCAACCTTTCCAAATTCTGGGTTAGAGACCTATGGCATGGTCATATCTAACATATCTCTGTATTTTTAAAAACTTTTTATACAAAGGGATCTTGCTGCACCTTTGAGACTAACTGAAAGATAGATGTTGGTAGCATGAGCTTTTATAGACTTGAGCCTACTTCCTAAGATGCTATAAATGAATGCATAGCTATATGATATGCATTTAATGTTGCATGCAGTTCAACCCTTAACCAACAATCTTTCCCAGTGGTGCACTGTTGTCCATGTATTGGGAGAAGGTGGTTAGGCAAGGTGAAATGGCCAGCCTGCCCAGCTCAACAGCATTTATCAGATCACAGTGGCACAAGAGAATGAAAATGTCTAGGGAGAGACCTCCCCATCTTCCACCATTGGCTGCCTGAAATGTGTGCCTTATTCTGCCTAATGGTTTTACATTGTTTGGGTTTACATTGGCTTTACATTGAGATTCAAACTCAAATGCCAGTTGGGTTTGTTTATAGCACTTCAGGTATATAAATACAAAGCTGTCTGTGTAAGCCTGCTTAATCAAGATATTTTCCACTTCACTTTCACCTTAGCTAGCATATTATGCACATGGCACATGCTTTTGTTTCTTTTTTTGTTTAAAAGTGCTCTGAGTTAGAACTAAAAATAAACACAGAACTAGGAAGGACAAAGGATTTTCCCGAGTGTAAAGTTCAAAGAATTTTTTCTCTCTGTCATTTCTGAACCATCAAATTCAGGTCAAAATAGGATGAAAATGAAAGGAAGAAGAAATGACAAAAGAACCCTTTTATCTTCACCACAGTACATCACATCCTTTACATTTTCCTGTCACTTGAGGGCCTTATTTCTGACAAGAGGTGAGTGTCTATTTCAAGGAACTTTATAACATTATGCAGATAAAGATATTAGTGCTGTGGTAAATTTTAATAACATTTTCTCTTCAATGTTAAGGGGGAGGGGGGATCACCAAATAGAAACAACCTCATCTTCCATTCTTCTGAGTATTTTTTTGTACCACATCTGTTCTTTCTATAGCACTATTTTTTGAAAATGTGAAAGTGCTTCATTATCACAGGATTCCAAACAATCAGGGATCTTGTCGATATCACACATTCCCCCCCCCCCCCAGGGAATTTAGTTTATTTTAATTTGATAGTGGGGGACAAACTGAGCCATGCTGCCATATTTGTGCTGCAGTCTGGACAATTTGGAGTGATTTTAGGGTGATTTTTGCTCTTTTTAAAAACACTGGACTCCAGGGGCTTTGAGGGTACCTTAGAGGCCAGAGTGGGGGTTGCAAAAATACAAATTCTTCCAATACTTTGTAATGCAAATACTGTCTGGGATTAGCAGGAGCTGGAATTGGACAATATCTATATATTCCAGGTTGCCCAGCAGGAATATGAATTTATATTTCACCCAATGACATACCATTAGGGTGATGGCCATGATGGGTTAATCCCTAGATTTTACAGGGTCCAATCTGGGGAAAGAATTTTATCTCAAAGTCTTAAAAGATGTTACTAGTTAGTGCAAACCCTCCAATTGTCCTCAGGCTCATTCCCACTTGCAGTTTAAACTGATTCCCGATTCGCCCTCATTGCGTTGGAAATCGATTCCAAAAGGTCTCTCATTCCCACTATAAAGCAGATCCTTTCTTACCCCAGTGTAATCACTTTTTTTGGCATGGCTGTCGTCCCCACTAGCTGCGCCACTTCAAATCGGCTCTGGGTGAGGAGGAAGCTGGGGAACAGAGGGAGAAGGGAGAAGCTGGGGACAGAAGGAAGAAACGGGAACGGAGGAAGAAAGAACCATCCGGGGACAGAAGGAAGAAACTGGGGACAGTAGGAGGAAACTGGGGAACAGAGGGAGAAGGAGCTAGCCGGGGACAGAAGGGGGAAGCCGGGGATGGAGGGAGAAGCTGAGGAATGAGGCAGGAGGATAAAAGGCGGTGTGTGTGTGTGTGTGAGTTTTTTCCTCCTATTCATTAGCCAATGAGAACTCTGATTTTTAAAAAAAATAAGGAAAGAGAAAACAAAGATGTGTTTTGAGGCTCTATATATCTGAACATCTTTAATATATCATGAGCTGTTGGCAAAGCTTGAAAACTGATTACTTGAAAGAACAATTATTTAATTAAAATTCTGAGAAGTTATTGTTAGTTGCAACTTTTTGAAACACCTCTTTCCTGATTCTCAAAAGTAATCAATTACTTTTTGACATTTAAAACTCCTGAACTGATTCAACAACCACAAGAGAGTACAATACAACAGTACAAGGTACAGCATGAGTCAGTTAGCAAACCCTGCCTTATTCTTCTGCCACCATTTGGTAAGGTCACACTCCTGTAAAATAAATAAATAAATATGAAACTAATTACTACAGTTACACTAAAAAGAGTAAAGTTATCTCTTGGTAAGTTCCAGTCATAATGTAACTGAGTTATTCGGTATTTTCATAATTGGAAAAAAGGAATGAACTCCAAGCTCTGGCTGGCAATTTTATGAACTGAACAAGGGTGTGTACTCTCTCTCTCTCTCTCTCTCTCTCTCTTTCTCTTCCAGGTCAGTATTCTCTGAAGATGCCAGCCACAGATGCTGGCGAAACATCAGGAATAAACTCTTCTAGAACATGGCCACACAGCCAAAAAACCCACAAAAAACTATGAACAAGGGTCTCCTTTTTCAGTTTTCAAATCAAGTTTGTTTGCCCAGAATGGAATTCCTACAGAGCTGAATGCTTTCCTTATTTAGAAATAAGAAATTAGGACTATCGTCTTCTGAAAAGATGTCAGCAAAGACTGTAAATAGGCTGGGAGATTAAAGAGAGGACAAACAAAGGTGAACTTTTCTGAACAAATATTACTCAAGTTTGGTGGCAACTGGTAACATTGCCATTGTTACTGTTGCTCCATAAGTAGAAAGCACTCCAATGGAGTGGCTGCATTGTATTTTTTTGCCCTACCTAGCACTGATCTGATGACCTTATTTGCCGGTCAGTTGAGCCTCGAATGAAAACAAAACTAATCCAACTTCTGAGTCCCTTGCTTTCATTGGCAACACCTTACCTTTGGCAAGGCATGTGTACAAACTGTTCCTGAGGCTTCATACAAATGGAAAAACATTGCTGGAGGCTTTCCTTCAAGTGAGAAAAGCTTTTACTGAATGCAGGTTTCAGCAAATACCTGCAGCCTTCTTCTTACCAAATCACTGTAGGGGATAGACCATGCATTTTGTGCAGTGCTTATATTAAGGATCAGTCATATTCTGTATTGTTTTGTCCATTGTATGCTTCACAAAGAAGGATTTTGTCATTTTACCATCTGTCGTCTTGTATCAGACAGCCAGGAAACAGTACTGTATCTACTGAATAATAAGGATGCACTTTTCCCCCCTATGATGCAGTAGTTTATATGGATATTCTTAGCTGATATCTGAATAGAGACACTGAACTGTAAAGATGATATAACATCTGTTTGCATGCATTTCTGACATTTCTTTTTACTGTTGCCAGTGGCTAGGGAAAAAATAAAATCAGGCTGAGATCCTGTATTAAGGAGACATAGCCTAACTTTACTTTGAGAGTGTTATGCTTCTCTTACACTATGCCATTTTGCTAAAGAATTCTATCAATATACAGCTAAATGAGCAATGTACTTCATTATACATTGCACAATTTACAACGATGCAAAATTTGCAACAGTGCATGCCTGTGCACAATGTCATTATGTGTAATAGCACTACATGCCTAACTCTTCACAATCTTGAACTGTACAGTGCTTCAGTTAACTATTGAGGTGGCATTGCACTACAGAAATGTAATTCTGTCAGCATAACACTATTCACTGTCTCCTCAATGTACAGTATGTGTCATCTCGTCAGTTGACCCTTATCATGTTATAATGGAAAAAGGGAAGGATCCTGTCC
Source organism: Sceloporus undulatus (assembly GCF_019175285.1). NCBI lineage: Eukaryota > Metazoa > Chordata > Lepidosauria > Squamata > Phrynosomatidae > Sceloporus > Sceloporus undulatus. The sequence continues at coordinate 300,618,013 of NC_056523.1, read as the reverse complement.
TTGACCAACCAGAACCAGTTCTTGCTTCAACTTAAGCACTAGTATGTAGAGAGATCTTGTAGCACTTTTGAGAGTAACTGAAAGAAAGAAGTTGGCAATATGAGCTTTTGTAGACTTAATTCTACTTCCTCAGATGCATTTGGTCCATGAAAGCTCATGCTGCCAACTTCTTTCTTTCAGTTACTCTCAAAAGTGCTACAAGATCTCTCTATATATTAATCCCACAGACTAACACAGCTATATCTTTGAATTTAAGCACCAGTGTATATCGTGGGTGGGCCAAGTGCAGCCCACAGGCCACATATGGCCTCCAAGGTTGTTTTTTGCTCTCACCAAGTCAATATTTTTGCTCCAAAATGCCTCTAAATGCATTTCCACCACATTTAGAGGCCCAGTGGGCCACCCAAGGGATCAAAAACAGTTTTTGTAAAAAAAAAAAAAATTGTAAAATATTTTTTGCCCCCAAACATTACAAAATGCCCTTGAGGGCATGGGTGGGCAAATTGTCAACATGTTGTGTGCCCCCAGGGCCAATTTAGGTTGAAGAGAGGGCTTATTTGAAAAAGGAAGTGACTTTTGCTTACCTGCAGGAAGGCCACCAAACATGGCCCAAATGTCCCCATATTCCCTACAGGACATTTGGGAGGCAAAAATTGATATTTTTGTGGCAATAGGTACAGTGGAAGGATGTGATCCTCTAGGCCTCCTGGGACCTGGCACCTGGCCTTCCACAGTTACCCACCCCTGGCATACATAATGATAGTTCTTTAAATTAGTTAATTTATTCTCATGATTTTAATTCTGAAAGTTCTCTGATTTTTCCAGCCTAAGTGAGATACAACAGGCAGAGAATATGTACTTGCTCTCATTTATAAAAGGGCCACAGATAATGGGCATAACTAGTTGTTATTGTTTTAATTCCACTATTTGAAGTCAGTTAAAACATTTGTTTATTTGGAGTTTGGAGCCTGGCAGTTTCATAGAATTCACCATACACGAGTAACATGGCTTTTTGACTGGAAGGCATAAGAAACGTTTCTTCCCACATTTCCTTATTTTCTGTTTTTATAGTAAGCCTTGTATAGGAGTCAAGTCTATTTGTCTGTTTTTAGTTTTTATTATTGTAAATGATGACAGTACAGTTGTCATTATTAAAGATATCACGCATGCCCTTGTGACAAACAAAACAAGAATTCTTTATTATGACGCTGCAGACAAGTTGACATAATTTTGATTACTTTAACAGTGCTGTTGTAGGGACTTGAAAAAAGTGCTGTGGAGACTCTTTTAACTGATTGTTAGGAAAGTACCTAAAGCAACTTTGAGGGATGGAGATATATTCTGTTGCAATTATATGTGCAAACAGATTAACATTGTTCTTTAATCTGACCCTTTCTCTGGTACTTTTAGGACATGGAGCAGCAGTTCCTAACAGAGGAAATGCATACCTCTCAACAACCAACATCAGGAAACACTGGAATGGATATCTGTTTAGGAGCTGAGAAAAAGACTACATGCATTTCAGCGTGTTATCTTTTTGCTTTATTGGTTATTTGGAAATACAGAAGACCATTGCTAACATTCAGGAAATGTTCTGGAGAAAACTGAGTGTACTTAATTCATACTGAAGTCAATGGCACTTTAAAAGTAGATTTAAGCCCCATGAAACTTAGACCTGATTTAAATCGGACAACCCAGAGGCATTTACTTGGGCAGATACTCCATATGGGGACATTGTGTTGAAATGTTCATAGCCTATAGCAATTGCAATACAGCAGAAGTATTGTTTGGGCACACAATAATGCCATCTAAATGTTGCACATTTATGAGCTGAGCGTCACTAAAATGTAATGCATGGTATGTGGGGCAACTATACATGTGAATCCTTTTGAGTGGCCTCCAGGAGATACAGACAAGAGTCTATGAATAAATCAGTCCTGAATGAGAGGTATGTGTGCTAAATTATTAAGCACATTGCATTGGTCTTGCTCATTTAGAAAGGAAAACTGGCACTGGCTCTCGGCTTTTAAGCAGTAATGTATAGCAACCAACCTTCCTTACTTCCTTCCTTCCTTCCTTCCTTCCTTCCTTCTGTTTTTGGAGTATATTTACTAGCACTTTCTCAATAAGATTAAAATAAATAATGGCACCAATTATATATTAAGATAAATAATTGCGCCAAATAGCAATCGGATGGATGTGGCTTGACTTTTAATCCTGTATGTCAATTCTCTCATTAACAACAGAAAGCAAATGTTGAGTGATGTTTAATTACTGGTTTTTGGATAGCTTTGGACATATGATCTAATTGTCACTGTTTGATTTGCAACAAGACTGGCTGAGTGATTCTTCTGTGAGACTAGATCCCTTTTGGCTTGGAATGGCAGGTAGGACTCTGCTTGTTCGACGAGGCTCTGCTGATAGCACTGGCAAGAAAGAGTATAGCAAGCGACTCTGCGAAAGTCCTCCTTTGGGGGATTTGGTGGGAAGTGCTGGCGGGAGAACAGAGGTACCAGTCCTTAAGGAATTTAAAGACAATGACTTCAACTCCTTGACACCCTGAGAAACTTGTCTGGGTGGTACCTGGGCTAGAAAAGAGCAAAGAGAGAGAAGTCAAAAACAAGTTGAGAGATAATGGAGTTTGTTAATGTTTAATTTTCAGTGCATGGTAGTAGACAGTTCTGATGACTGAAAGCAATATGCAGTACATGCATATACCTGGAGCTTGGAAATAATTTATTAAGTATTATTAGAAACTAATTTATTAATCCTAACTGCGAAGTTTTAAAAAAAGGGCCACAAATAATAGGCATATCTAGTTGTTGTTTTTTTAATAAATTCTTTATACATTCTTATTGGAATCATTAAATGATTGAATTATTAATAATTAAAATTTCATGTCATTTTAATTTATTTTAGGGTGATTATTTGAAGGATGGTAATTTTTAATAATGTTAACTGGCTCTTTAAAATTTACAACTAATGGTTTACTAGGATGTTATTCATGCTTAACAAATCAATATTGTCATTTTCAGCAAAACAGTTAAAATAATGGATGGTAACATAGGGACATTAGCCTGCCACAAACCAAGATGTCAATGCTGTCCCCACATCTACTGTGGGAGCAATACTGAAGACGTCAGTAACATCACCCACAATGTGAGAGGTGTATTTACTTGCTTTTCCACCAATATGATATATTCTATGAAGCAATGCCTCTCTACATTAGATAAAAAAGAATTTTGAATTAAGGAAAACTTACATTTCACAAACAAATTTATTGCTTTCACACACCAACACTTAATGACCACTGTAAAGATTTGAAAGACCTGTAACACCTCACCCAGCCCTTTCAGATTTCAGGCAAGGGACATGATTTGCATTTCTCTGGATCCTTTTATATTCTATCCCACTCCCACAATAAAATATAAATATGCTTTATAACTTGAGGCTTTAATATCACTCTGTACTGCATTTGAAGTAGTGGGTTTATATTCATGAAAGCTCATGCTAAAATAAAAACAAGTTAGTACTCAAGGTGCTGCCAGATTTCTTTTTTACCTCCCCCTTCCTTCCTCCTTTTTATATTGCATGAGACTAAAATGACTACTGCTTTGAAAACTATGCACAAAACCAGTGTTAATAACTCAGACATCCTGCTAATAGTGGAATTAATTAAATCACAGAGTGTGCTAAGAAACCACTATCCTGATTCAGACCTTAAGTGATAGATGGGAACTTGTTAATATATGAGTAATTCAGCAATCTCCTTCTAGTAATTTATATTTTTGGAGGATCTTTCTATCTTTCTCAATGCTTTTTAAAAATATTTCTGTTAATTGTCTCCTCAGTTTTGTCTATTAGTGCTCTAGAGTCCTCAGTTTTAATCTTCAGCATCTTCCAAAAACATTTTCCTACTTGACTAGCTTGTTCATTCCTTTAAATAAAGGAATACTAGACAATAATACTAGACATTATTTTTCTGGTAGAGCATTATTTTCTGGAATTCTTCTTGTTAGCATAGCTAACTTTTTAATTGCCATATCATCTAGCTCACAACAGAAAATAAAATTGAACATGGATGAAACTAAATTTATTACATTTCTCAAAATTCTTCTAGTGTCCCACTTATATCTAATGCTAACCATTCTTTGGCTGCAATTTTGTAGTCTCCCAGAAGGCACCCCAGAGGCTGTAGAATACACCAATCTCTATCTACATAATGTAGAAAGTCAGATTTGGCCTACTTTATTTTTATGTCATTAGAATTTTAGTCTAAGTTTTGGACATTTCTCATCTTGATTATGCTTATTTTCTTCCTTTGGGGAATGAAGGTTTAATCCTCAGTTTTGCTGCTTGTCATTTGTTTTCCTTCTTATTCTGAGCCTGCATCACCTGTTTGTTTTTCTTCTTGAATATCTACCTTTTCCTGCCTGTAATCATTGCCTTCTATCATGGCTTTTCTTGTTCTGTAAACACATCTGCAACAACTGATAGTAAATACGTTTATTTGCTGAGTGTGGCAATTGTGGGGTGATTATGTGACTTCTGCCACAGTTGTATAATCAAGTTCCCTTTGCCAAGGAATAAAAGGCATTTAAATTTGGTTTATGTTTGTCTTCTTTGCAAACAAATCCCTCTACGCCCCTCTGATGATGGTGCCAAACTAAACATGGGTGCAAACTAAACACTGGATGCAATACCTGCCTTAGGACTTCTGGAGATGGAAACAGAGAGGAGAAATGTAATGCTTTCTCTGCCTGTTGGACAGAGATCTTACCAAGGCTGCTAATGACATTTCAAAGGAAGCTCCCATTGGCACTAATGGAGGGTTCTCTTGAAACCCACATTGCTGCTTTGGAGACAATGGATGGAGGATGTGGCATGTACACCATAAGTTAGAACATCTTCCCTTACTTCTCATATGGCCTTAGATCTGCACAGACCTCTTTGCTTCTGGCCCTCAGATTAAGTGGCAGAGAACAAATTATTGCTGAAAACAAAATGACTGGTTCCTACTCTTTTGAAATGATGAGTTGTTGCTACTGCAACTTAGAAAAGTTATTTTATTTATTTATTTATTTGGTCTCCCAGAATCTTCTGGGTAGCAGTCACTGGGAATTATAGTTCAGAAAAATGTTGCTGCATTCTGTTATTACTGAACTAGCAGCATAGAGGGTTTGTGTACTGCAGTCATCTCTCCAGAGTTTGCATTATCCTGTGCGATCCTTATGAGAATGAATGAACTTGGTCCCCTATGCCAAGGACAGAGACTAGCTGTCCTTAAGATAACAAATGTTGGCACACACACACTTTATTGTTTCCCACAAAAGTAAAATGACAAATACTCCCTTATACTGGAGGAAGTTATGGTTAATCTCAGAGACACGCAGAGGGCTACGTCTGTTCTTTGTTTAGTGACATCAGGTTTTGAGAATCAAGTTTGATCTGTAAAGTCCCAAGAGGACTTCTGTTTTAGGGTGCTTCCACACCAGAGTTTGGAAAATTTTCTCTTTTGGGGGGATGACAGGTCCCCAAATCCTTCAGGCAGCATTGCGTCTGGAACTCAAAAGGGTAGCTTTGCCAAGCTGTATTCCTGACAGAAGGCTTCTTCTGCTTACAGTTAAGTGGCATAGTGCTATTCCACCCTTACCAGGTTGTGTCTGGTAAGAAAAAGGATTGAAGAAACAATGGGAAATACAAGTGGCTACAAACTGAAACATCCATGAATGGGGCAGTGTGATTCCACAGTAAATGCTTCATCTTGCAGATGTTCCACCCTGCAGAAATAAAGCAGCCTTGACACCACTTTAACTGTCATGGCTCCATCCTGTGGAATCCTGGGATTTGTAGTTTGGTGAGATATTCAGCCTGGACTGTCAGAGAGCTCTGGTGCCTCATCAAACTACAAATGCCAAGATCGTATAGGACAGAGTCATGACAGTCAAAGTGGTGTTAAACTGCTTTATTTCTGCAGTTTAGATACACCCTTGGTCGCACAAGAATGTGATGGGATAGTGGGAGTTTGTGCAGACACATATGCACAGATATTTCATTCAGAGAAAGAATTACCCCAACACTGATTGCTGTACATTGATTTCTGTTTGTTTGAAAGAGTCATAGGGGTAAATATTGAAGGGATTTTTTTTAAAGTGAGAAAAACACCTACTTGGGTTTTTTTCCCCTGTTGTGGTGGAACTTTTTTATTTTAACTGAGAAAATGGCCAGGAGCTGAAATGTGTGTGGCTGGAAACTAAGCTCTTTTCTCATAAGTCCAACCACACTGCATGTATATGTGTGATTATGTTAACAAATCTACATAGACATGAAGCCCTTATTTCTCTTGAAAGATATCCAGAACCCTGCAGTTGAAGGCACAAAAGAGAGAGAGAAAACGTCTAGAATGGAACTTTGCTTATTTCTGTTTTTTTGGAAGGTGAGAATGATATTGAAACAGAAATGGTCACTTTTATAACCTTGAAGTGTTCTGCTTGGTGCTTTAATTAGGGTGGTGTACATTAATAAAATGGCTAGAACCAGACTGATTATGGCTTATGTCTAGGTTATCTGACAAATCATATTTCAGTGTATGAACCTGTCCAGACCCTAAGATCCTCAGAAGAAGGCCTTCTTTAATTCCCACCAACTTCACAGTTCTGTTTAGTGGGAACACAAGATAGGGCCTTCTTAGTGGCTTCCCCAGACTCTGGAATTCCCTCCCTATAAAGGCTAGAATCACTTCCTCCTTGCTGTCTTTTCATCAGCAAGCAAAAACTTTTTTGTTCTGACAAGCTAAGGATTTTAAAGAGAGTGCTGCATTGTTTTGAAATGTACTGTTTTAAATTAATTTTTATCATATTAAAGTTATCTTCTGGTGACCTTTGGCTAGTCACATGCTCTCAGCCTCAGGGGAAGGCAAGCTAAATCTCCTCTGAACAAATCCTGCCAAGAAAACCATATGATAGGTTCGCCTGAAGGTCGCCATAAGTTGGAACTGACTTGAAGGCACACAACACGTATTAAAGTTATGGTTTAAATTCTTCTAATATTGTCAATAGTTGAATTATATTTCAATGTTGATTTTTTGTTTCTAAATAACTATAGTGTAATCATTTAAATTTGTAAGCTGCCTTGAGTCCCAAATTTGGAGAAAAGGTGGAATATAAATGAAGATGAGGATGAGGATAATGATAGTAGAACTTTCTTCGTAGGCAACTTTCAAACACATTCAGCAAAAAGAATTTAAAATATCAAATGTTAACTAACCCCAAAACCCTATTTTGCATTCTGTAGCAGATAAAGAAAGTGAGCCTTGATAACTGCTTTTGGACTCTGTGCTGAATGCAAATATTTCGCTAGAAACAGGTGGAGGATGTGGAGTCTTGACTAATGTTGCTTTGAAACTAACATCATTTTAGGCATATATAATACATTTTCAAGAAGAACATTTAAATATGGATATGTTTCCATACAAAGAGAGAAGTATATAGAGAAATTGGAATATAATTAGTGCAATTATATAATTCTGCTGCATACTTGTACACTTGTTTAGCCTACTGGGTTGCCGTCAGTATTTGTATATCACTTAACATAAACATACTTCTACCCAATGACCATAGATACAAACTAGGACTGAAAATCCTCAAGGTATATAATGAATTTCTGTAACGTATAAAACCCCAACACAATCGTATAATTAAGTAAACATTTAGAAATCCAGCAGTGCAGTCCTCTGCATCTATATTGAAGTAAGGGCTGAAACAGACAGCCCAAAAATGCTGGATGGGGGCCACTGTGGAGCTACACACCCACACCCACACGCCCCCCCCTCCCACGGCCTGGTGTTTTCCTGGTGCAAAAAGAAATGGCAGACAGCAGCTCCTTTTTGTACCAGGAAAAAGGTGCCTTTGCCACTGCGGAGGTGGTTTTTTGGAGCTCCAGCAGCTTGTGGTGTCTAAATGCTGCACCATCAGAACACCGAAAAAATGCTGCCATGTGGGCAGCGGGGCAGCTTCAAGGTGTGTTTCCAGCATCTTGGAGGTGTGCATGGTAAGTATGCCACACCCCCAAGACGCTAGGAAGCCGACACATTTTGCCGGTCTGTTTTCCCCCTAGTTTCTTTGGGGCTTACTTCAAAGTATATAGGGTCAAAACTAGATTTTCATGAGAATAAATTCCACTGCAGACAGTGGCAATTATTTTCTGTAGACTAGTTAACACTGAGCATGTGCGAGGGGGCCAATACGAATCGGCCAATCCTCATGTTGAGCAAAACATTCTGCACTGAATGCACTTCGCGCAAATGCGGACTGGCCAATTTGAATCATGCCAATGCGGAGGGACTCCCAGGTATGATGGTATTGTGCGAAATAACGTGAATTCGAACCGCCCAGTGCAGAAGACCCCCAGTTCCACACTCATCTGATAAGGGCTTAAGCCATTTTTACAGAGCTCTCATCCCGATACTATCATTACCTTTTTGAATACAGTGGTTTAGTATGGGAGACAAGTTGTTCCTCACAGGTGTTAGATCTTTTCCTCTGGATCGATCTAGTGTCGCCTGTTGATTTTTTTTGCCTGAAACAGTGGGACAAATAGATACATATGTTATAATCATTTTGAAGTGACAGGGCTCAGTAACGTGGATGGCATGCAGGGGAAATCCTTGCTCTTTCCTTCTGATTTCCATATACAGTTATTAGCCTCATTTAATGAAATAGATATATTCCTGGGCATTACTTCTTTAACTGAAAATTTGGTAAAACAGGCAGAAATATCACGGAATGGAAAGGGGTAGGTTCCTACACCACAAAAAAAGAAGAGGGGTTCAATATGTTTTAGCAAACTTTGCATCCAAAATTAACAAGATGCACATGTAAAATGAAACTATCAGGTCAGGTAAGCCTTGAATAAATAAGCAAAAACATTTTGACTCTTAACTTAGAGACTGCTTGAAAGTTTCTTCCAGAATGCATCTAGCAAAGATTTTTTCCTTATGTTATCTTCAATGTATTTTGATTTCCATTTTGGTGGCCAAATATCTATCCTTCTTTAACATGGTGCTAGCTGGTGAGACAGGCTTATCTGAATTCTCCTTTTCTCTCTGGTTTGGTGTTCAGCATGCTCCGTAAGGGATTTTCTACACCTAGCTACAGTAGAATTAGCTAGAGCAGCATCCCATTATTACCCAGCTCAAGCTTTGATAGCATTATTGACTGCACACACACTGCTGCAACCTGACACTAAAAGTCTGTGTTTCTCCAGTCATGCTTCACCATTCTCCTAATGCTATGGCTATTAAACATTTCCAGCTAGACAAGGGACAAGGAAGAAAAAGGCTGCATAGACATAAAAAGATTTGGTAAAAAAGAACTTTTTTGTCAGACGTTTTGTTAACTGAGGCATGTTTGTACCTGGAAGTATATTAGTACTCATACAGAATTCTGTTTCTTCATAACAATTACTTGGCTTCAGTTTATATGGGACTAAAATGCACTTTTTTTGGTTGTTGTGTGCCTTCAAGTTGTTTCTGACCTACAATAACACTAAGGATTTATCACAGGGGTTTCTTGGGAAGATTAGTTCAGAGGGGGTTTGGCTTTGCCTTCCTCTGAGGCTGAGAGAGTTTGCCTTGCCTAAGTTCACCCAATTGGTTTCTATGGTCAAGCAAGGGCTCAAACTCTGGGTTCCCAATGTCCCAGCCCAGCACTCAAACCACTACACCATGTGGATTCTCTGAAATGCACTTTAGTCTTGATATAAACCTTGTATGGCACACAGTGTTCACTCTTTCCCAGAGATGTCTGGGATCTTATAATTGCTCAAGTATAAAAGCTTGAGACAAAACTAACACATTTTAATTTTAAAAAACCCACACACCTGGGTTTTTCTTTACCCCTTTTCAATGTTTTCCACCCCTGGATGAGAATTTGGATTGACTGGGGAGGGTTTTAGGGAGTTCAGTGTTATTTCCTCCCCCACAACATGCCATTTCCCTGCACACATTTGCATAGTTCCCAGACTAATTCACATTTAATGTATTCCACTTGTATGCTGTTTACTTCAGTTTAGAAATTTAGGAAACAATGAGAAACATTCCTTTTAGTAGGGGAGGAATGTAACTTGGAGGAAGAATGAAACTGTAGACCTCTTGTTTACTTGAGCAAGGAAGTCTAAATGACGCTGCAGCCAAGCCACCGAAATTAGACAGTTTCTCTATGTGAAGGCTGCTCAGAGGCACCATCAGACTGTGGAGAAATATTGCACTAAAATGTGTTCTATGAAAATGGATACCATTTTGTGTACGTGGCAGGAGTTTAGGTTTCTTTTATAACACGGTTCCCACTGTTGGTAGCTTCTGTGCAGTATCACATATTCATCAAATATAGAGCCATAGGACCAATTCAGATTTCTACATGTTTTTAAGCAAGTACTGCATGCATGTGTATAATGAGGAGGAGGAGGAGGAGGAGGAGGAGGAGGAGGAGGAGGAGGAGTGTAACAGTATGAGAATGGAAAGAGGAGTGTGACACTAACAAACTGATCTGCCAAATATGATAGAATGTGATTGAGGCAGAGGTACCATCCCACTAGGTGCGACACTGCACATCTTTGCATGTGCACACACAGCAAAGATTGCAGAATAAGAAGCTGTACAGTCTCAATTCCAGTATTGATGCAGAATAAAGCAAACCTGTGTACTCCAACAGGATAAAAAAGTGGGTTGAAAGCCCCAAGATCACTCTGGGATAGGCTCCAGTGTAGCCTGCCTTTGACAGGGAGCTTTGATATATATATATGTCTTACAGACAATGTAAGAACCATTTGTTTGCAAGCAAATTAACATATTTTAATTTTTTAACTTTTGTCATTTTCCTTTCTTTAGATCCATTTCATCTCATTTTCATACTACTGTAATTTGTGATTTTTTAAAAAAGTCTACCTGAAGAATTCTATTTATTTTTAACTACACTATTTTTTGGAAATAGATTTTTTTGTATATACTTTCCATTATCATACATTTTTGTAGACAATATTAATATTCAAGGATAATTGTGTTTAGGTTCACTTACTGGTTCTGTAAAGTAGGAATTATGTAAGTTCACCAACAGAATACATTTCTGCCTTAAGACAAAATCTTACGTGTACAAAGCATGTGCTGTCATAGTGAGCTATGGAACCAACAAATGTCAAATGTTATAATGTCATTCAGTAGTCTGTGGCAAATGTAATGCTCTCCAAATATTTAAATAAGCAATAGCATCCCATACATGCAGTTGCAATGGGAAATCCAATTGTGAAAACATAGTTCATCAAATGGGTGTTAGCTATAGAACCAAAACCAAGACGTTGCTAATTGAATTGCAGCATATGCCTCTTGTAAGCACAAAATGACCTCTTATATTATCTATTAGTTGTTGCAATTTTTTTCACTCTTTATTTATTATTTCAACATATCAGTATATATAACAAAAACATATTTGTTGCAATTTTAAAGCAGTGCAGGATAGAATTACAACTCTGGATCAAACAAGTCGAGTGTACTGCAATTTTTTTAAAAAATCACTATTTAAAAAATAGCTTTCTTAAGGTGAGCGTGCTGATCCAGACTGGGACTAATGGACAGAGGTGGAGGAGTTTTAAGCATGGCTGTACGTGACTTCTAGTTGTCTTGTTCCCACATTGTGGGTGTTTTAAAAAGAAGAAATTGCATTGGCACCAATGGATTTTTTTCCTTTCTAAAACTCTGGAGCAGTGTGAGTGAATGTTCAGATGGGGGAGGGGGAGGTTTAAGCCTTTGTTGTTGTTATTAACTGCCCTCCAGTCGATTTCAGCTCACACTGGAATATTTTAAATTCAGTCGATTTCACCTCCAAGCCCCCAAGTCCTTAGCTGTTCAGCTCAGGTCCTGCACATTCAAGGCCATGGCCTCCAGTCCTCAGTTGAATCTATCAGTCTAATATGTGGCCTCTCTCTCTTTCTGCTACCCTCCAACTTTCCTAGCATAATTGTCTTTTCCAATGAGCAGTATCTTCTCGTGATGCGGTCAAACTAGAACAGCCTCAGTTTTGTCATCTTGGCTTCTAGGGAGAGCTCAGGCCTGATCTGCTGTAGTTTCCATTCATTTGACTTTCTGGCTGCCATGGTATTCTCAGAATTTTTTTTCCCAGCACCACATCTCAAATGATTTCTGCTTTCTTTACTGTCCAACTCTTGTATCTGTACCTGGTGATGGGGAGAACAATGGCTTGGACTATCCTTACTTTAGTGTTCAATTTTATATCTTTGCACTTTAGGAATTTTCTAGTTCTTTCATAGCTGGCCTTCCCAGTCCCAATCTTCTTCTGATTTCTTGCCTACAGTCTCCATTCTAGTCAATTATGTATCTTAAGTATGAAAAATCTTTGACTATTACTATTTCTTCATTGTCTAGATTGAATTTATGTGGTCATTATTTTTTTTTAATGTTCAGCATTAAGCCTGCTTTTATCCTTGGAAGAACTATGGAATGCTCTTTAAATAACTGGAGTGTCAAAGCACAGACACTGATTCCGATCCAGATTACCGGCCATTCATGCATTCTTTTGCTGAAAGCCAGATGTTTAATGTAGCATGTAGTTTTACCCTTTTTTTGTTGCACCCCCCCCCCCAAATTCTACTGTACTAAGAAGAACTCAGTGTCAACTGTCTTCTCGGCTTGACTTCTGCAATGCGCTCTGCATGGCGCTACCCTTGTGCTAAGTTCGGAAACTTTAGTTGGTACAAAATATGGCAGCCAGGTTGGTCACGGGCACAACCAGAACTGCCCATACTACATCAGTTTTAAAATCTCTCCACTGGCTGTCCATTAGTTTCTGGGCAAGATACAAGGTGTTGGTTTTAACCTTTAAAGCCCTACATGGCTTGGGTCCAGTCTATTTGTAGGAGCGCCTTCTTCCACATAATCCACCTCACACACTTCGGTCCTCTGGGAAAAACCTGCTACAACCTAAGAAGTCCAGAAGACTGTCAGCAGTGACTCAGAGGACCTTTTCATCTGCCACTCTCAGGCTCTGGAATGGCCTGTCGGACAAGATCCGCCATATTACCACCTTGGAAACATTTAATACAGCTATTAAGATGGATCTCTTCCGGCAGGCCTTTCCAGATTAGATTAGATCCATTAGACTAGCTTCCCCCTACCGACACCGAAAGCAATATTGATACTATCGTTCCCATCCTCCCTCCCCTAGAAGAAGACTCTTTTCTCACGCTAATCTGCCCACAATTTTAACATATTTGCATTGGAATATTTTAAATTCTCCTGTTGTTTAATTTTTTTTATGGGTTGATTAATGTTTTTTATGATTGGGGGAGGGTTGGAGTTTGGGGTTGTTTTTTAATTGTAATTTTTAACTGTATGATGTTTTATTCTTATACTGTTGTAATCTGCTTTGATTCCTCTGTGAAAAAGTGGAATATAAATTATTATTATTATTATTATTATTATTATTATTATCCCTCAAGAGATAAATCTTCTGATGAGAAACAATACAGACATACTTATGAGACTTATTCATACTATGTGCATACACTTGTCCCCAGACTTCTGTTGACATCTGCCACAATTCCTTTTTGCACCAGAGATTTACAAGACTTAAGTGGACTGAAAAAGAGCCAACACAGTTCTGACATACAGATACTACATACAGATAGTACCAGTTCCTTTCCAAATACTAATCAAAGTGCTGCTTATGACCTGTAAAGCCCTACACATTTTGAGCTCCAACTATCTGAAAACTGTACCTCCCTATAGAAATCTGCCCAGTTTATAAATTCCTCATGAGAATTTCCCACTAAAGTAAGAGGTGCAAGGAAAAGAGCCTTCTTGGTGGCTGTTCTTAGGCTGTTGAATTCCCTCCCAAAGGAAAATGTGCTGAGAAAATCCTGTGATGCGTTCGCCTTAGGGATGCCATATGTCAAAAACGATATGAAGGCACACAGTAATAACAAGAAGGAACACTGAAGCAAATAATTAACTACACTGTCATAGAGCACCAGAACCTCTCTCTCTTTTTTGCCCCAATATTCAGTATGTTATCATACAGGAACCAGAAATAAATAATGCCTGGCATCATGCAATCCAGTTACATATTTCTAAGCTAGAGTTACAGATCCATAACTGCTCCATTCCTCAAACCTACCTCAACAGACTGCAGACACTCCAAGTAATGATGGTCTGTTCTATTGGCAATCAAGACAGCAGAAAAATGTTTCCAGGCCACTTCCACTAGAGAGTGATGTTATAACAGCTGTCACAATTCCTTTTCGTACTAAAGATTGCTAGCACGAAGGGGCTGAAAAAGTCATTCTGATGTGTCCCCGTTATCAGTAAAACAGACTGGCATTGTTTGGTGTGACTGTTAGCTGTTAAAAGGGGGGGGGGGGTCATGCCTGGAGACATTACTTAGCGCACATTCCTAAATCAGCCTTATGTCAATATGTGTGTGTGTGTGTGTATGTATGTGTGTGTGTGTGTGTATTACAATATATAAAATATAAAATTTTTGGGGGAATTCTTTTTGAATTTTGAACAAAAACATTGCTTCTTGGATGCTCTCAGAAGTGGGAAAAGCATCTCCACTTCTAAAAGGTCAAGCTACTGTTTAATGGAGGCTTGACCTTTTAGCATAGAAATTACTAAGGTAAAAGCATCACTTTCAGGTGGAAGTGGCAGGAAACATTATCCTGCAGAGTCTTGTTTGCCAGTAGAACAGATCATCATTGCTTTGAGTGTCTGCAATCTGTTAAATTGGGTTTAAGGGCATTTACAAAGCTGCTATGTGCAATGATACTGTTCTTTTCATAGGTAATGAAAACACATGTGGTCATTTGTTTGAATTATATCCAATAAATATAGAATGGGAAAAAATTACCTGATGGAGAACTAGATAGATGTGGAAGATGAGGAGGACACAAAAGAACATGATCGGATTTGTTTGGGAACAATCCATCTATCAGTTTATTATCAGAAGGCATTGTTGTCCAGACTTTACATGTGAGTATTTGGTTAGTATCAACTTTCCAAGGATTGTCCAAAGTTTGTCGACTGCTTCTTTGATTTGACAAATCATGTTCACTTCTGCTTTTTTGAGACTGGTGTGGAAAATGGAGAGTTTCAGTACCCAAACACATATTAGATGTTGCCAGGTGAGAAGTTGTTAAAAAAGAATGACCCACAGTAATTGGTGGGAGGCTTTGTGTTCTTATTGGTGGAAGGCCATTGCAGTCTGGGGTGTTATTTTCTGAGATGAGGTACTTTTTAGTGTCTGTGCTTCTTTTTTTAAAATCAATAGCTGTGACACTCTCTTCTGAAGAACTTTTGTACCTGGCATCCATAATGCAGTCAAACGTAGTGATAATTTCATCCACCTCTGAGGTCTCTTCCCTCTGCGATCTGTCTTTATTCTTCTCTTTTGGATTTGCCTTCCAGTCTCCCTTTTTCTTTTTGCTGGAGAAGATTTGATTAAGCATATGAAATCGGCTTTCCTTCTTCAGGAATGCATTATTTTGAGAAGACACTTGATGAACAAGCTCCAGTCTGTAGGAAAGAAAAAAAAAACTGGTCAGAAAAGAAAAATGCAACAATTTACAAAAATTTGTACCACTTTTCAAAATAAAATACCTTACAAGCTAGATAAAGGAAAAAGCTCATATACCTGGTATTGGGACAGAACCAGATTCATTAAGACAGCTTTGCACTGATGATACTGGATTGTAAGGCAATTTTGATTGGCAAGCAGTATTTCATTATGCTATAATACTTGGAAGGAGTTCCAGTTTTATAATTTTGAATGGAATCCATCAGAATCATTGTTTTTGTGTGCAGCAACAGCTTGAAAGTCTTTTCTCTAAATAATCATCTTCCTGTAACCTGTGACAGGAAGTCTAATTTTTGCAGTTTCATCAGAAAAATGGCTTAAGTATTTCCACTCTCACAGTTTGAAGTACACAAAGCCAATCAATTATGATTATTAAGTGGAGGGAGGGAAAGAATAATCAGGGGTAATGTTCTTTGAAGGGAAAGCTATGCTAAATTTCTGTTTTATAATTGACTATTTATGTTAATTGGAGTACACACCCAACATTGGACAAAATGAATAGTGAAAGCAAAAAGCAATACCTTTTAGTAGAACAGTTGTATGATTGCTGCATCTTCCAGAACAAATTTTCAACACATGATGATGGGATTTTTAAATTCAATAAAACTAGCCTTATGTTTTGCAAGAGCATCTGGCAACAAGTCAGGACATGTGGACAACTGCTTCAACTACACGATTCAGTTTTAAAGCATTACAACTGACACTTTTTCATAGGCCCAATGATGGAGCACAAAGGTATACGTAAATGTGTGCTTTCTCTAGTTAAATAGGGTTATCAGGTTTGAAAAGTATTTTTGATTATTGTGTGGCCAGATACTATGATGATGCATCAACATTGAATATGTATACTGAATGTGTATACTTATAATGAATGATCTGCTGTGCTGCTTTTAGATTTCCCCAAAACCCCTCTCATCCATGTACTTGCCAAGATCCTTTACATTTAATGTATACCTGATTTAGCATTTTGTAAATGTGCTCACCTCACAGTGATAGAATGAGGTGCACCCCTCCTGCTTAGACCACAGCCACTAGAGAATCTGGGTTATGTTTGTTATGAACATTTATAACAGTCCTTTTCAACCTTTTCACCCTGTAAAAACCCTTGAAATAATTTTCAGGTCCCAGGAAACATTATCTAGAAGAGTTGCAGGGTCACAAGGGTAAAGTTTGAGAACCAGGACTCTGCTCCGAGAAGTCTCTTTATTGTAGCAGTCAGAGCTGTTGCTGCAGCTAGTGCTACTTTCCTCCTATTGTAGTACATTATAAGGTTTATTTGTTTGACTACAAAGAAACAAATACACTTTTACAGTTATTGTCAACCCAAGGATACTTACCAGGGCTTGGAAAATGTTGATCAGATGAAAAGTATCAGTGAAATAATAAGCGAAATAATAAAGTTATTTTGAAATTCCATAGCATTTTGATGCAGCAGTTAAAAATAAACCGTATTAGCACTGTAACTGTACAGTGTGAAATAGCCTTTAGTGCAACAGAATTCCCTAAGAAAGGCAACAGTCTGGGACAGTCCGCTTTGGAAAGCATGATACAGGCTGCATCCACACTGCAGAAATAATCCAGTTTGACTCCACTTTAACTACTATAGCTCAGTGCTATAGAATTCTGGGACTTGTAGTTTGTTGTGGCACCAGGGCTCTTTGACAGAGAAAGCTAAATGCTTCACAAATCTACAGTTTGCTGAATTCCATAGCATTGAGCCATGATAGTTAATGTGGTGTCAAATTGAATTATTTCTGCAGTGACGATGGAGCTATAGTACAACCTACCATGATCCAAGAAAAAAACTGTTTTTACTCACTCTACTTTTGTGGTCAGGGGATAAGAGGGTTTGTTGGGAAAACAAGGACCAGTCAGAAAAGGTAAGATTTTTACCTGTTCTCTTGGGAGAGCAGTTTAACACATGCAGTGTTCCCAGAGTAAATAGCATACGTCAGTGGAGTGTTCTCATTGATGTCTCTTGGGGTGCTGTCTACCCCCAACTGTAGTAAGGTCTTCACACAGTCCGGTTTTCCTGCTGCTGCAGCCCAGTGCAAAGGTGTCCTAAAGGGCAAGAAAGAAATGTATTTTGTAGTCTTAGCTACTTAAAACCAGGGTAGGACTAATGCAGTTAGTTGAGTTGGGAAAGCTCCTACGGAATCAGATTTTGTATAGAATGGCAAATGCTTCTCAGAATGCAATGAAATTTCTGAACCAAGGGACAAGATCACAGCTCATCATCGGTTTTGAAATTTGTAAGATTTTCTGGAACTTGTGAGGTCTAATTCAGTTTCACACTTCAGCTAATTCAGATACCTCAGTTCCTTGTCTGGAAACCCGTCCCAGATGTTTCTCTTGATGCTATATTGAAAGGACTGTAATTGAAGATTGCCACAAACCTGTGTCTGGAGCACAATTTATATTATATTGGCACATCTCAGGCTCCAATCTGTGACATGATTTGGCATTTGACAATTGGGCTTGGGATCAAAATCAAAATTTTGCATCACAGCACAAATATTTTTCCTTGGCTGCCCCACTCCTTGGGAAACTACAGTCTATCAGGGTTTCATTTGGTTTGGTTTTTTTGCAATCCCTCCTGGGAGGCTACATCTACACTGCAGAAAAAAATCCACTTTTAACACCACTTTAATGGGCATGGCTCAATGCTATATAATTCTGGGACTCATAGGTGCCACAACAGATGACCATTCCCAGAATTCCATAGCATTGAGCCATGCCCATTAAAGTGATGCCAAACCTGATTATTTCTGCTGTGTGGATGCAGTAAATCTTCCAAATAAGACTTGATTTTCTTCTTACACAAGTGCAACTACAACAATAAAGGTTAGTAGATTCATTTGCAGAGGAGCTGCTGGGCAACCTTTTCACCCTGTAAAAACCCTTGAAGTAATTTTCAGGTCCCAGGAAACATTATCCTGCAGAGTCACAGGGTCACAATTATCCTTAGAAGCCATGTTTAATTAGAAAGCAGCCAAACATTGTTTAACGTTAGGGTCAGATTGATGAAGGTCCAGTTTTTTCCATGGTCACCTGTCATCCACATCGAGGGCTTGCAAGTTGCATTCTGGGATTTTAGCCAGCTCACTGATAATGTCGCTGTATCCTGCAGCAGCAGCAATATGAATGCAAGTCTTCCCATTCTCATCATCATAGTTTATTATTGATGGGCCCTGACGGTGGCTCAGGATGATAGAACAGAGGATCCGGTTCCCACTCTGAAAACAAAATGTGTGGATAGAGAGGATTTAATCAAAATCATCTGCAACAAACTCTGTATATAGTGCTCCCTCCCTTTCCCCAAACTTACAAACTGCTTTACCTTTAACTCTGTTACGTCCATCTGGCCATTAAAAAAATGAATTGACTTTTTATAAAACAACCAGTTAATTAATGAGTTTAATTTAACTAAATTTATATTTCATAAAGCCTCAGTTGAAGTTCTTTTTGATCAGATAAAAGTAAGGGGAAGTTGTATAGTTCTTACAAAGGTGAATTGTCTCTTTGCATGTTAAAGTTAGACATGGGCTTATAAAAATAAGCAATGTGGAACTATTCAAAATAAACAGTACATGTAAGTCAGTAGAAATTCATTTTCCTTATACTGAGTCCTTTTCCTTATGGCCCATCCTTGTCACTTGCTGAGATACAGAGATACCCGAGATGCACAGATACAGAGCTGGCGTACAGAGCTGTATTAATTATTGTTTGAACTGTGACCATATATTCTCCCTTTATAGATTTTAGTTAGATTTCTGTACCCGTGTGTTACTTTCCAGGTTTTTACAAAATGATCATGTCTATCACTTGTAAGAAACTAGTTGCAAATAACTAGGTAGTCATAATTCATTCATTGTTTGTTATAACTTAAGCATAATTAAGTTACCTTACTAATGAAGTGTATCTTTACTCTCATTGTGGAGGGGCTGTAACTTTTAAATTACTTTCACAGATATGGTACCATGGCCTTGCTAAATGGAGGAAAAGGAATATCTTATGGTTCAGATGCTGCTGTCCCTTGTGGATTTGCCTCCTACTATATTGTGGGTGCTGAAGCAACAATGAGGTGGAGAGGAAGACAGTGTGCTTCAGATCAAGAGGAGACAGCTTATAGTGTTGTTAGGGTTGCCATTTCACGGTGGTGGGCGGGACTTTCCCGCCCCCTGGGGGGCGTGCCCGGTCCCGTCCCGCCCCCGCCCCGGGTGGCTGCTCAACTCTGAGCTCCCAGGGCTGCTGCCTGCCTTCTATAGAGTGCTGCCTGTGAAACATGCCTGGAGCAGCAGCAGGAGGACTGAAACCAGCAGGGGCGGGGTCTGCTGCACTGCCCTGCCTCTATTGGCCAGCCCTCTGCTTCCTTATTTGGGCATGCTCCAAATTTCCAAGCGGAGAGGGCTTTGCAGGCAAGTTGCTTTTTGTTCTTCCCCTCTTTCTCTTTCTCTTTCCCCTCCTTCTCTTCTTCTTGTTATTCCGTTTTTTTTCTTCTCCTCCTCTTCCCCTCCTCTTCCTCCTCTCCTTTTTCTTCCTTTCTCCCCCCTCCTCATCTTCTTTTTCTCTTTCTTCCTCTCTCTAAGCCCCCCTCCTCTTCTTCTCAGGGGTCCAGGGCTTCTCAAGGCTTTGCCCCCATTAGAATAGAAAAAAGACTTTGGATCTGTCCCATAAATCCCTCCTAAGTTGAGACATACCTGGGAAAAAGAGGGGGCGAGGGGTTTGGGGGGGTTGGAGGGGGCAAGGAAAAGGAGGAAGGGAGGAATTCCTAAGAAGGCTTGGGAGTGAGAAATGTAGTTTGCAATGGCACAAAGGACTACCTGTGATCTTGCAAATGCTATGCCTGCTTGGAAGTGGGAAATGTAGTTTGCAATGGCACAAGGGACTGCCTGTGATCTTGCAAATGCTATGCCTGCTTGGAAGTGGGAAATGTAGTTTGCAATGGCACAAGGGTCTGCCTGTGATCTTGCAAATGCTATGTCTGCTTGGGAGTGGGAAATGTACTTGTAGAATTGGGGGGGGGATGTTTGGCCAGAAAGAGAAGTACATTTCAGCCTTCTGTCTAGGAATAATGCCAAAATGTCCTCCATTTTGAGCATGCCTAAGAAACATTGTAAAAAAGCCTCAATTTTTTCATGTGTCCTCCATTTTTAAAAAGTGTCCTACATTTGAAAATGTTGCCCTACATTTGTCCTATATTTGTCCCAGTTTGGAGGTCCTGCCTTATGGCAACCCTAAGTGTTGTGAATTTTAAAAAAGTAACATAACAAGAACTATTTCTCTGAAGATGCCAGCCACAGATGCCGGTGGCCACATAGCCTGAAAAAAACACAAAAAACTAGGAACTATTTTACTTACCGTAGTTTTGAGAAATACAAATGCAAAGAGCTACCTTTAAGAACTTGTAATGGCAGCAATAACTTTCTTTTTTGGCCTTGGGAGGAATTACTTTATAAAAATATCCTTTACGGTTTGGGGGGAGACACAATTTGCTGTTAACTTGTTGATAGATGTTCTGTACCTGAACTGCCCAATGAAGAGCTGTTTTAAAATCTTTGTCCACCAGTGTTGGATCAGCTCCTTTATGCAGCAGTGTTTGGGCATGCTGGGGTCGATTGTGAAATGCAGCCCAGTGAAGAGATGTCATTCCCTGAAAATCACAAACCAGGTCATCAGAGCATGTTTTGATGGAATACGTATGTATCTGTACAGAGAATGTGGCAAGGTATTCCTTCCCTGGAAAGTGGAGATGTTAAACAGTGAAAGAGAAAACCTGTCAACAATGAGAAAACAAAACTAAAACAAAATTTGCTCTCTCGGCATGACTGTAGATTTGCAGAGAATTTGCAGATGTGGCATTTTTAGTTTTATTATAAGCACAATTTCCTGTCCTCTCCAACAGCTCTAATGAAATAGCAAGGGAAATACTTTTTTGGAGTAGTATTTCTGAAACTTTTAAAAACTACATTCTGTTCTTCCCCATGAGCAAATGCCAGCCACTCATTTGCTGGGGTCTGTAAATTTGTAGAATCTGTGCATGCATTTGTAGAATTGGGGTGGATGGATATGTAATATTTTTGTTTACAGGGGAAATAAATACAGCCCAGAATCTAATGGAATCTAAAGTCTCACATATTTTATTCGGTGTAAGCTTTCATGGACTCCAGCCTACTTCTTCAGGTTCAGCTGATGATATGGGCTGGAGTTAAGGAAAGCTCATATGAAAGAAAACTTTGTAGTCTTTAAGATACTGCAAGACTCTCAACTAATACATTTTTTAAAGGAGAGTGTAATTGCTTGTCCCAGTTAGAACAGACCCATTGAATCAATGGGAATTTTATTCAAGTTCCATTTATTCAGTGCATTTACACTAACTGGGACTAACCACTGGATTCAAGGCATTGTTGTTTTTGTTGCAACAGACTGACATGGTTGCTACCCTGGAAATTTGCTGACAGGATCATTTCTCCCTTCTGCTGCCTCCACCTTCTTGTCCAACTCTGTTCAGCCACCAAATTGAGGAAGAATTGAAAGAATGAGTCTGGACAAGTTAACATAGAGGCCAAATGAGAAATAAACACTCCCTGATTTATCAGGGAATTTGTGACTAACTGCAGATGTATTACTTTCTCTTTTGTATTCTCAATAGTTTGAGAGCCAAGATTTAAGATGAATGCTTACAACTGCTCTAGATAAGGCTGCATTTAATTACTGCATAGATTGCTGTACGTTTATTTGAGTTCTTTTGCCCAAAGAACAGTGATAGGTTTGGGTTTTTTCCAATATATAAAATGAGTGCTTCCAGACAGAGGGAAGTATTGATAACCAAAAAGTATTGTGCACGTATCTCATCTTTTCCTTCTTTACATATAGATATATTTTAAAAGATGGAAGAAGTCAAGGAAAGGTTTGTTTGCTTATTTTATATATATGACTGGCCCTCCACATTTTGGCTTTGACTTTTGTGGATGTGATTATTCACAAATTTGATTAATATGTTCTCTCTAGGAATCTTTAGGTCCCCCAGAACAACTCTGTGGTCCATCTCTGTCAAAAGTAATGTTGAAGGAGCTAGAGATTTCTAGAGAGAGCACTTCTCTAGGCATTTGCAGGTCGTCCAGCACAATTCTGCGGTCAACTTCTGACAGATGTTGACCATACAGTTGCTCTAGAGGGCCTAGAGAGTCCTAGAGTTTTCCCACTTTCACAGGGGTCCAGTGCCCCTAACCCCAGTAAATGTCGAGGTTCCACTATCATATTTTTTTATCCTACACCTCAGCTAAAAATCAACTTACATGCAATCAATAAAACCAAGATAGTCCCTTCTTGCAGACTTGTCATCTAAGAAGTCATGAAAAAGGAAAAAAAGGATTGGGAGGAAAGATGAACAAAGCATTTAGCTGTATATCAGGGATGGTCCTATTTTCTGTCCCATCTCCCTCTGCTGTAGTTTGCTGGTATGACTACTGATGTTGACAGTGGGGTGAGAAGCTTTCAGAAGCTGGTATAAAATACCAGTCTTCCACCAGGGCTGGAAAAATTATCCTGTTTTGCACCAAGAGGAGACCAGGGAGATTACTGTACAAGGTGTGAATTATGGAATTGAAGTGGAATTACACCTATGATTCCTCTCCTTTTTGCATGACGTTGTTACTCATCCACTGCTGATCCATTGTTATACTGTTATTATCGAGCAATTTTGCAGTGACAGGTATCTCTTGTTAATGTGAAATTGTGCAATAATGGTATAATGCCGGATCAGCAACAGATCACCAACAAATGAGTGACAATGTCATGCAAAAAAGAGAGAAGTCATAAGTTGTAATTGCATTTCAATTCCATCACTAGCATCTTATGCGGTAATCTCCTGAGACTGCCCAGTCCTGGAAATGCAGTTGGAAATTTATCACACGGGATAATATTACAGCAGCACAATTGCCAATCAAGGTGCACCACAATCACGAATGGACCACAGAGTAGCTACAGATCAGTCATGATGTTGTCTGATAGGATTCAGCCACAGACACTACTATCCTCCTTCTATTCCACTTTTTCAGCCTCACACGATAATCTCCTATGACCATTAAGCAGGAGGAAGTGTTCTGGAGGTTACTTTATTTGTCCATTGGGATCTTTCTCATCCATGTAGCATTTTGGAGGTTTGCTTGTTTACCTCGTTGTCCTGATGGTTAATTTCACTCAGGTCAGACTGCTGCAGCAGCACAGATAAAAGCCTGTGGAAGACAATATATTTATAGTGTAATAATCAAAACAAAATTCAGAAAGTCAGGAAAAAGGAGTGGAACTAATCCAGTCTAACATAATTTCAAAACTATGTTTAATTTTTACCTTTTGAAAAGTTTAACTTTTGCCTCACAAGATCAATGATGTCCAGATGTAATTAAGTCTGACTAGGGCCTTGTCTGCACTGCAGAATTAGAGCAGGTTGACGCCACTTTAATTTCCATGGTTCAGTGCTATGGAATTCTGGGATTTGTAGTTTTGTGAGATATTTGACCTTCCCTGTCAGAGAGTTCATGCGCCCTACCAAACTACAAATCCCAGATCCCTTAGCATTAGGACACGGAAGTTAAAGTGGTGTCAAACTGCTTTATTTCTCCAGTGTGGCAGAGCCTAAATCATGCCCTATCATGTAACACATTGTTTTAAAACCTACAAAGCCATACTTTTTTGCCAGCTAACCTTGAATACTGTGTTAAACACAATGTCTTAATGAATACAGTGTGTTAAAGAGTAAAGGAAATGTTTGTAATGCAGATATACTCTGTAGGTGTATATATTTATTTCAAGCATTTCCTGTATTTCTTAACACGAAGTATTCAGAGTTAATTTGCTGCAACATAAACAACAAAGGAGAGAGCCTGGACTGTTAGCAGAAAAGGCTAAACATGTTTTGTTAAATTGCTAGTGTGCTTGAAAACCTAATCTAGTTATGCTAACATTGCATAGTAAGTTTCTTTCACATGTTAAGTTGCTGTTATTTCAGTTGTTAATATTAATGTGGGAATTACTGGAAATGATAAAGAAAAAAGGCATATTATACTTGGGCTGACATGGAATGAACCCAAGCATGGTATAAATTTTGGTACTTGTGCCTCATAAATTGACATTTTAAATCTCCATTCCCGCAATCCATGAGTAATAATTCCTGTTTTTTCTGCTGCAAACAGTGGCTTTTGCAAATGCTTTAAGAAGCGGAAGTTTAAAGATCTTGGCCAGTGTTTGCTTCTTTTGTAAAATGTATTGACCTGTTGTTTTTATTACTGCTACTGTTTACTCCCACCCACATAGGTGCCATTTGTCCTTATTTACATAGTCTTCCCTTCCCTCTTCCAAATTTGGCCACATTTTCTAAAGTTGGCCCACCTAACTTTTCATTTTACATCTTCCCTTCTCATATTTCCTTCTCAAGTACTAACTGATTATTGACTAGTGACCCAGTGATTCCCAAACTTTGGTCCTCCAGATTTGTTTCTTTTACTTCCGCTCCCAGAAGCCCCAGCTATCTCAGCTAACAGGAATTCTATGAGCTGAAGTCCAAACTTTCTCAAGGATCAAAATTTGGGATCCACTGGACTAGTCCTACACATTATCTTCACTGCTGTCCCTTGGCAAAACACTGTACTGTCATCTTGAAAGAGAACTCTTGCAAAGCTACTGTTAATTTCTCTATATATGTTCTTTCTCATTTCCATTTTGCTTTCATTTCAACTTCTATATAATACTCTTGTGGGTAATAAAAGTTTTGCTTTATGACTATGCTTTCCATCGCCCATTGTTTAAATCATAGAATCATAGAGCTGGAATGGGCAAGGCTTGGGCCTCAATGCAGGATCTCCAGCTGGAGTATCCCCAGAAGGTAGCTGAGTGTCCAATCTTTTTTTAAAGACATCCAGAGAAGAACACCCCAACAACTCTCTAGTCAATTGGTTCCATTGCCAAACCTCTCTCACTGTCAAGTTTCTTCTAATGTTTTTTTTTTGTGGGTTTTTCGGGCTATGTGGCCATGTTCTAGAAGATTTTCTTCCTGACGTTTTGCCAGCATCTGTGGCTGGCATCTTCAGAGAATGCTTGCCTGGAAAAAGTGGATCTATATATACTGTGTGAGCCTGGGAATGCAGGAGTGATTTGCATGTGTATTGTTCTGTGCTGATGGCCGGCCTCAGGCTGGGAGGCTAATGCAAAAGAGGATTAATGTCTGCTAATTGGTGATCATTATCTGCTGGGAAAGCCCCTGACTCTGAATGGTTTCCCATTTGCATTTGCTGAGTCCTTATTTTGCTATTCCTCAGGACTGGTAGCCAAATTTTGCATTAGCTTCCCAGCCTGAGGCCTGCCATCAGCACAGAACAATACACATGCAAATCACTCCTGCATCCCAGGCTCACACAGTATATATATACCCAACTTTTTCCAGGCAAGCATTCTCTGAAGATGCCAGCCACACATGCTGGTGAAACGTCAGGAAGAAAGTCTTCTAGAACATGGCCACATAGCCCCAAAAACCAAAAAACCCATGGATCCCAGCCATGAAAGCCTTCGACTTCGCATTCCTTCT
This sequence comes from Sceloporus undulatus, assembly GCF_019175285.1. Classification (NCBI taxonomy): domain Eukaryota; kingdom Metazoa; phylum Chordata; class Lepidosauria; order Squamata; family Phrynosomatidae; genus Sceloporus; species Sceloporus undulatus. Next base: position 300,591,790 of record NC_056523.1, on the reverse strand, counting down.
AATGTTCAGTCAAAATTTATTCTCCTGTAACTTAAAAACATTACATCTAGTTCTACCCTTTGAAGCAGAAGAGAACAAATCTGCTCTTTGTGGCAGCCTCGAGATGTTTGGACAGATGAAGAGCTTGGCTGTGACTAGAGCTCCCATCAACCGCACTGGGTTTTTTTTTTTGGTTGTTGTTCTGTAAAGAGATTATGCATGGCCATTTTTGCCCTGACCATGTATGGGACAAGATTAGGTCAGAACGGGGAAAAATGGGTGTTATCACACAGTAAATTGCTGAGCTACTGCCTGACCATTACCTGTCCCTCAGGCATGCTCTGCCGGCTGATTTTGGTGGCACAGATGGTTTCCGTAGCTCTGCCGGCAGTGTAGCAGCAATTTACTGTGTGATAACAACTGTTTTACCCCGTTCTGATCAGATCTCGTCCTGTGCATAGTCAGGGCAAAAATGGCCATGTGATAATCTCCACAGAAGTGCATGCCCCTCCTCCAGCTCCCAGCATCCATTCTGAGCAGGAGTGCTCTTTTCTTTGTGGCTACAGCTCCCATCAATCCCACATGGCCCTATCCCCACATGAAGTGCATGCTGATATTTACTGTTCTATAGCACTATCTGCAGAGGAGCATGTCCCTAACATTCCAACTCCTAACATCCACTCTGGGCAGACGTTCTCTTTTTTGTGTGACTATAGCTTTCATCAGCTGCACATGGAGCTATCACCACCCCAGATTGCATGCTAGGATTTCTTGTTCTTTAGGAGTAGTTGCAGAGGGGCATGTTCCTAGCATTCCAACTCCTAGCATCCACTGTGGGCAGGAGTGCTCTTTACTTTTGCAGATTTCCTGTGCTGCAGGTCTACCAGTAAAGAGATCCACCTGGGGCCCATCCACACTATAATGCTCTTTAACTGCCATTGCTGCATCCTATGGAATCCCAGGCTTTGTAGTTCAGTGAAGCTCTGGTGCAATTTCCCTGGGAATTCTAAATCACCTTCTCTAAAATGTCAGCCCCAGAATTCCATAAAATGGCACTATAGCAATTAAATTGGAATAAAAGTGCTATACTTTTGTTGTGTTAAATGGGCCCCTGTTGTTCCTAGTTTGGCCTAGTTTGTCACCATATTATTATGACAACAAGTTGCTGCTTTCTGGAGATGGGGAAATGCACCAAAGCGCTCCTATTTTAAAAGAAGCAGAACCATCTAAGAAAGTGTGCAGTACTGAAATTACTGCACCCATGGCATGGAAGGAGCAAATAGTGTGAATAGCAGAAGCGAAACATAGAAATTTTTCTTTTCTTTCTTTCTTTTTTAAAAAAAAGAAGAAACAAAGAGTTGCTTGCAACAGAAGCTTTCAGCATGAATGGATTCACTGACTCTTGCTCACAAGTTCCATTGGACCTTCAGAATTGCTCTTTGGGGGGAGTCTAATATAGTATTTTATAAATACATGCAAATCCCACAATTCAACTGTTGGATGGGTGGGACTGGATTTGTTATCCAATATATCTGGAAAGGTCTGGTTGGAAAAAGCTGTCCCAAAATATCTAATAACCTGTACAATTAAGTGTCTGCCACAGATAAGCTACATCTCTTTTCTTCTATCCACCTTTCCACACCCATGGCAATATGTATGCTGTTCACTCACCTTTAAAAATATATTAGTTAAGAGAGAACAGCATAACATGTGAAAAAAGTGTTAAGATTCTTGTTTAAAATATCCTTTTTATTTATTTATGGCTTCTGTCTATACTCAGCTCACCAGGGCCGCCAAGGTGATGTGCAACAAGTAAGAACATTTCAAACATGACATAAAACATTTTAAAACAAATTAAAGCATCTTCTTTAAAATACAGTCACTCCTTGGAACCCACCGGGGATCTGTTCTGGACCCCCCCCCCCACGAATTCCAAATCTTGCGCATATCTAAGCCCCATAGGCTTGAATGGGGAGCATGCATGTGGGGTGTGCATTGTGGGTGCACACCCCATTAAGTTTAATGGCGGTTGCCCCTCTGCGGATTTTCAAGTGCATGGATATCAAGTCCGTGGACTTGGAGGGGTGACTGCAGTTTAAAAAGTAACTAAAATACTATTCTTGTTACCTCCAAAAAGGGTAATGTTGTCCCCACTCATCATGTTACTTTTTAAATGTTATGCCTTTGTTATAATTTCATTATTTTAAATAGTTATTTCCAGTCTTTGAGTTAGACTGTATATACTCTGCAGAATTAACACAGTTGGACACCACTTTAACTGCCATGGTTCAGTGCTATGGAATTCTGGGATTTGTAGTTTTGTGAGGAGCTTGGCCTTCTTTGTCAGAGAGCTCTGGTGCAACAACAACCTACAAAGCGCTGTGCAAATCTACAGCGCTATATAAATAAATAAATAAATAATCCCGGGATTCCATAGGATACAGCCATGGCAGTTAAAGCAGTGTCAACCTGCATTAATACTGCAGTGTGGCAGCAACCAAAGAATCTTGCAGCGTCTTAAAGGCTACTAAATTATTATGGCACAGCTTTCATGGACTGCAGTCCATGTCATCTAGCATTTGAAACATTGTTCTGAGTTATAAGTATATTGTGTATGTATGTGTGTGGTTGTGGTATGTGCACATGTGTCATAAGCAGTTAGATTAGCAGACAAAGCAGAAAGTACAGACAGTGATCATAATTATGATGACAATGGCTATCTGCAGACCCCTGGCAATGGTAACCTAATGAACACATGCAATGTAATTAGACATCCCCCATTTAAGCCTCTTAAGAGTTAGTCAAATAACCCCCCACCAGTACTGCAGGTCTCTCCTGGTTCTCAAAAGCCAAAGATGTGACTGGATAAAATTGTAACATTTTAAAGGCATTTCTCTTTTAACTGTACCTTGTTTTACTGCTGTAATCCCCTTGGATTCCTCAAGATTAAGTGGAATACAAATAATAATAATAATAATAATAATAATAATAATAATTATTATTAATTGAATGGAGATGGATTTTTATGGTTGTTCACTATAGGTAAGAGCCATGGCTCAGCGGAAAAGCACATGCTTTTGATACAGAAGGTTCTATGTTCAACCCCTGACATCCCCAGGCAGGAGTAGGCAAACCTGAAACCTTGGAAAGCCACTGCAGATAGTGTCAACAAATACTGTGCTAAAGATCAAATGGCCTCACAAGATAAGACAGCTTTCTGTATTCTTTGCCTTTTCTCATGACTGAAAAAGCAAGCTAAACATACACACGCTCAGACTTGATCTGCAGAATATGTAAATGCCAGCTTTTCTTACCCTTAGTGCTGCATTAATTTTTTTTTAAAATCAGTTTTGTAAAGGCAGGCAGCTCTGTTACTATGTTCTTGTGGCTGCAGACAGATTTCCTGTCTGGGCATCACTGTTACTTTTCTTGTAACAGCTATGCTGAACAAAAAGAAAGAAAAAATGTACACCATGAGGATCTGTGGGACTTTAACAGGGCATTCTGGCAATGGAGTAACCCTATTCAGACAACTAATTTTGTTCACATAAGTTAATGAGACAGATGAAAAGGAGCTGGCATACTTCTTTTCTGAAAAAAGGCCTCCTGTTACCATGGGGACTGTAGAAATCGTATTTTACAGGGATCTATTTTAAAATAAATTACTATTACATATCTAAATATCAACATTGTCCCTTTTCTGTGGACGTTTCCGTTAATGATAATGCCCTCTTGGTTGCCTCGAACCCTTCCAGGTATGCTGATCAAATGATTTAAAAGCAGAATGAGGACGGCAGGAAATTAACAAAGCCATAGGGAATGAAATTGTAGGAGAAAAGGGGTTACAAAAGGTGAAGGGAGCCTCATAATGGTTGCATAATGTACTTGTGGCAACACAATGTACAATATTTTCATCAGAGGTAGCAGTTTTACTGGTAGTCCATTAAACATGCAGACAACTTTTCTTCAGAATGGATTTTGCGCTGACCATATATGTATCTAACAGGAAACAGCTAATAATGTTTATTGTCTGTTGCAAAGAATTTAATAAATAATTATTGCTATTAAATACTAATGATACCAGCTTTGGTCCTGCATTCACTTAGGCATGTGTGAATTTCACTGAAATCAGTAGGACATGCTTACACAGAATTGTGCATGGGATGACACCCGATAACAGCAATAACAATTTGTGATAATTGTGTGAAAAAAATGAAAGCCTGGATTATATCAAGTAAATTTATAATGACAACTTGAAAGTGTTCTGTACAATAACTGCTGATATAGAGGAAGCAGATGTTTAGGTTCAACAGTCCTTTCAGCAGAGGAAACCTTGAAATCAAGGATTCTCCAGTGATATTTTGTGAGCTGGTTTCAGTAAAAATAGAACACACATCTTGCAAAACTATAGCAGTGCTGAAGAAATAATATGGTTGTTTCATCCCTTTTGACATTCCTCCCCTCCTTCTGTGTCTTTTACAACTAATATTTTCATGTAACCTGTCATTTTATGCCTGGAGGAGGGAGACATGCAGAGGTGCCTCACATTTGTAATAAGTTTTGGTACAGTATTTGGAAGAAACATCATTTCTACACAAGAGCTGTACATGTGGTGCCATGGTTTATTTTACTTGAGCATCAGTAAGGATAAATGTTGAAACAAAACCAGCACCTCTTAGCCATAAACTCAGAGTATCTTTTCAGACACTTTTCTGCACTGATGACTGCCAAATCATATTATTACCTGGGGTGAGCAGATTTCAGTCTTTGGGGGTATACTTTGCTTTTGAAAATTAAAACTTTATAATCCACCAGCCCTGATGCAATTCTAACACACCTAGAATTAAGGAATTCTGATCCTAGGAATTTGCACTGACTAGTAAAATTGAATGAAGCTTGGTTTCCCTTTTCACAAATATCCAGTATAACCCTTTAAGCTTTCTTCTTTTTGGCTCTGTCATTTTATGTCTGGAGGAGGGAGCCATTTAATCAAGCATTTGGGAGCCAGAAGTCCTTATTGGTCTATTGCAAATTTCCCAAAGGTCTGCCAAGTAGATCCAGGTTTACCTTCTGCCCACTGCTGATTTAAGCAATAGCTCCACTCCTTTTGTAAAGCAAACATCACCTGCATGAGACCAAAATGAGCAATTCTATGTACATATAATTGACAGATCTGGGCAAATATAGACTTCAAAGATGCTGTCACTTTAATTAATATTAACCTGTTCATTATCTGTCAGGGATAATGTTATTAAATAATTCATTATGTTTGAGAGGTTTCTGGGAGCATACATTTTAAATTAAAAATTTACTTGCAAATGCAAAATAGAAGTAAATAAAAAAAAGATAGTGGAACATTATATGTGGTATAGCCATGGTATAGCCATGGGCAAGGCATATATAAAGTGACTACTGTATATGTCTAAAAAAATCTAATCAAAGTTGATCTCTTTAAGATACATGTGTAAAAGAAGCAGTACGATTCTCTTGACTAGTGAACAGTAACAATGATGGAGAATATTTTTTCTTTCAAACCTTGAAGTGTTTCTGCTACAATAAAAGCATGCAGGATTCAGCCACGCAGGCCATCAGTTGAGTTCCAATTTACAGAAATCTAATTAAGAATCATTTTACGTGTCTACAAATATCAAAGATTTTTCTACTTCAAAATTAAATATGATGCCAATACCATTTTAACTAGAAAGGAGCCAAACTGGACATGCCTATATTATATGCCACAAGTCATGTTATCTGCACAAGCGTTATCCGCATTATATTGCCAGCAGTTATCTGAACTGTACAGTTTCCTTCTTTAGCTGTTACATGATTATCTGTGATAGGTTTCAAGAACTATACCTGACATTGGGATCAGCAGTGGCAGCATGCAGTGGTAATCTTCCATTTTTATCGGGGATATTCTGTCTGGCACCATTTCTCAAGAAAGTGACACAACCCTCAAGCCATCCCTGAAAGGACATCAGAAAGTAGAAGGTCAACGTTTTATAATAAGGCTGGAGGAGCATTGGTTTAAAGAAAAGGGGGAAAAGCTAATTGCAGGCAACTAGGGTATACATTTGTTTCAGTAATCAATTTAAGAAGTTAAAACTACTTGTCTGGCTCCTAGTTTTGGTGGGTTAGTTGGTCTGCAATACTCTTAAATCATGGTGTATTGATCTGAGTGTTGGACTTTGGCTCTAGAGCCCAGGGTTTGATTCCCTGCTCAGCCATGGGTGAACATTCTTATTGTATTAATTGGGTGGTTAATTGTCGGAATAATTGTGTATGTACCCACCCACTAATTTTGTGATTATTTTGCAATTCCTCAGATATTTCTTAACATCACTTTGTTGATTTTGCAAACACTATTAAAATTAGCAGCATCCGGGGGATATGTGTGTGTATGTGTGTGTGTATGTGTGAGGGGGGAATCACAAACATCCAGACAACGTCCAGATCTGCCAGAGGAGGATGTTCATATAAAGAGTCACAGTAGACAAGCATACAAAGCAGAGAAAACTAGATATTAAGCCTTAGAGCTGGAAAGGCGTTGATGTAAAAGCAAATTTAAAAAGACATAAGGTAATCAAATAACAGGCTTGTTGATTTACAACTCTGTTGTTACTTAAATTTCTTACATAACTTTTTTCCAAAGGTGTCTTTCAGCAATAATCCCAACTAGCCCCAAGGGAATTTATTTAACTGCTGATTTAACAAATTCCAATGGATTCAGTGCATCTACTGTATTTGAGACTATCATTTGGGGCTGCGTGTAAAATCCTTGAATCCCATTTTGATAGAAAGGTGAGATATAAACAAACAAACAAACAAACAAACATTCAAACCATTACCCATATTACACTGAAATACAAACAGGCCTATAAAACAAGAAAAATATCAGTGAAGGGCTGTCATATGATAGATGGAGCAAGGTTGTTTTCTGTTTCTCCAAAGGATAGGACCTAAGACCATGGATTCAAATTGCAAGAAAATACCTCACAGTTAAACATTAGGAAGAATTTCCTGATGGTTAGACTTGTTTGAAACGGCAACATCACTTTGAGAGGTGGTGGATTCTCCTTCATTGGAACTTTTTAAGCAGAGGTTAGAAGACCAGCACTGAGGAATGCTTTAACTATAGATTCCTATTCCGGGGGAATAGATGGCCCTTGGGGTCCCTTTCAACTCTACCTTTCTATGACAATTGTTTAGACAACTAGTCAACAAAACTGAATTGAACAGTCCATCCTATACCATTAAATGCCTAAAGTAGAGGAATGTCTTGCCTAGATACTGAAACCACAATGCCACAATGCAGGCATCCCGTAACTGGAGTGGCAGACTGATTGTGCAGAAAATGCCCCTCTCTTTGTCACTTGGAGGAGACCCTCAGATGTTGCTCTTAGGGTGGAGGTAAGTTCTGCTCAGAAATAAGTCCTACTGTTTTCAGTAGAACTGAATCTCAAATTTATATATAGTCTGACCTTAATACAGGAGCTGCAGGGGACTTTTGGTATGTCAGTTTTCAAATGGAAACTGCACATACAGTAAAGCAAACAGTGGTTGTATTACTAGCTATTACTTTTATTCATCCCACATGATTCAGACAAGCTATCAATCTTGGAAATAAATTTTAAAAACCAAAACATGACACAGGAAAGTGCCTTATACCAAGTCAGCCTTTGTACAGCCCAGCATCTTCCATCCTGATACCCTCCCAGTCTCCCAGCGTTTAAAAAAATGTTTTCAGGATGATTTTCAGGCAGTTTTTGTCCTCAAACCATGAAGAACACCCCAGGCCAAGGGTGGAAATACACAAAAATACCCCCACTTCACTAGCTCCCCAGAACCCGATATTATTCTCAAATACCGGGTAACACCCAGTGTCATAAAAATTCTTAGTTGGGGCACACAACTCCACAAAGGTTTGCCATCACTGTTCTAGGAGTATGTTTTCTTCCACTGTGCTATGGTTTCCTCCCCTCAAATCTGAATTAAGATTAGAGAATAGGACTAGAGAGTTGGAAGGAACTGTTCAAATTCCACTAAAAAGTTATTATGAACATAAGAAACTGCCCTATAGTCAATAAAACTGTTTGTCCCAGAAGGGCATGGTGTCTATTCTGTCTGGCAGTAACTGCCAGGGATGTTAAAGTCTTTCCTATCACCTGATACCTGATCCTTCAAAATAGCAAGGATGGAACATGAGACCTTCTGGGTTCCACATTGAAAGAGCTCTATTCCTGAATCTCTTCTCACGTGTGCCCAGTCATTTAAATGCTCTTTCAATAGCTTACAATTTTTTTTTAAAAAAGCATTATTAATTTTAATGAGTAGCAAAACTGCCCCAAGGCAAAGCAGGAGTTAGACTCTGAGTAAACAGGTGAGCCCACAATACTATCGTCCATGCGTGTTACAGTGGATTAATGCTGTTCACAGAGTGGACTCTTATTAGAAATGCACAGAATTAACTTTTTTCTATAGCTACCCAAGAGAGAGAGAAAGAGAATGAATTATTCCTGTGACCCAAACTTGAATGTGCTTCCAGGAAAAACAAAACAAAACTACTGTTCAAATAATGTTACATCTGTGAACATCTTGCGAAATGTAGCTCTTGCTAAGTATAACATTTTTCCATCCAGGAAGGAATGAGATATACAGTGGTACCTCGGGATACGAAATACCCAGGTTACGAAATTTTCGGGATACGAAAAAATCCCATAGGGAATTATTGTTTCGGGTTACGAATGTTTTTTCGGGTTACGAAAAAACTTTTGGTGCTTTTTTCGGCTTTTTCGCACGGAATCGCGGCTTTTCCCCATTAGCGCCTATGGCAATTCGGCTTACGAAGGCTTTTCGGGTTACGAAAGCGGCCGCGTTACGAATTAATTTCGTAACCCGAGGCACCACTGTACTAATTATGGGATTTCCTACATAATACTGGTTAAAGGAAATATTTAGTTCAGGGGTGTTATTTGTGTTAAAATACTCTTGAATTGGACCATTACATGTTTAACTAATGTACTTTTTACACAATATCTTGTTCAACCTGCAGTTGCTTTCAGATTTCAACAGAACAAGATTTGCTCTTACAATTTGCTCTGATTGCTTTAGTACACCCTGGCTTTCTTTCAAAGACTATGACTAAGATCCTACTATGTCAAACCATTCATGTAGTGGACAATAGCACATGCTGACAGATATATTCTCATGCACTGCAGCATCCAGGACCTTCTGAAAGTCACATTTTGTCAATGGCAATCACTGTGTGCAATGGTCGATCCTCCCTTATCGCACTGGTAGGCCATAGGCAAGATATAAATAATGGGATTGACTGACTGATTATTGCCAGCAGAAAATAAGATCTCAAGATGGACAGTTCTTTCCACTTCCAATTTTAAGAAGTGCAACTATTCCATCTCTTCCTCCCCAATTGATTTTTTTTTTGTGGTAAGATAATTGTTGGAAGTAGCAATTGGAGAACATGGGAGGCTGACACATGGAAGGCCACATGTTGACAAAGTCCTACATCATGCCTTGCTCTGAACCCTGAAACTCATCTTAAAAGCCAATCAACTGTCCTGAGCAACTGAGTTCTGTGTAGGGTTGCCATAACCTGGCGGCCCCCGTGCCATTCACGGTTTCGGGGGGCCCCTCCCGGTCATGGTCTGGTTTGGGCCCCCACCCGTGCCTTGTTCCCGGTTTGGGGGGTCCGCTCCGGCCATTGCCGCTGCCGCTAATGAGGCCGGCCACGGCGCCAACCCACCTCCTCCTGCTCTTCCTGGAGTGGTGGGACCGTGGGCAGCGCCAACCCACCTCCTCCTCCAGCTCCGCCTTCCTCCTCCTCCTCAGCAGCAGTCACGCCGCCGCCGCCGCCACCACCACGCCTCCTGCGCCAAGGCCAGGGCTTTCCTGCCCGCGGGCGCAGGGGGCTCTCAAGCAGGAGCTCGTCCCCTGCTTTGGCCAGCCAGCCAATGGCCAGCTGGCCAAAGGGGACGGGCTCCTCGGCGCGCGCTGCCCAGGCCTCAGCAAGGGCCAGTGGCAGCGCACGCCTGCACCACTTGCCTCCGCGCGCGCGCGCCTTGCTTCTCACCCCGCGCACGCACCTGCCCAGCTTCATTTTACGCGCGCGTGCCAGCGCCAAACTGGTAAAGAAGAGGAGGAGGAGGGGAAGCAGAAGGAGGGGGGAGCAGGAGGTGGAGGAGGAGGAAGGAGCCAGAGGAAGGGTTCCTTGAAGGGCAGAATAGGGGCAGAGGAGGAGGAGGAGGAGGAGGAAAGCTGAGTCAGTGGTCTGCCTTGCTTTTTTTTGGTTTTTAAATTGTTTTTAAAAATATGAAATACTTATTTTATTTTATTAATTTTCTATTATTTCTTGATTTTATTTTATTGATTTTTTTATTTCTTGGTTTTATTTTATTGATTTTTTATTATTTCTTGTTTTTTTATTGATTTTTTATTATTTCTTGGTTTTATTTTATTAATTTTTTTATTTCTTGGTTTTATTTTATTAATTTTTATTATTTCGTGTTTTTTATTTTATTAATTTTCATTATTGCTTTTTTCCTCATTATTTTTATTTTTAAATATATACACCCCATCTTGATTTTTATTTTTTTGTCTAGGAATAATGCCAAAATGTCCTCCATTTTGATCATGCCTCAGAAACATGCATTTATATTAACATTTTTTAAAAATCATCAATTTTTTTCGCGTGTCCTCCATTTTTATAAAATCATGTCCTACATTTGAAGATGTTGTCCTACATTTATCCTACATTTGTCCCTGTTTGGAGGTCCTGGCTTATGGCAACCCTAGTTCTGTGATGCTGGCAAGTTGGGTGCTGCAGGATGACATAACCAGCCCCCTTCCCCCAGTGAGAATGGTATGACAGAGTTGTGATAGGGCCCTGCAAGGACTCTTGCTTCTCGTACTTACAGTATTGATTGCTAGCAGGAGGGGGATGGTCATATCATCCTGCAGCACCCCACTTACCAGCTCTACAGGATTCCATTGTTTGGGACTGATGATACTAGCTGAGTGTGTGCAGCAGTGGCAATCTTGACTTAAGGAGGAAAGACACCAATGACTTAGGGTTTCTACATACCGGCACTTTGTGCTGGCCTGTGGACGGGGTTAGGACACAGTGTCTGCACACTTCATGCCCCACCCCGCCCCCAGGCTGCCATTTTGGCACGTGCCAGACTACATGGCATGCACCATGATTACGCTCTTCTGGTGCTGTCTCCAAATGGTGCAGCACCAAAGGGGCATAATAAAGCTTTGCTGCCGTGGCTATAGTGTCCTGTAGAGGGCACAAAAAGGAACCTCTTTTGGTGGCTGTTTTTTGCACTCTCCGGAGGCCAGATTGGGCCTGTGGTGTGCAGTTGCCACGGCCCCAATCTGGCCAATAAAGGGGTGGCTACATGCCACCCATCTGTACAGCCCCTTCGAGAACAAACTAAAATCTTTATTATAGGAACTCCATGCTAAGATAGGAAAGTTACTAAGGCAGCTGTTCTTATCTAGCTACATTCTAGGTAATAGCTGAGAGAGTTCTGGGAGGAGAAGAAGTTAAAACATCCCCGAGAGTATCAGTTTACATCATAGAGGGGTCAGGACGGGTAGACAGAGAGGGAGTTCATTGCAAGTCACTCGGTAAACATATTGCTACTGTTCAGTCTGAGGCATTAGCCCTTTCAGTGCTAAGTGTTGTTACATTTCCACCAGCTAGTTAGTTTTTAAGGTGCGTTTCAGGGGTCAGAACAGGAGGGGCTGAACAATGTCAGCCAACATGTTGTCTTCCATGTATTAACTTCCTATTGCTTGATTTTTATGGCTGCCTTTTAAAGGTGAGTTTCATGGGCATTTATGATTGTGGCAATGGTATCATGATCATAAATATGAATGGGGATCAGTTATGCAGTTGTAAGTCTAACTTATAGCATTGTAACTAACACAGGAGGGTGATAAAAATGGTGAAGGGTCTGGAAACCATGCCCTATGAGGAGAGACTTAGGGAGCTGAGTATGTTTAGCATGGAGAAGAGATAGTTAAGAGGTGATATGATAGCCTTGTTTAAATATTTGAAGGGGTGTCACACTGAGGATGGAGCAAGCTTGTTTTCTACTGCTCCAGAGAATAGGCAGGGACGTAGCTAGGATTTTAGGAAGGGGGGGGGGTTCCAGACTAAGTGCCACCATTATAATGGGGCTTGGGTGCGGGGGCGCAGCAGCACACGCCATTCATTTTTCTAATGGAAGGGGGGGGTCCGGACCCCAAACCCCCCACCCTCCCACCCTTGGCTATGTCCCTGGAATAGGACACAGAACAATGCATGAAAGCTAGAGGAAACAGATTTCACCTCAACATTAGGAGGATCCTCCTGGTGGTCAGAGGTGTTTGACAGTGGAACATACTCCTTCGGAGTGCAGTGGAGTCTCCTTCTTTGGAGGTTTTTAAACAGAGGCTGGATGGCCATCTGTCAGGGGTGCTTTGATTGTTTGTTCTTGCATGTCAGGGGGCTGGACTGGATGGCCTTGTGGTCTCTTCCAACTCTATGATTCTATGATTTTAACGTTGTTGTGGTGTGCCTTCAAGTCATTTCTGATTTATGGCAATCCTAAGGCGAATCAATCTAAGATGCCAGCTGCCATTTGAGAACCTCTGTAAAATTCTGTGAATGAAGCTGGACAATTGAGCAATAAAAGACTTATTTGGAAGCATATGTAATATATAAATATATAAGAATAAAATTTGATACCAGATAGGTGGCCAGGGTCAAACTGGTACGCCCACAGGCATCTTGAGTATTGATATTGGCTCCCATCTTCAGCAGCAATTTCACTGTATCATGTTGGCGTCCTGAGACAGCATGCATCAAGGGAGTACAGCCTTGGGAAGAAAAAAAAGATAATTTGTTCAAGACATGTAAAGAAGATATTTTATTTGTACACTGAACCACTGGTATATCAACTGCACATACCTATGAGCCTGTATTCATAGAATTCTTTTTACTTGTCCTAGCAGCTAGTCTCACACTCAGATTTTGTTGTGTGCATTCAAGTTGTTTTTGAGTTATGTTGACGTGAAAGTTAAACTAACATGGTTGGTAAAATGGATAGATCCCTCAGCTCAAACCCCACTTATCAGTAAGCAGTCACTAGCATCAATGGGTGTCCATTCCTCTGTTGATCAAGAAGGAGCAGCCTGACACTGCCATCCCTCCTGACTGATTTCCAGTGTGATAGCCAGAAAATCCTTGCTGCAAATCCTCCTTCTGCTCAAGTGAAGAGGGGTGAGAAATTAGGCAGCTGCTTCTTGATCAGTAGGTGAACGGACCCCTGTTGATCCTCGTAGCTGCTTACTGGGTAAACAGGTTTGGGGCACTTTCATGGTCCCTACATAGCCCCTAAATGTGGGGCTGCACAGGGATTGTGAATATGTAGCAGTTATGAATGCGTAACTATAGGTTATCTATTTGTAACTGCCCAACAGGGTTCCAGCCATCATCTGTGACAGTTGATTGATACAGGGGAATTATTCTATGCTTGGCCACCTTTGGAAGATAGGAGTGGGCAAACAGATGCTAACATGAAGGTTTAAAAACACAAATACATGTGTTTTCAGGTGCAATGTAAAGTGTTGGTGATAACCTAAACAGCATAGGGGATGGTCATTTGAAGGACTGCCTCCACCTAAAGAAAGGAGGAAGGAAAGAATATGGACCCTGAAGGATTGCAGGCAACGTATTCCCTACAATATCACATCTGACCTCTATAAATCTGCCCATGTGCTTACTGGTAAGATATTTTAGGTGGACAGACACAGTAGACAAGGTCTTTTCTGTGGTGATCCCATCCTTGTGGAATATCCTGTCATAGGATGCTCACAGGTTTCTCTCCTTGTTTTTAAACAGACTTTAAAGATCTGGATGCTCTACTCTGGTTTAATGTATTGACTGTGATCAGTAATAGCAATGTTTTTGAATATTGTTTGTACAATGCTTAAGAAATCTAAGGTTTGAGGGAAGGAAAGAACCATTCAAAGGTGGTTTGACCATGTGCCATCTCAATTTTGCATGTGCTCATCCAGGGGAGTTCACTGTGTTACATAATGTCATTTCTTTTGTCTGAATTTTCGCTACAATGTGTTGGGGGCAAAGGCCATGCATTTGTGTTAGGCATAAAAGAGGCTTATGTTGCAGTGGTTTCAAGTAGGTATATATCTTGCATCACATAGGTTGTGGAACATCATTCTTAATCTCCACATCATCCAACCATTGCGTTACCATTCACAGCATTTGGAGGGTTAGATATGCATATTAAAACTGTGTGCGTTGGGGGTGGGGGAGGTGTAAAAGTCTTGGACTTTGTATGATTTTGTGGGAGTGGGGTAGCATCAGAGGTGGCCACTGGATCTGTTTTCATGGGAGTGGTAATCTATTTTAACTGTCAGGGAGCCACGGAGGTGCTTGGATCTATTCCTGACAGAGCTTCAATATTGGACAAGATATACACACATTAAAACAATGCAACCAGACCTACAGTCCCTGTGTCACTGTGGCCAGATCTGACATCTCAAGAAAGGTGCACAGGTGGCCCATGACCCCCTCCCTTATGTCAACACGGTCCACCTCAGGTAGGAAATGGTGTGTGTGTGTGATGATGATGATGTAGGCTTATAGGTTGTGTCTTCCTGCACCCCAAAATGCTTCTCATGCAGCTCATGTACACATGTGTAGAACAACACACCCACTCTTTTTTACAAGGGGTGTGATTTACCTCAGAAGGTTAGCATTTATCAAACCAGGCTGGTGAAGCTGGTGGCTGGTATTGCTGCATGTTCATCACTTGATTTGTTTAGTCTCTTAACTTAGTTTCAATGAGAAACTGTCTTCCTTCCCTCCTACTACATTGGATTCAGTCTTAATTTCAGTGTTGGAAGGCTTTCCATTATCTCAATATTGTGTTGCTCTTGTGATTACTAGAAACCTCTCAGAAATCTGAAAAAGTTACTTTTTTGGACTAAAATTCACCAAATTATCTAGTCAACATAGCTGTGGACTATGATGACTGGGGGGCTGACTGGGGGGTTCTGATAGTTATATTGTAAAAAAGCAATGTCCCCAAAGCTCTGGAACCCACACCATAATCGCTTCCATTATGTGGCTCCATGTCTACATAGGTGAGAGAACCAAGTTTCAACTAGATCTTTTATATGGTGTTACATACATACATACATACATGGTTCTGACCAAAGTGTGGGTCAGACTTCTGACACTACCATGCAGTTGCTGATGTTCTTCCTCCACATTACAGCAACCGATCAAGGGCCATGATTTATGATACCTACCCCTTCACTACTGTTTGCTTCAGTAATTTCCTGTAGAACACTGAAACTAACAGCATTCCTTAAGCTGAAAAATGGAGAAGTTCAGTATAACTTCTATTAACTTAAAATGCAGTCTTCCAATTGAAAAAAAATTGTATTTACAAGGAACTGTACAAAATGCTGTTTTACTGGAATCTCATTTGACTATTTTGATTGATAGGTTTTTAACATAATTGCCTCATTTGTCTTTCATTTTTCGATTTTCCTTGAAAACAGATCTAGCTGTGGACCATCAAAGCTCCCAACATATTAGCTTTTACTATCATTTACCTTTATTATGAGATAGTGTAATTCTGCTAAATCTTTAACAATTCAGTGTTTGCTGTTCTGCTACTTGTGAACACTGAAGGACTTTAGGTCTGCTTATCACACTATCATTTTCATAGAAGCATTATGTTGTAAAAGTATTAGCTACGTAGGAGTAGGCTAGCTAAAAGTAAATTATGATACACAGACACAAATGAAGATTTAATGAACAGAAAAGAGAAAATCACAAATCATTACCTCTTCTCTTCCAGTCACAATGAAGGAAGT
The DNA here is from genome assembly GCF_019175285.1 of Sceloporus undulatus. Taxonomy (NCBI): domain Eukaryota; kingdom Metazoa; phylum Chordata; class Lepidosauria; order Squamata; family Phrynosomatidae; genus Sceloporus; species Sceloporus undulatus. Next base: position 300,575,890 of record NC_056523.1, on the reverse strand, counting down.
AATATTTAATTCTGATGTTGAAAGTGATGTAAAAAATGTCATAGCTATAGGAATTATGAGTTACCTCTTATGATGACTAAAAATGATACAAAAAATTACTTTACCATCACTGTCACAGCATTCTAATATGGAAGGATCTTCACGGATGACAGAAGTCAAAGTATTGATATCCCCATTAGCTGCGGCTTGATACACCACAGTCAGGTCAACTTCTTCTGCTGAATCACCTGTGAAAATAAAAATTGCCTAACAATAAAGTGATGATCTTTGTGTGAGGAAGGAGGGCAGAAAGAGATTAATAATAATAATAAGAAGAAGAAGAAGAAGAAGATAAAAAACAAAACATTATTTTTCCATTATATTAATGATGAACACATGCTGCTACGTCAGCAGCATCTCATTTCCTGAGATTTCACGGTCAAAATCTGAGATTGGGAGTAGATGTCTTTGTGATGTTGTGATCCTTGTGATGTCACAGAAGCAGGAAAGTTAAGAATTGGGAGGATGGGTAATGTATGAAGGTAATTTGATTATACACAGCTAAACAGGTAATATGCCACGCCAGGGCTGGGATGGGAGAAAGAAATTGCCTTGAGATTTGTATCTTTGCCTGGACCTCTACAGAAGTATAGCGATTCCCTGAGACTTTAGCCATACTCTCGAGACCCGGGAAACCCAAATAATCATTGACTGCTGCAGAAAAAAACAAAACACCCTGAAAGTATATTTGACAATAAAGCAGCCAATGCCAGCATTAAGTATAGGTAGCCACTTTGCTATTACCTATTTTATTTGCTAAAACAGAGCTGTCTTTCCATTAGACAGAATGGAATGGTCACTCAGGTAATAGATGCTGGGAGGCAGTAGTAAAGTCTTGGAAAAGAGATTTGCATTCCATGTGACTTAAAGTATTCTCTTTAAACTAGCCTGCTGTCTTCGGGTATGGTGCAGGATGCCTTCCCATCACTCTGTTGAAGAATTCAACTGCCAGTCCAGTCTTTTGTACTTGGCTTTTGTACTTGGAAGAGACACTATGGCGGGTTACAGACTGCCGAAAAGTGGCGGTCTGCTGCTCGGCGCGGTTCCTGGACGCAGCAAAGAAGGAGCGCAACAATCATGCTCCTTCCTGGGCCCCGGATGTGATGCCGCGAGGCGCTAGTCGCACACTCACGCCATCGTATCCGGGGTGCGACGTGCAGACACAGAGCGTCCGCTACGTCAAGATGGTAGTGGCCGTGTGGAACGGCCGCCACCATTTCGTATGGACTCAGTCCGTGCTAGGGTTAGGGGCGTCTGGAAGAGACGCCCCTTTCTAACCCTAGCACGGACTGAGTCCGTCCTAGGGTGCCCGTCTGTAACGGGCCTATCTTATTATTCTCTGTAGGCAGTAAAGTCTCTTGGACTGGTCCTGTTCTAAAGTATCTTTCTACATATTATGGTAGAAGCAGGGGTCAGCTAATCTAGTGAATCCTTTGGTTCTTTGACATTTTGATGATGTACAGGGCCCTGCTCTGCATCTGAGTCCAAACATCAGTAACTCCAGTCTACATCATCAGATGCATCTAAAGACAAATTAAATTTGAATTCTTCTGACTTCTTGCTGCTTCTGACTTATGTTGACCCTAAGACCACCCTATTATGGCCTTTTTCTTTGCAAGATTTGTTCAGAGAAGGTTGCTTTCCTCTGAGGCTGAGTGTGGCTTGCCAAAGGTCATGTGGTGGGTTTTCATGGCTGAGTGGGAATTTGAATCCTGGTATCCTAGAGTCCTACCCCAATACTCAAAGCACTATACTATGCTGGCTCTAAAATCACCACACTATGCTATTATTATTATGTGCTGTTGAATCAGCTTTGACATATGATGAACCCATGAATGAGACTCCTCCAAGAGCTGCTGTTATTAACAGCTCTGCTCAGGTCTTGCAACTTCAGATTAGTGGCTTCCTTGATTGAGTCAATCTGCCTGTAATGCAGTCTTCCCTACTGCATTCCAGTTTTGCCACATTATCCTTCTTTCTAATATGTCCAGAATATGATAGCTTCCCCAATAAAATAAGATGAAATAAAATAAAATAAAATAAAAGTTATTCAAGCCAGATTTTGTTTTGACTGAATCCTCGAACTCCATAGTGAAATAAATTAAAACCAATGTTTCTTCTTCACATCTCACCAGAGGAAAATGAGAGAGGGAGAGTCCTCCTTTCTCCTCATTGGAGCAGAAAGATGTAGCCGGACATGCAGGGTTCAATTCTGGGTCTATTCGTATTGTTTTTCATACTGCCAACAATTCAAATCTTTTGGGGAAAAAACTCAGTTCTGATAATCCTGGGTTAAGTGGGTTTTTTTGGCAGCCCCCCTCCCAAAAAACCCTGAATCGGATGTTTTTAGGATGCATCAAATACATCCGGATTCATCCTGGATTACTTTCACTGTCTGAGCCCAATACAAAGTGTTGGTTATCATCTTTAAAGCCCTATATGGCTTGGGCCCGAGTTACTTGAGGGAACGCCTCTCCCTACACAATCCGCCCCGCACCCTCAGAACAACTGGAAAACTCCTTCTTGAATATCCTAAAGCAGGGGTAGGCAATCTTTTTGAGCCGGGGGCCGGGTTGCTGTCCCTCAGACAACTGGGGGGCCGAAGCCAAAAAATAAATAATTAAATATATTTTTAAAAAAAATTAAATATATAAATAAACCAGGACAAATGTAGGACAAAATTTTCAAATGGAAGACACTTTTTTTAAAAAATGGAGGACACACGAAAAAATTTGCTGATTTTTAAAAAAATGTTAATATAAATGCATGTTTCAGAGGCTTCTATAGACAATTGCCCCCCAAAGGCCCCGGCGGCAATTGGCAGCAGGACTGGGCTGGGGCCGGTCCCGGTTGCCTACCCCTGTCCTAAAGTGAGATTAACAACCACTCACCAAA
>NC_056523.1:300554178-300567956 GCF_019175285.1 Sceloporus undulatus | reverse complement strand
CCTGCATGGCAGGGGGTTGGACTGGATGGCCCTAGTGGTCTCTTCCAACTCTATGATTCTATGATTCTATGATTCTATGATCTGCACATACATCTACACCTCCTTATCAGGATCACTACGGGATTGAAGTTTAAATTCTCATTACTCCAGCAATTCTGACTTCATAGGCAGAATAGCAATAGCAATAGCAAGTACATTTCTGTACCGCTTATCAGTGCACTTAAGTACTCCTTAAGCAGTTTACAAAGTGTAAGCTGATTGCCCCCAACAATCTGGGTACTCATTTCAGCGACCTCAAAAGGAAGCAAGCCTGATTCGAGCTTGAGCCCTTTTGCTGGTATTGAACTCACAACCTTATGGTTTGTGAGTGAGTGGCTGCAGTACAAGCATTTAACCACCGCACCACCAGGGCACAGAATAGTGTTACCCAAAATGCAAGGGTTCCAAGAGAGTACTCACAATTGTATTCAATGGGGGAATTAATTTAACTCAATAGGAAGCAGTGAGGGGGCTTCAGGTAATTCTTAAAAGCTGGGGTTCTAGCCTACGTACCATGGTTCCAAATGAAGAACTCCAAATTAGATTTCAAATTAGATTAGTTTTATGTATAACAGCAATGGGAAATCAACTTGTACACAAGACACTCACTCACACACATATACAAGAACTAACAATGTAAAAGGTAGTGATTTCAGAGGGCTTAGCAGAGAGCAATACTTTACCAGATTCAGGCATGGAGCCCCAATCAGGGAGGCTGCCTGTTTGAATTCAATCAAGACTGAATTGGGACTGCCCCAACTGGCCATGTGTATAGGAGGAAATGTGTCCTGAGGCAGTTTCTCAGGAGTTTGAGTGGATTTTTCCAGGAGGAAGAATGGCAAGAGGTTTGTGAAAATGGCAGGGCAATCAATTTGGATGTCTCACACAAAGAAGTGTCATGCCCAGAGAGAAGTGTCCTTTGATTCCCAAACTCCTGTGTGAAGGGATTGTACTGATCCCAGCCTCAAAGGCCCTATCCTGTCTCTGTGTGCTGGGATTATCTAAGCCATTGTATTTTCAACTACTACTTATAGATGAGAGAGCTGGACAGTGATGAAAGCTGCTAGAAAGAAAGTCAACTCATTCAAGATGTGATTCTGGAGAAGAGTGCTGAGGATACCATGAATGGCCAAAAAGACAAACAAATGTGTCCTAGAATTGATCAATCCTGAGCTCTCCACTGAAGCCAAAATGACTAAACTGAGGTTGCCATACTTCAGCCATATCATCAGAATACATGAATCACTAAAAAGACAATAATGTGCAGGAAAGGTGGAGGGCAGTAGAAAGAGAAAAAGACTGCATACCTGATGGATAAACGCAACCAATTGTTAATGGCTTTTCTGTGAAGCCTTATTGATATGATTTGATCTGACTCTGCATTGTATTTGTTGATGGATATTACTACTGTACATCTTTCTTCAGTATTAATGGCACCTCACTTCTTGTCTTTGCATTTCTGGGCAGAAAGCTGTGTAATTATTCAACTCAAATGTCCCATTCCTGTGCATTTTATGTTGCTCACTCCAGGTATTGCTATGCTCATACAGTTGTCCCTTCCTTTTCACAGCCTTGGGATCTGCAACTTTGCTCTTCATGGACAGCGAGCAGGGAGGGAACAAAATAACGTATGTGCCTGAGGTGTGCATGTGGAGCCACGCGCAGGAGTGTGTGGCCATTGAAATACATGGCACCCCAATATTGGTGAATTTTCAGGTTTGCGGGGTGGGGGGTGGGGTCCGGAACGGATCCCCTGCGAATCAGAAGGGCTGACTGTACATTCAATTTCTTGTTTTACTATGTCTAGCTTCCCTTGACTCATGCTTCTCACATGCCATGTTCAAATAATATGTGTAGTACAGCTCTGGACATGCCTTTTATTTTTTGAGCACATCTACTGTGAGTGGTTACATTCCTTTTCGTAACTGCCTTCTGCTTTGCCCTCTTAGCACTTTGTTTGTATCCTATTCCTACCTTTTTTCATTTTGGATTGCCTCATCTAAAGATTTTTCTTGGGGAGAGGTTCTAATGAAGACATTCACCACTGCCTCCCTGTGCACAGTACTAACATGTGTTAGCTATGCTGTCATTCCTGTTTTCCACCACTACTGCTACTGCCAAGTAGCTGCTTGACACCCTAGTGCTTACATAATGTCATTTAGACTAAGCAGGATCAATCTTTATCCCTTCTCATTTGATGGATGTAAAACATTACATCGCTCTTCTGACTCCCCCCTCCCCAATTCTGCCCCTCTCAGGTCCAAAACTTCATTGTTGTTGCTTCTGTATTTGTTCTCACAAAAGCATTTTCAGATACAGTTCCAATTCCATTTCCTGCAACACTTTTCCATCCTGGAATGGATAGAGAAACTAAAACACCTTAAGTTTGTTTTCTATTGTTGTTGGTGTCATTGCTCCTTAATCATAATAGTGTGTTGCATGCATGCAATCAATATCATTTATTCTTCAGCTTTTCCCTAAGGCTGAGCTCTCAAGATGGCCTCCTTGAGTGAAGGCAGATACACAGTTAGAACAGTAAGAGGGAACTATAGTCAGTCCTCCGCGAAAACAGAGACTTGTCAATATTCAAGCCCAATAGGCGCACCCCATTGAAGTTAACGGAGGTCACCTCTCTGTGAATATTCAAGACCACAGATCTCAAGTCTGCAAGAAGGGAGGTGTGACTGTATTGAGAAATGAAGGGGAGATGTCAAAATGCATATGAGAACCCAAAGGGTTTGAAGAAACAGAGGGGTAAAAATCTTTAAAAAGAAATTAAAGAAGGCAGGAACTAATGGGCTTGCAGCTTCATCTCTTAGGTTTTTCCTACTGGGGATTAATCATTACAAAAGCCATCCCACAGCGAATACCCTAAAATTATAACCCAATAGATACATGGATGTTACAAAATCTAAAGAAAGGAAGGCTTTGCATCTTTCCATCCTGGGCACGATGGTCTTAATCAAGATGTTCATGATCCCCCAACTTTTTTTTTCTATTTCAAACAATCTCACTGACTCCTCCTCCATCTAAATTTAAGAAGTAGCAAAAACTAATTAATCAATTGATTTTCAATAAAAAAAAGACCCAGATTTTCCAAAACCACTAGACACATTACTTCCAAAGAAAGAGGTCTGGCACTTATTTCCAGGCTTTCCAACTCAGCCAAACTATTCAATTAATTAAGGACAACAGTGCTACCAGATGGGTATATATAGAAGTTTATAATATGAAGTTCATTGAATTTACTTGCCTCTACGCTGAAACTTCAAACCAGAATCTAATCCGTTTTTATCTAACTCCCTAATCATCTGGTATAAACAGGGTTGCCATAAGTCAGGAGCTCCAAACCGGGACAAATGTAGGACAAGATTTAGAAATGTAGGACACATTTTTTAAAAATGGAGGACACGCCAAAAAATAATGATTTTTTAAAAAAATGTTAATATAAATGCATGCTTCTTAGACATGGTCAAAATGGAGGACACTTTGTTATTTAATAACAAAAATAAAATAAAATAAAAAACCAAGGCTGGGTTGTATATATTTAAAAATAAAAATAAAAACATTTCCGTGCCCCTGGCCCAGAGGCCTATCCTCCTCCTTTGCCTCCTCTTCCTCCTCTTCCTCCTCCTTTGCCTCCTCCTCCTCCTCCTCCTCCTCCTTTGCCTCCTCTTCCTCCTTTGCCGCCGCCGCCACCGTCTCCTCTTCCTCCTCCTTTGCCTCCGTCTCCTCCTCCAAGGCGCCTGACACTGGCCAATGGCAGACTGGGGCTGGAAACTAGGCCAGCGCCTGCTCGTCTGCCATTGGCCAGAAGGCTTAGGAGGTGAGCGCTGCCCCTTAAGCCCTGTGTGCGAGCGCGCAAAAGGGGCGAGCGTGCGCTGCTGCCGGCCATGGCCCAGGCAAGCGCCGCGGGCTGCACGGCAGCTGCGCTGGGGGGGGAGATGGAGGAGGAGCGGTGGAGGCGGAGGGCAGCACGGCGCGGCGCGGCCATGGAGGAGTAGGAGGAGGAGGAGGAGGTGGGTGGCTGGCCAGCCACGTTAGCAGCCACGGTAATGGCTGCATGAGCGCGTCCGTTCCGGAGGCTGGGCCCGGGACAAAGCCTGGAATTGGGGGGGAACCGGGCTGGGGCAGGCAGGGCCCCCCCAAAAGTGGGTTTGTCCCAGGGGCCGCCGGGATATGGCATCCCTAGGTATAAATGGAAACACATACTGGCTCTGGACCCCTCTCCCATTAAACCCTTTTTTTGCATCCTCTTTCTCACTTAGATGATCAATTTCCTCTAATAAGGTTATTGAGAAAATGTAAACTCTTCTACACCTTAGACCTGTTTTCTGGTGGATTACCAAAGCCCACCATCACCATAAAACTTCCTTAGAACAAACTAACATTACCTACCTTCAAGTACACCAGACTGCTTCCTTTGCATCACACCTAGCCTCAGCAAGAGAAACTCCACATCTGCTCTCCTTTTTTGAAATTTTTGTTTGAACACCACATCTCATACTAAAGGGATGGCAGCACTTATCTACAAACATCTCCTGGAACACACGTATGATAAAGGCCAATATACGCACTCATTTTGGCAAGCAGAATTGAAAACCACAGTTTCAGACACTGCATGGGCTCATATTTAGAACTTTATTGCACACGTATTTTTAAACGTTTGGGGAACTGAATGAGGACGCTCGTGTGCGTGTGTGTCCGGCAGAAAATGGAGTTTATCGCACACGAATATGTTCTCCAACAGGCCCCGTTCTGTCCCCCAGCGCGCAGCTGTCCTCGTCCAGTCCTTACGGGTGTGATTTTTGCCTGACGGAAGTAGTTTTCTCCGTTTTCTGCCAGACGCGTACGCACACAAGCGTCCTCCTTCAGTTCCCCAAACGTTTAAAAATATGTGTGCGATAAAGTCCTTAGTCTTCACCCCCATACAAATCCCATTCGGAATCTGTGAGAGAGAATACTTTGAAATCCATCCATAGATGGTATCTCACACATGTAACACTGTCTAAAATGGTTAAAACGCTTTCTCTGGATTGTTGGATAGGTTGTAAAGACTCTTATGCTTATGTGGAACGAATGTCCTAGATGTGAGAAAATTCTGATCAAACTGTACATTTCTGTCCAATTCTGATTTTGCTTGCTATATTTGTTAAAGATAATTCGAATTTGAAATATAGGTAACTGATCATTTTTCTCATTACTGCTGCTAGATTAGAAATTGCTAAGTGTTGGAAGTCAGGTGACCTCTCCATTGAGGATTGGTGGTTGCTGCAGCTCCAGGGCAACCAGGGTGGCCCCAATCCGCTCTTTTTGGGCGGTCTGTTCTGGCCCTATGTTAATAACACTCCCACCAGATCCAACCTCTTACTTCATAGATGGGTCTTTGGATGGGCACTCTACAACTTGACAAGCTGGACTCTCTGGCTCTTGCTGAGAACTAATTATCTGATTCTGCTGTAGAATAACTATTCCTCAGACACAAACCCTTGACCCTTACAGTTGTTGTTGTTGTTTGCCATTGTTCTACAGACTTTATATGTTGTATTGTAAAAACCGAATAAAATTTAATTAGAAAATATTTTTTTAGATGAAGCTCACAAGTGGAAGCTCCAACCAATGGCATCATGGCTATTGAGAATCCTCAAATTTTTATTCACAGACAGGTCTCTCTCTCTCTCTGGAGCATTACAAGCATGCCACTTCCCATCTTTATCTGTAAAATGTTGAAGAATATGATTCCAATAAATGAGGTTGGAACGTGGTTTATTGCTGCAGCATAAACTGCTGTAATTACACAACTTTAACCATATTTCACACTTCCCCTTGAAAATTTATCTTACATTTTCTTCTGCAGTGGTCAGCCAATCACCTATGGGAAACCCACAAGCAAAATCTGATTGCAATAGCACCCTCTCTCTTGTGTTCCCTCATGACTGACATATAGAGCCCTCTATTATACACCCATCCTGATTTTGACAGCCTTTGATCTAAAATAGGAAGAGAATCAGAACCGACTTCTTATTTCACTTCCTAATTTTTCAACATTGTTTTGGATAATGTTGAAATGGTATATCTGTGCTACTGAATTTCTAGTATTTTGCAATCGCAGAAAGAATTGCAGTACTGTCTAAAGTTCTCATAGGTGAACACAGGCCCACTGATTGACAGATAACTGCTGGATATAATATGTCCCCAAAGTTTTCTAAGTGTACATTCGATAGAAAAAGAACTAGACTCACATGGCTAGTAAAACCAATGGAAATTATTTTCATTTGTTTCTCTGGGCTATAATAGTGAGATACAAATGCAAAAATTCCCCTCTCATCACCCTTGAATACAAATGTACATCCAAGATGCACAATGTAAGACCTTGGGGGTCACATATGGCCCTTAGATATTGGCTGTGAAAACTCCAGAATTGGAGGAGCTACACTCATTCTTCCCTGCAGACCATTCAATTCAATAAACTGCAGAGGTGGATGGTGGGTTGTTCTCTGGCCATCAAGATTTTTGTTTTTCCCACTATTGGTAACCAGAATTAAAAAAAAAACAGAGAAATTTCAGAAAAGTATATTCTCCATCTGTTCTGTTTTGGCAGAGACAGTCCGGATTAATTTCTAATCATCCTACTTTTTAAGCTGCTTTTAAAGTGTCACAGGGCCCGAACAGACAGACCAAAATAAAGCTGCTTTGGATCACTTTGGAGGTATACTGTTTAAATGATGCATGCGTCTTAAGAGGCCAGAAGCCGCATCAAAACCACACTTCAATCCTAATGACTGGAGTGCAGTTTGGTGCAGCTTCTGGCCTCATAAAATGTGTGTGTCATTTAAACAGCATACCTCCAAAGTGACCCAAAGCAGCTTTATTTTGGCCTGTCTGTTTGGGCCCTCATTTTTTCTCTCCTTCTCCCACTTTCCTCTTCATCCTCAGCATGCTTCAAGTGCTCCATATTGAAAGTTTGTGCAAAGGTAGTTATCACTCAGTTCACCGGGGAAGAGGAGAGGGTGGAATCCTACCTTTCCCAGTATGTTCAGGAAAAAGCAAACTGCTGCACGCTTCCTTAGCTGGTGTGATCTTCCTAATTAATAATATTTGCCATTTTGTCCACATTCTGCAGTTGCTTGGCCACATGTGTCCTGGTTTTCATCTGTGAAATGTTGGAGGGTAAAGAGGTTTTTGGGGCAGGAATGGATAACAGAAAATTTCATCTCCTCATAATTACATAGCAATCTCTGGATCTCAGTGGGTAAGGAGGGGTGTTTTAGAGAGAGCTTGAAAAAGTGACTTTTATACAGAGCTTGGAATAGATTCCGATTCCAAGAATCCCAGCTGTTCCTCTTTCTAGTCCTCCTTTATAATTTCCTTGTTCAAGGACTGCAACCTGTAAATTCCTTAGTGTACTATATATCTAGGAGCTTATCTACACAATTTAAATACTCCTCATTCTATTCAAAAGGTATGCAATCTCTCCACATGCAATTTGAATTAGGGCGTATTTTGGGGGGAACTCCTTAAACTCAGCAGAAAAAGGAACAGTAGTTTTCATTGGAGTATCTGCAAGTATCTACAAGGACATGGACAGATGTATTGCCATCCATCTACTTCACCTCTGTTTGCAAGTCTGCACATTTTTGGCAGAGGGAGGCAAATTTGCACAGGAAAATGAAGACACCTAAGTATCAATATGAATGTGCAAAAATCTGCAGCAATTCACATAATACACTTAAGTGTAGACTAGCCGTAGGAGAGAGCCAGTGTAATGCAGAGGTTTGAGTGTTGGACTATGGCTTTGAATATCAGAGTCTGATTCCTTGCAAAGTCATGGAGATCCATTGGGTGACCTTGGGCAATCACACACTCTCAGCCCCAGAAATCCCTGAGTTAGGTACTTTAGAGCTGCCAAAACTCAGAAATTATTTGAAGGCGCACAACAACAACAAATATCCAGGAAATGTTCTGCAACTGGTTTTTGTCAGATATTTCAGTCTTCTTTTTGAAATGCAATATTCCAGAATTCCAAGAGAGGGCAGAGTGCAATCAGCTCAGATTTTCAATCCTGGAAGTCCACAATAATGGCAATATAATAATGGCCATACATGATTTCACGCAGCAAAATTCAGAGAGTCTGCAATTGCTTCACGAGACCATTTTCTTTATCATTCAGCATACTGGTAAACAATAACCTGGGACAAAAGTCAAAAAGAGGATTTTTAATTTAAAAAACAACAACACCATATTCATGAACTAGGCTACAGCAAGGAATGCATCAGAGGTAGCAAACTATCACAGGGACCAATTGTCTGTCCCTAAGATCCTCCAGACACCTCACCGACCTCCGAAATGGCCAAAGTGGCTGAAAGTCCACTTTGAGTTTTGCAAAAACATATTTTTAAAATGTTAAGTAGTACAGGGAGACATTAACAACAACAGGGGTATAGGGTTATCACTATGAGGGGAGGACAAAATGAGGACATTGCCCCTCCAAATAAGAATTCTGTCCCTCAAATGACATTTTGTCCAGTCTCCAAATATTTAGCATAGTAGAAAGTAAGAAGGAAAAAAATTGTTTACAGTATTTGCTGTGTTTCCATTCCTTTGGGCACTTTGCCTGCCCCTTTTCTTTGGCTGTCTAAACTGTATTTCTAAACACTCAGGGGCTACTGCAGTACTAGTAATTTGAGGACTGAAGGAAATTTTCATGGGTGGGGTAAGAAGTCTTACGCGGAGGCAATACCCTTATTTTATGCCTCCCCCTGCGTTTAGACCCCTGACCCTTGCAAAATAATTAAAAACCTTCCAGGAGAGGCTGCAGGCCCTTTCCTTTTGCCAGAGAAAGGGTGATCCAAGGGAACCTGGAATCTGGGTGCCAAAAATGGTCCTAGTAGCCACATACTGTCCTAGGTCCTACTTTGCACATCCTGGGAACATGCTGAAAGTCTTCACTTTCAAGTTGCTTGTGTTTTTAACCTTCATCTCTGTTTAAATAATGTCATTATCAGTCTGAGAATAAACACAAAAGTTACTCATCCCTTATTCTTATTATTTTCAGCATCATATACTGTACTGCGTCCATGGCCTCTGAGAAGATTGTCCCTTGTATATAATTTTCAGGTGTTGTGACAGTATTGTAGAATGCCTGAATCTACTCCTGTGTGGATTTTGCAACAAACGAGGCAGGAAATTTAAAATGTCATGTTCTGGTCCATGTGGGTTAAGAGAGATATTTCAGCCTATTTATTATTCTACAGCTGTAAGATGCTATAGTAGCCAGATGGTGGCAGAGAAATTCTACTTCTGGCCAAATGCCTCATTCAGTGAGGGTTTCTCCCTTTCTAATATTTAGTATGAACTGAGAGAAGTCCTGCTGTCCTAAAGGGCTCTTCCTAAACAGATTCCCAATTTCCTACTGTGTGGTGGTTGCTATTATGACTGTCAACACTGTCTTTGCACACTTTTATCTTTGAGAACAACTGAGAATTTCCAGTGCTTCATTTTTATCAAGAAAGGTTCTAGGGTTCAAGTCTTCCTGGAGGCCATGCCAATTTCCCTAGAACCTGTCCTTTGGTCCTAACTGTGTGAGAAGGAGTAAAGTTGCTCAGTGATGAGAAATGGAGTTCTTACTATACTATAGTATACTATACTATACTATTATAGCTATTATACCATTACTTTTCAACACTTTGGACAATAAAACTTTTTAATGCATTTTTTCTATTGACATTTTTCTCTTGCCTTTTTTGTTTTGCTAGTCAAGTCATTTATGTCATATGACAATTCTACTACAGGGTTTTCTTGCCAAGATTTGATCAGAGGCATTTTGCCATTGCCTTCCTCTAAGGCTGAGGGAGAGTGACTTGTCCAAAGTCACCCAGTGGTTTCCCATGGCTGAGCAGGGATTTGAACCCTGGTTTCATGGAGTCCTAGTCCAGCATTCAAACCACTACACCACACTGGCTTTGTCATTGCTTCCTGCATTTCAAAGTGGCACATCAAAAGTAAAACAGATTCATGGGTGGGAGTTGGCATAACTTAAATATGAAGGCTTCAGCATGATAGCTGTGGAACACTTCTTCTGTGGCACCTAGTTGGTTCTCTGTCTCCTAATATCATTACTGCTATTGTTTAAGAAATACTATACAAAAGCTGGGAATCCTGCAAAATGAAGTGCAAGCCTCAAACACTATTTTTATTTCTGATAATACCACTGATTCTAGCTGGGCCCATACTTTCCCACATTTCATGGAAGAAAAGTGGCTGAGCCACATCAGAGTATGGTCAAGAGAATGGTCACGCAACAAGAGTGCAAAAGTTACTAATGAGGAATAACAAACAAAACTGCTATTGTAAGCAGAGAAAGCTGGCAATTTAACCTGGGAATTTATTTTCCAGCTGCTAGGGTTTGCAATAATAATAATAAATAAAAGCTTTATTTATATACCGCCCTTCGAAACATCAGGGTGGTGAACAACAATAAATATAACAATACAATACAGCGTAATAAAAACAATACAATTAGAACAATAAAAACACTTATACCAGATCACCAACTGCTAACGGGGGGGGGGGGGGGGGGGCATTCAGGGAGAAAAATCAGGGGTAGGCCTGCCTGCTCGAAAAAGAACGTTTTCAACCCCTTCTTAAATTGGGCCAGGGAGGTTGCTGAGCGGAGCTCAATGGGCAGCGAGTTCTAGAGGGTAGGGGCCGAAGTGGAAAAGGCCCTCCTGGTGGTGTTGACTAATCTAGCCTCCGGAACTCTTAATAGGTGCTGCCCGGTGGATCTGAGTGTGCGGGGCGGATTGTACAGAGAGAGGCGGTCCTTTAAGTACCCTGGGCCCAAGCCATTTAGGGCTTTATAGGTTATAACCAACACCTTGTATTGCGCCCGGAAGCGAATAGGCAGCCAATGTAAGTCTTTTAAGACCGGTGTTATGTGGCTGGTCCTAGATGCATTAGTGACCAGTCTTGCCGCCATATTCTGCACCAATTGCAGCTTCCGGGTATGGTACAAGGGTTGCCCCATGTAGAGCGCATTGCAGAAATCCAACCGAGAAGTTACCAGAGTGTGTACTACTGTTTCAAGGTCCCTCCGGTCCAGGTAGGGGCACAGCTGGCGTATCAGCCAAAGCTGATAACAGGTGCTCCTGACTGTCGCATCCACCTGAGACGTAAGGTGGAGCGACGAGTCAAGGAGCACCCCCAGACTGCGAAATGAGTCCTTCACAGGAAGCGTGATCCCGTTCAGGACAGGTGGAACCACCTCTGTCCCTGGGCCAGGAGAACCTATCACGAGCACTTCCGTTTTCTCTGGATTCAGACTGAGTCTGTTTTCCCTCATCCAGCCCATTACCAACTCCAGACAGTCCACGAGAGGAGAGACGCCATCCCCAGTCACTACATCAGTCGGAGACATAGAGAAAACTATTTGGGTGTCATCAGCGTACTGATAACCCCGTGCCCCATGTCTCTGGATGATCTCTCCCAGCGGTTTCATGTAAATGTTAAAAAGCATGGGAGACAGAATGGCTCCTTGAGGGACCCCAGATGTTAAGGGCCTCCTGTCGGAGCACACGTCTCCCAGCTGCACCATCTGGAACCTCCCAGAGAGGTAGGACCGGAACCACTGGAGCGCAGTGCCCCCGATTCCCACCTCTGCCAGGCGCTCCAGAAGGATACCATGGTCTATGGTATCGAAAGCCGCTGAGATGTCTAAGAGCACCAACAGGGACACGCTTCCCCTGTCAATGCCCAGACGGAGGTCATCGACCAAGGCGACCATGGCGGTCTCAACCCCATAGCCCGCCCGAAATCCGGTTTGAAATGGGTCTAGATTGAATGTGAAATGGGATCGATTGAAGCTGGATCGCAACCGCCCTCTCGATCACCTTACCCAAAAATGGCAATAGCGATACTGGCCGGTAATTGCTATGCATCAGGGGGTCAAGGGAGGGCTTTTTTAATAAAGGTCTTACAGTGGCCAATTTTAGGTTCGATGGAAATTGCCCATCCCTGAAAGATGTATTGATGATCTGGTGCAACATTGAAGTTACAACCGGTCCCCCCTGAGCCGCTAGCCATGAGGGACAGGGATCGAGAGAGCAGGTCATCTTCCTAACACTTCCAAGGATTCTGTCCACATCCTCGGTACTTATAGACTCAAAGTGATCCAGTTTAACCAAGTCCACGGAGGCTCTGGGCACCTCTACTCTGGTTTCTGCTCTAATACTGGCATCTAGACCTTCGCTTATCCGAGAGATTTTATCCGCGAAGAAGTTGTTAAATTGGTCACAGCAGGCCTTAGAAGGTTCAAGGATCTGGTTCGGGGCAGGAGGGAGCTGAGTTAGCTCCCTCACAACCCTGAACAACTCTGCCGGATGCGACTCCGCGGACGCGACACGTGCACCATAGAACGAATTCTTAGCTGCACATATCGCCTCTCCGTAGTCCTTCAAAAGATAGTCTAGGAGAGTCTGGTTGGATAAGCGCTGGTGTTTCCGCCAGCGGTGCTCTAGCCATCGCAGAACCCGCTTCCTTGCCCGGAGATCTTCCATATACCAGGGCTTCCTTTTGGAAGCAGGTCTGAGAGGGCACTTGGGAGCGATACTGTGTATAGCCCTGGAGAGATTAGTATCCCAGATGTTAGTCAGGGCATCAACAGAGTCGCCGTCGGCAATTCTGTTGATGCCCTGGTAATTCACACAATTGCTCCCAAGAATCCTTTATTTGGATTCAGAGCAGAGGCTCCTGGGTTTTCTAAGGAACTCAGGGCAATGAAGCGCTTGGGTAGATGCCTAGAGTGATGGTGGAGAAATACTCAGGATGAATCGAACTGATCACAGATTAAGGTGCATTTTAGAACCTACTTTGTAGCAGTGAGAGAAGCAAAGAAAGTATTATTTGCTGCCTCTATTACTTGAGCTCAGGCTCATCCAGCACAATTGTTCTGGGCAATTAAAGGGCTATTAAAACCTAGACCTTAGAGGGCTACAATGAATTTGCTAAATATTTTGCAAAGAAAATTGCTTGGATCTGTTCTAACTTGGATTCCACATTGAAGGCACAGTTTGGGAAGGTAACTGAGGCACATAGTTGTCCAGATATGAAGAATGTTTCACTTTATTCAACATGATGATGTGGACAAGTTGCTTGGAGAACTGAAGCCAACCACTTATCTGTTAGACCCATGTCCATTCTGGCTTACTAAAGTTGCCAGAGAAGGACTAGCCAGTTGGGTGGTGGAGGCTGTAAATGCTTCTTCGAAAGATGACTATGTTCCAGCCTCTGTAAAAGAAGCCATTGTAAGACCTTTGTTGAAGGAAACTTCACTGGGCCCCATCTCCCTAGATAACTATCAGCCAGTCTCTAATTTTTCCTTTTTAAGTAAGGTCTTAGAACGAGTTGTGGCAGCACAGCTCCAGGCTTTCTTGGATGAAACCGATTACCTGGATCCATTCCAGTCTGGGTTCAGGCCTGGTTATGTGACAGAAGCAACCTTAGTCATCTTGGTGGATGACTTATTTATTTATTTAGGTATTTATATCCTGCCCTTCAGCCCTAATGGCTCTCAGGGCGGCTTACAATTATTATTTTTAATCAGACAGTTCCCTGCCCTCAGGCTTACAATCTAAAAGACACGAAACAAAAAGAGAAGGGAATGATGGAGGGAAAGGGGATGAGGTCCAGTGGTTCTTCTCTCCCTCTGAGGCCTGGACCAAGGCAGATGGATTGGAGGGAAG
>NC_056523.1:300550344-300554078 GCF_019175285.1 Sceloporus undulatus | reverse complement strand
GTTCCCTGCCCTCAGGCTTACAATCTAAAAGACACGAAACAAAAAGAGAAGGGAATGATGGAGGGAAAGGGGATGAGGTCCAGTGGTTCTTCTCTCCCTCTGAGGCCTGGACCAAGGCAGATGGATTGGAGGGAGGGCTCTTCCTTCTTCCAGGCTAGCCCTGATGGAGCTGGACCTGCCTGGTGAACTCCCTCTCAGGCCGGCGAATGGCAGTTATGGAGGGCGGAGTCTCCTTCCTTCAGGCTGGTCCTGATGGAGCTGGACCTGCCTGGTGAACTCCTTTTCAGGCCGGTGGATGACAGTTATGGAGGGTGGAGTCTCCTTCCTTCAGGCTGGCCCTGATGGAGCTGGACCTGCCTGGTGAACTCCCTCTCAGGTCGGTGGATGGCAGTTATGGAGGGCGGAGTCTCCTTCCTCTCAGGCTGCCGGATGGCAGTTATGGAGGGCTTATACTAGTAACTGAACAGGGGGAAGGTGTCCCTTTGGTCCTCCTATATTTTTCAGTGGCATTTGATATAATCAACCATGATATCCTTCTAGGTTGGTAGCATTGCCTTGTGGTGGTTCCAGTCTTTATTGGCTGAATGTTCCTACAGGATTGTGCAGTGGGATTGTTGTTCAGTCTTTTAGCCATTTTCCTGTAGAGTTGCACAGAGCTCCATATTGAGCCTTATGCCTTTTAACATCTACATGAAGATGCTGGGAGAGGTCATCCAGAGCTTTGGGGTTGGGCATTATCAATAGTCGGGTGAGCCCCAGCTCTGTCTTTTCTGTACAACTGATGCTAAGGAGGCAGTGACAGCACTGAATCATTGTCTGGATGCAGTGAAGGCTTGGATGTGGCTAAATAAACCAAGGCTCAATCAAGACAAGATGGAAGTGCTGTTGGTCTGTAGGAAAACCAACCTAGCAATGGATTACAGTCTATTCTGGATGGGGTTGCACTCCCTCTGAAAGATCAGGTTTGTAGCTTGGAGAAGCTCTTGGACCCAGTGCTGCTCCAAGAAAGCCTGGTTGCTGTGGTGACCAGAAATGCCTTTGCCCAGCTTCAGCTAGTGCACCAGCTGTACCCTTTCCTAAGGGAAGCAGATCTGGCTACAGTGGTTCATGCCTTAGTAGTTACCTCCCAATTAGTCTACTGTAATGTACTGTATTTTGAGCTGCCCTTGAAAACTGTTTAGAAGCTGCAGCTAGTGCAAAATGCCATTCCAGACTGGGGCCAGGTGTGCATTTTAGAGACCACAGAGCACTGGTCTTGCAAGAATAGCACTGGCTTCAAATTTGCTTTTGGCCTCAATTCAAGTACTGGTGTTGGCTTACAAAGCCCTAAATGACTTGGGGCCATGATATCTGGAAAATCATCTCCTCCCATATGAGTCTGTCTAAGAAGGCCATATTGCATGTCCCAACATCTCATGAAGTTAGGTTGGTGAGTACATGTAACAGGGCTTTCTCCATAGCAGCACTCCAACTGGGGAACTTCCAAGCCAAAGAAGTTTGGTTGTATCCATCTCTTTTAAACTTCCAATGGGCAGCCAAAACAGTACTGTTCTGCATGACCCTCAATGCTTGAAATTGCTCTGTTTTAAAACTGCATTTTAGGACAGTTTTAAAAGGGTATTTTAATGTGTTTTAAAAATGTTTTTACCTCTGAACTCTTTTAATTTTTTTAATGTATTTGTTACCTTGGGAGCCCTTGTATGCTGGCAGGCGATACAGCTATATCTTAAATAAATAAATATGTATCGAATTTAGGAAGTTTCTGACCCCTCTTCTCCATCTTGCTGAGTTAACTGAATACAAACTACTTCTGCAATTTGAACTCAGTTAGCAGCAACTAATGTAAGCTTAGGATGAAGGAGGAAAGTGGGTGAAGGAGAGAGGAACTTGGACATTTTAAAAACAACTGAGAAAGTGGGACAATAGAAGATGCACCAGGCCTATCCCTGCCAAACTGAGACAGTTGGAGAGTATGTTGGTCTGGAATGCATTGTTAACTGGCATTCCACAAGCCTTCAGGGAACCACAGTTTTACAAAAGGCAAGGGACAATGAGGTGCTTCCATCCTTTCCATGTACAAATGTTGTCTGGAGTAACAATTATTTCATTCTGGCTACAGGACAGTTTATTAAGATTTGCTATATTCCTCTAAATATTGGTCATGTTATGTGTACAGAGTTGTTGACACAGTGGCTGCAGAAGCTTCTTAAATGGTCTTTGACACAGAATGGCTTAAATATTATTTTCAAAGATCCCGCAAACACAGAAAGCACAGTTTATCCACTGAGAATAAATTGTCAGTACAATTTATTAAGAGTACACATAAGAAAAAAATCATTACAAGAGTACAGGTGGAATAATTCAGTTATTGCTAATAAAATTGTGTTTTAGTTACATGTTATCTGTCATTGGGAGGTTGGACATTTTAATCAGGCTTATTCTACTTAATGAGATTATCTAGATAGTATTGCTTGTTAATTAGAAGGGTTACTACATTGAATTATAAAGGTGAATGTAAGAAAGAAGAAATAGTGTATTCATAGCGTACCAGGGCTAAATGAAAATACTGAAGTAATATGTGGGAATGATATTTATTCTGCCCCTTTTCCTACCTTTTTTGCATACAAATTATTAAAGGTGGAGGTAGGTTCTATAACACTATAACAAACTAAGAGATAATTAGAATCATACAGAATATGGACACAAAATGAGGTAAATTGAATAACTTGGGGCCCTTTCATGCTACATAATTATAGCACTATGATATCATTTTAGCTCACATGGCAACATCCTATGGAGTCCTGTAACTGGGGAAGTGCTAGAGTCTACTGAGATTTTTTAATGATTTCCTTAAGCTGCATATCCCAGGATTCCATTGGAGGTTGCCTTGCCAGTTAAAGTGGATCATAGTACTATAACTGTGTGACATGAAAGGCCCCTGGACAAGAACCATTTTTCCTAGTAAGTAACAATCAAGCAGCACAGTAGATGCACACCCCCATAGAATTCGGGCAGTTGCTTGGCCTCAATCTGGATCAGCCCTACTATTAAACCACCAGCCTTCATATTAAGCAGAGTGAGGCAAATGCCTCAGGTACCAAATTCTGAGAATTAGCAAATGGCAGGCCTCCTCAGATATTTCTTCATGAATTCCTGGTTTTCCCTGTCTCTTAGAGGTCTTCGAGTGCCACAGAGCCTGTTCTGAAACATCAGAGATGTCCTGTTAGAGCATCAGGTAGAGGACCGTATCATGGTGCTAATGGTGAAGTAATATTCAACTGACAGTCTAGTTTACTTGTGCGCTTATCTTTTGTTTTAGGCAGCAACGTATCTCAGGCAAACTCTGCATTTGTTTTCTTGGAAACTCCAAGGAGTCCCCAGTCTGAATAGTGTTGAACAGAGTGTTTAGAGGGAAAGAATATCTCCTGCTTGTATGAGAACTGCAGAACAAGATGTCCAATTATTCCTCTCTCATAAGACATCAGGAAGGCCTCTCAAAGTGAAATATTGATGATTTCTACAATCAGTGATGCCCTCAGATCCAAAGGGGTAAATTTGCTACAGTAAATGCAAAAAAGAATCTCCTGGCACCTTTAAAACAAACGGTATTGTGGAAGACATTTAATCAGATACATGAAATATTATTCACAGTTTGAACACATTCAGTCGGTCCTCTGTACCCACAGATTCTTCATGCACATATTTAACCATTCACAGTTTAAAAATAATTAAAA
>NC_056523.1:300530738-300550334 GCF_019175285.1 Sceloporus undulatus | reverse complement strand
ATCATCATCATCATCATCATCATCATCATCATCATCATCATCATCATCATTATCATCATCCAAGAAGTAGATCTTGATCTTACCATTTTATAAAAAGAACACCATTTTACTATGCCATTGTATTTATTAGACTTGAGTAGTCATGGATTTGGGTATCAATGGGGGGTCCTAGAACCAAACCCCAGCGGATAACAAGGGCTGCTGTACACATACATGCACATGCACACTCAGTGAAGGCAAAAGGCTGTGAAATGCAATATGCAAATACCTTAAAGATAACTATAGCAACTACTCATAGAATCATTAGCTGGCAACATCATCATCTTCCTACCTTTGCTATGCTAATTTAATGCTTATAGTAGGAAAGAAGAAGAATAGAATCAAGTTTTTAAAGATCCCAATACAGCAGTTTTATATCAGAGCTGAGCTTTGAAATTCCTTTGTTGGAAGCATTATTATTTCAGGCATTCACAGAAGTTTATGCCACATTAAATATGTTACTTTGTAACTGATCATAAGTCTATCGGCCACACAGCTATGCTTTTCCAGTTTCCCATTGGTCTAACCAGGCATGAAATGGCTTGATAGCCGCCAGGTGTGAAGAGATTCACATCTTCTGCTGAGATCTGTGGTGGTCCTCTGAAAATCTCAGTTGATGATACAATTGTGTCATTTCTGGCTGTGGGTACAAAGCCAAATACTCATTTGATACCCACATTGCTCTCGCCAGACATGGAATGGCCATGCGGGGCCCACACCACTAAAAACTGGTAGCATCCAGAAATGGTCTTCTGTGCCTTTCTCATGTGCAAATCAGTGGAGGTCAGCCTACCTGAACATAAACCCTAACTATATGGATACAGTAAGAACAGAGTATAATATGTGGTGATAAATGGATTGTATAATTTAAAAGGAGGGTGGCACTGATGCAATATTTGGGAACAGATTGCAAAAAGAACTGGGAAGACAAGCTGTGTTTATTGAGGGGAGAAAAAGTATGTTATTTAAAACCAAGCAGGAAAGTGCTGTCAAGAAATATACTATAAGGAAATTCACAAACTGATGAAGAAGGCCTTGGTCATTCTGCAGATTTCCTGCAGTTTATGTGATAATGCATATGAGGAAATGTGTTCAGAAGGGATTCACTGTCATATAAAAAAGATTGAATTTGGATTGAATATTTGCAAAGTTCTCACTATCTAAGAGTTGGCAAAGTCCTGATCAAGCATAATGGAAGCTGTCGACTTCCATGTCAGGGGAGCAGTGATTCTGCTCCAGGTTTTAGTCTCAACCGAGCTGGATAATTTGTGGGTAGTCAGAAGGGGGGGCTGTAGCACAGGTTGGAATTCAAAACCAACAGGACACTGAAGCTGAACAGTGAGATACAGCACAGTTTAGCAAAGATACTTTTATTTGACTATGAAGCACAGACTCTCTTAACCAGCATGGTCCTGCTGGTTGGAGAATTCTAAAGTTATAGTCCAAAAATTATCTTTTCCAAGCTCTGAGACAGAATGATAGTCTAATGGAACAGATTAGGAACTAATTGATGTAGATTCATGAAAGTAATAGA
The DNA here is from genome assembly GCF_019175285.1 of Sceloporus undulatus. Taxonomy (NCBI): domain Eukaryota; kingdom Metazoa; phylum Chordata; class Lepidosauria; order Squamata; family Phrynosomatidae; genus Sceloporus; species Sceloporus undulatus. The sequence goes on along the minus strand of NC_056523.1, from coordinate 300,548,761 downwards.
TAAAGGAAACAATCTGGATGTGTGGAGTGGCAACCAGATGGCTTTGCTCAGATAGATATAGATCAATTGATTGGTCCTAGACATTTTTTTGTTTGTTTTTGCCTGAGACAGAGCAGCAAATGATTCTCCCTTGCTACTGAAGTCAAAGTCAGAGAAGCCCACAAGCAATCTCCTTTCCACATCTCTGGCAATAAACATCTAATGGCCTGAATCCTATTGGAAGTGACAATGAAAGCAGGGGATACTGAACCTTTAGACCAGGAGTGTGCAGCTGTTGGGGTCTAGGCACCTGCATTGATCTCCCAAGAGATTTTGAAGGTCCAAGTCATCTTCTGCATATTTTGTCCCCAAGCACCTTCTAGAGAACATGGGACCATTTTGCTACATTTTAGGTCCAGAGGAGACCTTTTGTAAAAACAGAATGTGGTTTGGAAGTGAGTTCTGCATCACTTCCTGTTGGACCTCAAGACTCTTCTGGACCTAAAATGGCCAGAGGGAGCAAAAACGTGAAGAAAATGGTCCCACATTATACAGGAGGCATATAGTGGGGCAAATTTGTTTTAAAATTTGAAACCCTAGCTAATGGACCTAGCCCTCCCCTCCCTCCTTCCAACTGTCATCTTCTGGCCTGGGAAGGAGTGAAAGGATAGGCCCAATGCCATCAGGCCTGAAGAGGAAGAGCCCTCCCCTCCCTCCTTCCAACTGTCATCTTCTGGCCTGGGAAGGAGTGAAAGGACAGGCCCAACGCCATCAGGCCTGAAGAGGAAGACCCCTCCCCTCCCTCCTTCCAATTGTCATCTTCTGGCCTTAGAGGGAGTGAAAGGACAGGCCCAATGCCATCAGGCCTGAAGAGGAAGACCTCTCCCCTCCCTCCTTCCAACTGTCATCTTCTGGCCGGGGAAGGAGTGAAAGGACAGACCCAATGCCATCAGGCCTGAAGAGGAAGAGCCCTCCCCTCCCTCCTTCCAACTGTCATCTTCTGGCCTTAGGACAGGCCCAACGCCATCAGGCCCGGCCTCGATTAAGAAAAAGAGCCCTCCCTCCAGTCCATCTGCCTTGGTCCAGGCCTCAGAGAAAAATGCTGGACCTGACCCCTCCCTCCCTCACCATTCCCTTCTCCTTTTGTGTCGTGTTTTTAGATTGTAAGCCTGAGGGCAGGGAACCGTCTATTATCCCCTCTGCTGTAAGCCGCCTGGATTCCCAGTGATTGGGCAGCATATAAATAAATCCTATTATTATTATTATTATTATTATTATTATTATTATTATTATGGTCCTGGGGCTCACAAAATGTCCCTGAGGGCTGCATGTGGCCCATAGGCAACATTTTACCCACACCTGTCGTAGATGGATAAAGAATTGTCAGTCCTTGTTCCAGCCTTCATTTGCTTTTTGCCTTTTCTGTATCATCTTCTGTATGAACAAGGGTTCTAGACTTCAAACCTAACCCCTTGCATTGCAGGACTACACAGTCAACGCACTCCTAACAGATGGCCATCCAGCCTCTGTTTAAAAAGGTCAAAAGAAAGAAACTCCACCACACTCTGAGGCAGCATATTGCACTGTCAAACAGTGCCAGCAAGTAGACACATATAGCTACACAAAAGATTACACTGCTAATGATGCCAGTCAGAAGTGGGCACAATTCAAGCTTGTGGGATATTCTGGGTTTTTTACCTCCATATCTTGTCTAAAGATATTATTGCACTGCCAATTCCCGCTGGGATAGACACGGGTAGTAACTGTAACAGACAGATTTTATCAGACAGCCCTGCAGCCGGGCAGTTACAACATGTGTTTATCCCAACGGGAATTGACAACGTGATAATCTCCTAAAATAGGTGCAAAGGAGTACTGCAGAGAGCAGAAGCAGACTATGGCCAAGATCCTTTACACTTTTATCGTAGTGTAAATATATACCATCCCAGCCATTGTGCTTACCTGTTGAACACTGTTAGATTATGACCCTACCCACCAAGTAAAATGTGAGAGAAAGGGCTGTGTGTTTGGTTGTGGACTAACTGGCTTACTCATTCCCTGAGAAAGTTGAATTGCTTCCACAACAATTTTCACACTACCATAGCAGCCCAGTAGAATTCTGTCCTAAAATTTAAAATTAAGAACTGGAGTGCCTCTCAGCATAGGCTCAGCCCAGGAAATTGTTTGCTGTACCAGAACAGTCCATTCCCCCAAAAACGTATTCCTTCTCTCTGCCCATCCACTGTTTGTGTCAACCATCTATTTAGAATCCTCAAGAAAGGTCCTTTCATTGTTAATTTTAAACAACTGGGAGTCAAAAAACTCTGGCTTATGGTCCTTGCACATAAAAGTCAACTCAAGATTATTCCAAGCTTTCTTTATTTCAGCAGCCAGGAGTTGTAAGTGGGAAAAGTCATCTTGTGTTTGCTGTTGTTCAACAAATGAAAGAAAGAAACCCTCGTCAATCTATTGCAAAGCAATGAAAAACCTACAGTAATTCTGAATCAAACGTTTCTCCACCTCAGGCCCTTCTTGGAAGACCATCTGCTAGGAATCCTGTTATCCCATCCTCTTTTTTAATATCAAATTGATATCAAAAAGGATATTTTAGGGATTTAGCCAAGAAGGACATCCATGACTATATAAGAAGATTTGGGAGGCTTAATGTGGTTGAAACTCAAGAGCACATGGCCAGGATAGATTGATCAAGATCGGATAATCCCTGCATTGAGAGGAGTGATGGTAGGTGATAGACTTTGTGCTTACAAATGAACAGAAACCCAAGTATACTCCCCTCTGGAGGAGATACTCCAATGTCCAGAGACATTTACACTGATTATCCAGTCATTTACAAGTTCTCTTCTTATCCTTCTCTCCTGGAAACTTCATTTGAATGCCAAAATCTGCCCTGGGATACATTTTGCCCTATAACTATGCCTACCAAGGCATCCACAATTTGCTCTCATCCGAGATTCAGACAGACACTCTATCACTATTTTGCTTGACTCCTCAGCATCGTTGAGCCATTTCACTTCACAGAACCCTCCATTTGGAACTTTTACTTCTGGAACTGGTATAGTATTACCCTCTGCAACCCCTTTACGTTGCTATCTGTTACTACCTTTTATGTCATTAGTTCTTGTGGGTGTGTGTGAGAGTGTGCTTTTGTTTGAGTGATGATTCCCTTTTACAAATAAAACTACATTTGGACCTTGCATTCTAGAATTCTGTTTCTCAGAGCTAGTATACACAGGCATGATCCCTGCTTTGAGTTGACCAAGCCCTTTCAGTTGTTGTAATTGGGATTTTAACTGAGCGGTTTTTACACTATATTTTAATATCATGTTTTAAATTCTCCATTTTAATATCAAGAATCACTGGGAGCACATTTTTAGCAGAAATAAATAAGATAAATAATAGTACTTTTAATAGTGATAAATATGAAAAAATTAATAAATAAATAAACCAAATAATATCCAGTCTTCTTAAACAATTTTTAACGTTCTTTTCAATGCTGCCTTTTGATCTGTGGCTTTAGTGTTGCTCTATGGCTGCCACTTTCTCGTGGTGTTATTGCAAATTGCCCAACTATTTAATGCTTTTTAAAAAAAATTGAAAGGCATTATAAAAATGTTCAAATACAAGCAAAGAGCAAATGCTTAGGTCTGAGCTTTATTTTGTTTCCATTTCATCCTGGCTTAGAGTTTCTGCCAGAGTCCCCCACCCTTCACTGAAGTGCTGAGGAGATTGTTTTGACTGGAAATCAACAGGCCCAGATGGTACTGTAATACCCAACACCTGCTACAGCCCCTTTAGGTCTTGTTATCTCTGAAAGAGCTTTATATATGTCTTTTAGTGGTTTATTTAGCAGGAAGAGGAGAAAATTCCCCACGCAGCTTTCCAAATGTGCTTACTCAGTGAGTAATGTTTGGGAACTAAAGCTGTTGCAGCTCCACTGAAAGTTGTGTGCATTTCTGTTTAGAAAAAAAGAGCTAAGGTAAATGCTTATGCCAGAGCTACACCATTAATAGTAATTTCAAGTGTCATATTCTTGCCCTTAAATAATAATTCCCCCCTTCTCTATATACTTTGCCCTTCTCATCAAAATTTGGAATCACCATGCAATATTCTTCCTCACTATGGAGAGTTGTGGCATATTTCTTCTAAAATTGTAGTGATTATTACCAAATGTACATCTGCAGGTATATATCGGCATATGTAGATAGAATTTGCAGAGGGGAAATAGCATCTCTTTCCTTCTTCATGTTTTGTCTTTCTTTCTGCCCTTTATGTTTTGTTTTTTTGAGGCACTATGAAGTGGTCACCCTACTTTTAAAATGACTAATTGTAAGTTTTTCTGCACAAGTTACTTATGGGAGCAGAAAGCCTATAGCATTTTTCTGTTTGCTGGAAGTTTGGCAATTTATGGCTGATCCACCCAATCGTTCATCACATGGTGGCTGTGGAGAAAGGGAATGCCAGCCCTTGCCAGATTCAGCTTGTGGTGAGTGTGAAGACTGGTTACATTTGCTTGGCAGAAGCTGTCTTCAAAACAAAAATTGATCCATTCTCTGCCCAAAAGGTAGCATCAAACTACATATTTATTGATTGATTTGTGTATTTTAGGAGAGTAAGTAAATTAGTAAATGAATTTGAACTGAAATAGTAACTGAAGTGCATCCAGAGAAGGGCGACCAAAATGATATGATTTCCCTGTTTAAATGTTTGATAATAATCCGCCATATAATAGAAAATAGAAACAGGCAAGGTTGTATTGCTTATTATTGCCACAATATTATTGTGTTTGTTTTGGGGTAGGGACCTTAAAATTAAAATGCAGTCGAAAAATAAGCACAAAAGATAGAACTGTGGTAAGAAAATCAACAAGCCAGTCAAATTAAAGGCCAGATGAAAAAGGACAAGCTTTGCAATCTCTCCTAAATGTAACAGAATGAGAAAGTATATATGGGAGAGGAGGTCAGGGATCATTCCACAAACTTGGGGCAGCATAAAGGTTGCAGCTGCATTTGGAAACGTCAACTGGAGCTGGTCAAAGGCACTCTGGATGGCTGCTAGGGCTTGGTCACTACTCATTCTAATTCTTGTTCATTTCAGTTTCCAATGTGTTTGTTTATAAATCCACTCCCTCATGTTTCCATATAATCTGCAGTTTTTAAATTTAAAAAGTGTAGAAAAACTGTTGAAATATTTACTTGTATGTACTTTTGTATGCATTTTGTTTTAAAATATACACATATACACATTCTGTCATATGCTGATTGTTATGAAAATATGTGCATATTGGTATATTTTTGAGTTAGTTCATGTGAGAAAGCTGTTTTTCTTCAAATTGCAGTCTGAACAAAATTCTTGTGCAGCCCGAGGCGCAGCTCTCACTTGGTCATCACTGAGCACTAAAGTTTTCCTAAACTATGTACAGTTCCCTTAAGGACCAAGGCAGATATTACGTGAACTGATAGTTCTCCAGCCAACTACAGTGGTACCCCGGGATACGAATGCGCCGCCTTACGAAATTTCCGGGTTACGAAAAAAATCCATAGAAAAAAACTGTTCCGGGTTACGAAGGTTATTTCGTGTTACGAAAATTTTTTTGGTGCTTTTCGGCGCTTTTTCGCACGAAATCGCGGCTTTCGCTATTAGCGCCTATGGCTTTTTCGGCTTACGAAGGATTTCGGGTTACGAACGCGGCGGCGGAACGAATTAAATTCGTAACCCGGGGTACCACTGTAATCTGCTACCATCACAATTACTATTACCACCATCATGCTTGGGATAGATAGTTTGTAGGAGATTCCTAGAGTCCCCCCAGCCAACATGGCAACCGGTTGGAGAATTTTGGAGTTGTCATTCAAAAAGGATGCTGCTGCTGCTGCTGCTGCTCATGACTATGATCATCCTCATCCTCATCATCACCATCACCTCCTTTGTCCTGCCTTATCAAGTTTAGTCTTCCTCATGCATTAAATGGAACACAGTACTTCTACTATACAGTATAATGTTGTGGGTGACAGGATGATGATGATGGTAGTGAGCATTTTGCATTGACCAAGTTCACTATTTTGCATTTGATCAAGCTGAAGCTTCTTCACCCTCATGCATTATATAGTTCATTACATTTGCTCTATATAATACTCTGGGTGAAATGTGCTTGACACATCACCCGAAACATAATAAGCCCCAAAGGAACAGACTGCACGTGGTTCATTTGGATAATTCCTGTACGCATTAGCAAAGCACTGACCAGTGGCATGGGGGAGAACCTTTACATTCCTAACCAGTAAAGGAAGAAAAAAAAGGAGGCACTAAGAGGTTAGCAGAACACAATATCCTTCCAGGGCATCTGTTACATTTTCAGCATGCATTGTCTGAGGCCTGCTTAGCCACCCAAGTCAAATGTCTAATTGCTTGAGACATCTGAGCACTTTAATCAATAAATGTAGAGATCATTAGTGAGGCATTTGGAAAGACTTGGCACCTCAGAAAAAAAATCATTGCCTGGAATTCCGTCCCCCTCCTCAATTTAAAAGCATCTGTCATATTTACTATCCTCTCTTTGGTATGTTTGTATGTGTGAAAAAATGACTGAAAAATGATTTCTACCTCAAGAAAGAAGGCTAAAAATGTATTGGGGATCCCAATGCCACTTTTCAGAACCTAAAGAGAAATTTGTTCAATTGAAATAAAGTGGACATATCTCAAAAGCACTGCATGGCAGAGTGAGAACGTCATAGACTTCATAGATTGTGTGAAAGAGCTCTACTTTCCCAACTTTTTCCTTAATAGCATCCCAGACCCCTTGCCTAGGATAACTATTTCTCCTTGATCACTATATTGCTGCATTGTTGTCTGAAGAATACAATGAGATATATTAGCCATGTTCAGTGGGATTTGCGTCTTTTTATCTTCATAAGATGGTACAGAAGTCTAGCAGTCAAACTGATTTTGAAAGTCCCCTCAGTTCCAAAAGCAGCTGTGAGACAGTGTGTAAAGTTGCTGTTTGGGAAACACAAACTCAGACATCCAAATGGTCCATGAAATTATTTACATGGCTCTCTATATTCTGAACAAAGTAAACATGGAAGAATTTTACTGCTAAAGAATATACATTGATATGGAATTGATATAGATGCTGTTTTAGTTATGATGAAGGCTCGCTGTCATTGTTGCTGCAGTTTTGTGCCTTCAGGACCCTTCTTAAGGTGAACCTATCACTCAATGGGTTTCATAGGCAAGCTGGGAATTGAACCCTAGTCTCCACAGTCATAGTCCAACACTCAAACCACTATGTTACCCTGGCTCTCTATCATACAAATTGCAAAATCAACTCAAACACCTATATTTAGTGTGTGGATAATGTCATTATATGGTTGAGTCAGTAGGTGGCAGCGAGTGTAGATTTATTTGGGTGGATGTAAGAGTTTCCTGTTGTTCCTACATTCATTTTTAAGAGCAACAGCTAAAAAACTCCATGTCCTAATGAAAACCCACCTTTTATTCCTCCACCTGGAGGGAACCTTCCATTGGTTCCTTTGGAGCCTTTTTCAAAAAGAGGAATGATCTTACATATGTCCTTCTTTTGTACCATTCCAGAAACAATTAAAACCCTTCTATTAAATTGGGTAACCTTCTGGGTTTTGGCAGAAAATCAGAAAGGGGAAAAATCTCAATAATACACCCTTTTCAGGGTTCAAAGGGTTTGGCCAGTAATATAGGTGTTCTTTTCCAAATTAAGATCATTCCTTTTCAGATTAAAGCACTTATTACAATTCCTTGTTTATTTAATAGGATCTCTTGTGTTTCCCCCCCCTCACAGACAGACTCCTTTTCCCCTGCCTTGTGTGAATCATTAAAAGCACCAGTCTAGCTGTCCTAGCTGCAAGATTAAAGATTAAAAAACAAATAAAATCTTTCTGCTTTGATATAAACCAGCTGCCATATTTTAACTAAAGGCCCATTTGATATAGTTTATGTACATAACTATGCTGATAAAGATACAGAACAGGATGGATTAAAGAAAGACAACAATTCTGGCCTTGCTTTCTTTTCTTTGAAAAATACCTTGTACTGTACTTTGTTATGATTGGGAAAGCTGGACAGTGAAGAAAGCTAACAGGAAGAAAATCAACTCATTTGAAATGTGGTGCCGGAGAATAGTTCTTGAGATATCACTGACTGTTAAAAAGACAAATAAATGGGTCTTAGAGAAAATCAAGCTTAGAAGTGATACACATTAGAAGGGAAGATGTTTAAACTGAGGCTGTCATACTTTGGACATATTATGAGACAACACGAATCATTGGAAAAGATGATAATGCCAGGTGAAGTGGAAGACAATAGGAAAAGAGGGAGACCATAGGTGGAGTGATTCATTAAAGGAAGTCACAGCCCCGAGTTTGCAAGGCCTGAACAGAGCAGGTGATGCTCAAGGCTCTTGAAGGTCTCTCATTCATAGGGTTGGTATAAGTCAAAGTTGACTTGATGGCTAACAACAACACCTTTGTTAGAATAATAAAACCATCATTCTACACAAACATCACCATCAAAATAGTTATAGTTTGCAGGGGAGACTACTCCATAAAGAGAGGTTTTAGACAGCATGTCAGTGGCATGTCCACATTGTGATTGGTAATAGTTCTCAAGGGTTTCTGCAGTTTGAAGGTGATCTTTCCCATAACATACTATCCGATGAGTAAGACAACATAACAAAGGTGAAGCTTTTGTATAGCCTGTGGAACAACCATGTGTTTTGCCTGCAGAAGCAGAACTACCTTCTTCATAAAGCAATCTGAAGCTAGCTGGTTCAGATGATGCTAATAAGAGAAGGACAATAGATGAAAACCAAGACTGGTATGAAACGGGACAGCAAACGTTTGTAAAGTATTTGCCCTGCCAGGAGGTTAAGAGAAATGTCCTGTAGGTGGGACTTTGGGCAAGCTGAGCAAGCTTTGGGCAAGTTAACCTCTGTGGGGTTACTGGAGGTAAGTTTGATGGGTTTCATAACTTTGTTGGTACCCTTTCAAAAGAGAGATTCCCCCCATGTAGTAACACTGGTCCTTTAGAAACAAATATATGAGAGAGCCATCATGTCTAGTGGTTTGAACATTGGACTATGACTCTGGAGACCAAGTTTAGAATCTCTACTTGGCCATGGAAACCCATTGGATGACCTCGGACAAATCAGATTCTCTCAGCTTCAGAGGAAGACAAAGGCAAACCATCTCTGAACAAATATTTCCAAGAAAATGCCATAACAGCTTCCCCTTAGGCTTGCTGAGAACTGGAAATGGCATGAAAGCACACAAACACAAATATGTAACAGGATATAATTTTAGTGGAAGCAAGATACACAACAAAACTAGCTGCCAGAAGCATTAGTAGCATTACCTTTTATAGTTTCTTGTGGATTTTTTGGGCTATGTGGCTATGTTCTAGAAGAGTTTTATTCCTGACGTTTCGCCAGCATCTGTGGCTGGCATCTTCAGCAAATGCCGGCCATGAAAGACTTCAGCATTACCTTTTGCTTTTAAAAATGTTAACAATGAAATACAATGCATCTACTCAAAAATCTTGATTTCAATGAGTAAGTGTGCATAAGATTCAATATAAAAAAGACTGTACAAGAAAAGTAGATGGAATTAAATGTGGGCAATAAAGTGTTTTGACAAGTTCCACAGTATTCCAACATGTCTGCTTTAAAGTGTTTTTGTGCCCTGGTGGAAAGTGTCTGTCACCCAGGAGTTGTTAGCTTTAAGGGTCAGCTCTTTACTCCCCAAAACTCATTCATATTATTCTAAGCATATAGCCAAATGATGTTGAAAGTCTACACTTCCTTGGAATAAGTCTTCCTGGCAGGCAAGCTTCCATGGAATACGACATTTGATATGTGAATTCCACTGAATGTGTACAACAAACTAAGGTTCATGGTTCCTCAACAGGGTCACCCACACTTGCCAACTCTCTTTTGCCATTAGCTACTGGCCAATTTCTTTTCACTTGCTCTCTTTCAGTCTGTCATTTTTGTTGCATCAGCCAAGTCTCTATTCATGTTTCTTGCTTCCATCTTGGACTTAAGCCTATTCTAGGTGATTACCTCCTACCTTAATTCCATTCACTTTTTTTGCACAGTCTTTTTTATATTGAATCCTATGCACACTTACTCATTGAAATCAAGATTTCTCCCCCTTTAAACAAATTTCTCACATCTGACACTTTTTCCATGATGGACCCAGCAATTTAATAAATGTTGCATTATATTCAGCAAATCACTCACTTCTAACACGTTGTACATAATAAATGGAATCCTTTTATGAATGCATGTATTGTAAGGGGGATGTGAAAAACTTTTCAATTGGATTTCATGACATTTCTCTGAATATTACCTGCATTTTTATCCCATTCTTTTTCATATCAGTTCATAGACATTTATATTTTCTTCCGGCAGGGAATGGGGGTGCCAATTTTTTTTCTATTATATATATATATATATATCACAAAGCATCATAATTTTTTCTAAATGTATGGATTTGGGTACACATTTTCCACATCAACTAAAAGTGCTTATGAGTTTTTCAGTTGCAGAACATTTTTAACTGATCACATATTTAAAATAAACCGTAAGTCTTGCGAATGTGCATCTATCCAAGTCAAGTTGTATTTTGTCTTCTGATCAGTCTTGGAAGATGTGAGATATTATATTGTGAAGCTTTCTAGAAAAAAATCCTATTACTCCCTATTATGTGGATGCATTAACTGTGACCATATACATTAAATATATGTGAATATTCTAGATGTAAGTTTGTAAAGCCACATTTTAGTCATGTGTTATTTAATTGCATGAGTTCTTGTGAGTCCAAGTATAATGTGCTCATACATGGCCAAGTCTGATGTTGTAAATGCAATTGAACAGAAACACAAAGATATAAGACAATATACATGAGCAATAACTTCACTTTGCACTCTTTGGCTTTCATTCAAAACCTTCTGAAGTTAATGGGAAAAAGTACTGTTGATCTCAGAGAGCTTTTGATCAGTCTGCACAATATCAGCATATCCCCCTGCTTTCTTTCCCTGTGTGCACATGAAATGGAGGCAAAGAAAATAAATCCTACAGCAGCAAACTTCAAAGTTGTTCCATAGGACAGTTCACCATTCTACAACAGGGTACCAATACATTATGCAGGACTCTTTATGTATACTTTTGTTCATCACATTGCCTATAATGTGTACTGTGCATATGTTTTTGTGAATTACATAGACACTCCAATAGATAATATGGCCAGTGTGGTATTGTGGTTAGAGAAAAGGTGAACATTGTTATGCCCTTTAGATGTTGCTGCACTACAGCTCCTAGCATTCCGCACCATTGTCTATGCTGGCTAGGACTGCTGGGACAACAGTCCAGCAACATATGGCTGCACGATTCCTGTTCGTGGCTAAGGATTAAATCAGGAATGGAAATACTGGCCAGAGTCCTGTTGTTGTTTCATGCTGATGCAGATTCTGTTGTGCAAGAAATTGCATTTCTCAGAGGTTGTACAAAGGTAGTATTCTGTTCAGGTTACCAGGAGTGGGGATCATTTAATTCTCCAGATGTTATGTGCAGGCCCTTGCAAAAGTAGAATCTGCCCATGAAGGATTGCAGGAGAGGGAATCATTGGAAGAGATTGGCGTGACTTGTGGGGATCCAAGGTGGTGATAAAAAAATACCCTTTGGACTTTTTACAGATGCCTCACACTGAATGCATAAGAAATTTTGCTAGATAAAATTCAAACATTATGGGGATTCAATGAGTGCATTCCAGGCTGCAGAATGCAAAAGAGTCTGAGATTCATGATGTTGCATTTGGCAGCAGCTCTATACAGACACACCTAAATTACAAGCTCCCCTGATGCTGCTTCTAATTACATGTAGTAGTAGTAACAGTCAACTCTTAAAATAGCAGCTGTCACATGTCAACTGTAGTGAAAAATCTCCCATAATAAAAGGGTGTAAAAAGCCTGCATTCTAATCATTCCAGCCTGTAGAACAACTATGTGCCATTCAATTAGATCTCCTAACCATTCTGGAGGGCAAGGAGGGTAAAGAAGCTAGGTTCCCAGGCTGAAACACCAAATGGAAAAGTTCAGGCAGCACTTAGCCAGAAATCTAATGAAATGGAGAATGCACATTCCAGGGGGCCTTTCATACTACAGAATTATAGCTCCATGATTCCACTTTAACTGCCAGGGAAAAATCCTGGAGGGTGTAGTTTGGTAAGGCACTAGCACGCTCTGGCGGAAAAGTCTAAATATCTCCCCCCAAAGCCCCATGATAGGATCAGCTTAGGGTTACAGTAATTCAAAAACGACTTGAAGGCACACAACAACACAGTAAAACTCCAAATCCTGGATTCTGCAGCATGAGACCATGGCGGCTAAAGTGGAATCATGCTATAACTGTGTAGTGTGAAAGAGCTCTAGATTGGGACAGAATTCAATCTATCACTCATAGCGGGGTACAGACCGCCGCTTTGCAGCGGTCTGGCGCCGCCGCCAGAAGGGTCCGCGGGGGAGCCGAGCCTTCAAAGGCCCGACCCCGCGCGGACCGAAAAAAGAAGCTCCAAAATGGAGCTTCTTTTTGCGTCGCGTTTGCGACGTAGCGAGGCGCCAGGGGCGCGCTCGCTACGTCAGCAGCGGCGCGACGCGTCTGGGAGCTGTGCGTCAATAGCAAAGATGGCGGGCGCCATGTAGAAAGGCGCGCCATCTTTTACGTATTGACTACGTATTAGGGTTAGGGGGGTGCGGAAGCACGCCCCTTCCTAACCCTAATACGTATTCAATACGTATTTTTGGCGGTTTGTAACCGCCATAATGTCGACTAACTCTAACAGGCACAAGGCTAACATTCACATGCGGTGAATTCTGGATTTCAATACCCACCAGACTGATTCTGCATCTACCTGAAGAGAACACAAAGACTTTCTGGAAAGCCATGCCTGATGAATCAAGTCCTTTGGTTCTGACAGTATACCTGGAGCAACTCAGAATCAGCAGCTTTTGCAACTGTGGAAGTTTCTTAGATCCGTGGGTGCATGCAATCATCTATCTCTGATAACTCAATGTGGCGCTCCTGAGAGAAATACCCTGTGGGTTAAGTGAAATGAATATGCCATAGGAGTATGGGAACGGCGTGTAAAATCTTTACAGGGGAGGGAAGTAATAAAAAGGTACAAATGCAAGGAAGCAGGGATGTGACTCATTTACTGAAACCAGCTATCAGCTATTGAAAATCAAACAAAACAAGGTATCTGCCAGTGAGGCTGCGCTGTCAACAACAACAAAATTGCCACAGTTTCACAAAGAAAAGATAAAGATTTACTATCTTCCAGTACTATGATGCAAATGGAGATGAGATGTCTGCCAAATGGAAAATCAGATGCCACTAACATCTGGATTATGTGAACAATTGCCCTCCAGGCTCATGAAGGATCTGGCTGAAAGGGCAGCAAGGTCTGTTGATATTTTCACACACGAGGCTCCACACATCAGTTTACATTAATTGGACTACAACACAAATGCAGATCTCCTTCAGCCAGGATTAATATTTATATTTTTCTCCCTAAATTTAATGCATTGATTCTAAACATGGGGAAAACCTAAATGGATAGAAAAAGACAGCACAGGTGATGGCTACCATGTCAGTGGCACAGTGAAACCATCCTAGGTTTCCGTCTGAACTTGAAAGGACGTCCCCAAGGTGCTATCCTCAAATAGTTAACACCTTGGACAGTCCCTTTAAAGTTCAGACAAAAACCAGAAAGGATTCACCACCCCAGTAATAGGAAGACACTAGCTGCCACTAGAAAAGGCTCCATAATTAGGCCTTCCCCTCTGATGTGTGGAACAAGATAGAAACAGATGACAGAAATTGACAGAGAATCAAAGTCCAGAAAGCATGATCATGGTCTCTCATGCCCCCCTGCTTTACATGACTGTACTTGTGAATGCTCACATCACAAACCTGAGACAAGGCACTTTATTAGCAGTATAATAGTTAGCCCTCTGTATCCACTGATCTGCATCCATAGATTCAACCATCCGTGACTTGAAAATATTCACATACAAACAAAAATTTCAAAAAGCAAACCTTGATTTGTGCAATTTATATAAGGGACACCATTTTACGACGACACTTTATATAATGGGACAAGCATCCATGGGTTTTGGTATTCATGGTGGGTCCAGGAGCCAAACCCCAGGGGATACTCCTGTAGTATTAACATTTCCATCCTGCCTTTTCTTCAGGGAGCTCATGGCAACATAGACAGTTTTCCTCATTTTAACTTGCATAACAGCTCTGTGAGTGAGATTACGCTGAGAGGTTCTGACCGGCCCACATTCTGACTGGTGAGCTACATAGTTTGGTGGGGTTTGTAACTGAGTCACCCTAGTTCAGCCAACTATGCAGGTATGTCATAACCCCAACTGTCCCAATGGCTCAGACAGTCCAAGTTAATCCCCTGTTGACCCACTTTTCAGCTGCTTTTAAAAGTCCCAGATTCTCTCTCTTCCTCCACTTTCCCGTTTTGTTTTTTGTCTACTTCCATTGGTGCAAAGTGAGCTGAAGTGCAAAAGTAATGTGCAGTTAGTTAACTCAGTGTGGGGCCGCAGAAGAGAAAACAAAATCTTCTCCTCCCTTTAAACATAGGCAAAAGCAAACTGCTGCAGCCTTTTATTGTTTGCTCAATCTCATTAATAACTCTGCCATCTTGACAATTCTTTGATGTTGCTGTGCGCATGTGTCCTGGTTTTCATGTGTGAAATGTTGGAGAGTAGATACACATGCAATCAATTAAAAGACGGAGAGAGAGAGAGAGTACCAGAACCAAAAAAGAATATGGAGTAATTTGTCAACAGTTCTTCATCCTTTACTACATTCTTCCATGTACCCCCTCCATTTTGTAAGGAAAGATTTATTCTATAGAAGAAAGGTTTGTGTTCATTCATCCAGTGACTCTGTGTTGTGTGTGTGTGGTGTGTGTGTGAGAGAGAGAGAGAGGAGAGAGGGGAGTTTATCACATGGATGAATTTCTCTTAATTTCGAATGAAAAGAAATGGGGCCAGAACCGCATTCATGTGAATTCGCAATTCAGCGAATTTATGTGAATTCGAATGGGTTTGCATTGACTTCCCATTGCCTGAAAATAGCTTGCCATTGCCCGAAATTGCATGTGGTAGTCTATCACGTAATAACGTTAAACCCCATGATTGCGTTTGGATTGCCATTGGATTATACTTCCATTTTCCTTGGAAAGAGAGAAAGAATCCGACTTTAGGTGATTGCCTGCTTTAGGCATGCCTTAACTTTGTGTGTGTGTGTGTACCTTCAAGTCACCTGTCAACTTATGGTGACCCCATGAATTTCATAGGGTTTTCCTAGGGAAAGGATACTCAGAGGGGGTTTGCCAGTTCACTTTATGAACCTGGAAAAAGGCCTGCACCTCCATACAGCTACTACCAGCTTCCAGACTGAACATTCCTCTGCACAAAAGCTGTAGCCCACGGGTCTTTCTAGACAAGCAGTCAGCCTGAAGTGCTTCACGTTTGGCATGAGGACCTTGGTAGGAGCCACTTACTATCATTAAGACATGTTTGATGGGGTAGAAGTTTTTCCTTTCTTTTTAAAGTTCATTTCAAGGCCAGCTTATTTTTATTATTATTATTTCCAAGACAGCCTCTCCACACACCCACGTCTTCAATGGAATGTTAATAATTTGCTTGGTGGAGATGAAAGGCTCTTTGATAGGAAGCAGCATAAACACATCCCTGTCTGTTCAAAGGTCTTTGTCCACCAGCAACAGAAGCATGGCTTGAGTGGACAGTGGACAGACCTGACATGTTGGAAATATTTGTTTTAAAACATGAATTACTACCCTTCTCCTCCTACTGCTTTAAAGTTGCAAATCTTATTGAGGAACACAAGAGGCAAATTATTCAGCTCCCCTGTCCTTTCAGTGAACAACATTCTAAAAGTCAAGATTAACCCATCTATTGTGGGGATTTCTCACATTTCAAGGTGTCAAAAGTATATAGCTCACATAAACTTTGACCCATGTGAGAAGCAGAAACTATCCGGATCAACTGACAGTCATGTTTGTTACAACAAAAGCAGTGAAGAGCTTTGTTGCAAAGCCTAAAGGCTAGCAACTATGATTTTATGGGCTCGATACTTGGGACTTAATTTTGCATTTTTGAGAGCTAGGTATGTATATCGTCTATGTATATAGGTGAATAGGTGTAAATCGCAGAAAATGTTTTATACTGAATCAGTTGATGGGTTCCTCTAGCTAATAATGTGTTCAAAGACAACCATGTTAGGCTGGAAAATCAGTACACAAAGAGATCTTGCATCCCGTTGAGACTGACTGAAAGACAGAATTAGTAGCGTGATCCTTGTAGACTTGAGCCTACTTCCCGGATGCATTGGATGGAGCGGAAAGCCCAGGGATAGACTATAAAGCAGTTTGTGTGTGAAATGTCCACAGGAATGCAAAACTGTCTGGAATTTGGTGTGTGAGATGAGGTGACAAGTTCAGTTTTAATTACAGTCATTGAGGGACAAAGCAAGGAAGTTGTCTAAAGCCAAGGTTAGTAGGTAACCATATGAAGTATTGGGATGTAGTGTGGGAACCAAATAGAAGATGTGAGCCTATGAGGCTGGGGGTTAGGCAGTGCTATCATGTGTGTCGTGTGCACGAAACCATTGTCTTGTTCAACCTGGGCCTATCACCAAGCTGCATATACCAGTATGGCATGCACAGGGGAAGCGTGGTCCCTGTTGTGCTCTCGGACATCTCACGGCTTCGATACCATTGACCATGGATCCTTCTGGAACGCCTGAGGGAGTTAGGTATCAGGGGCACTGCGCTCCAGTGGTTCCGTTCCTACCTCTGTGGTAGATTCCAGATGGTGCAGCTGGGGACACTTGCTCCGATAAGAGGGCACTTACATCTGGTGTCCCTCAAGGAGCTATTCTGTCCCTCATGCTATTTAACATTTAACATGAAACCGCTGGGAGAGATCATCCAGAGACACGGGGCGCGGTGTTATCAGTATGCTGATGACACCCAAATATGCTTCTCTGTGTCCCTGCTGATGCAGTAACTAGGATGGCTTCTCATCTAAATGCCTGCTTGGAGTCGGTAATGGGCTGGATGAGGAAAAACAAACTCAGCTTAAATCCAGAGAAAATGGAAGTACTAGTGATAGGCTCCCCCAGTCCGGGTGGTGAAATCTGTCCACCTGTCCTGAAGGGGGTCACGCTCCTCCTGAAGGACTCAGTTCGCAGTTGGGGGTGCTTTTGGACATCGCTCCAGCTGACTTCTCAGGTGGATGCAACGGTCAGAAGCACCTGTTACCAGCTTCGGCTGATACGCCAGCTGCGACCCTACTAGGCCGGGGGACCTTGAAACAGTGGTACATGCTCTGGTAACCTCTCAGTTGGATTTCTGTAATGCGCTCTACATGGGGCAACCTTGTACAAACCCGGAAGCTTCAGCTAATGCAGAATATGGCAGCTAGGTTGATCACTGGATGTCCCAGGGCCGACCATATACACCGATTCTGCATGATCTCCATTGGCTGCCTGTTTGCTTCCGGGCACAATACAAGGTGTTGGTTATAACCTATAAAGTCCATATGGCTTGGGCCAGGTACTTGGAGGATCGCCTCCCCATATGCCGTCCCGCACTCTCAGGTCGCTGGGAAGAATCTGTTGAGGATCCCGAAACGAGATATGTATCACCTCACAAAGGGCCTTTTCTATCTCAGCCCTGGGATCTGGAACACCCTCCTGAGGAACTCCATTCCGCCACCCCCTGGATCTCTTTAAAAAGAGACTCAAGACCTTCCTGTTTCGGCAAGCCTTCCCCGATGCTCCTTGATGATATATGACTCCCCTATAAGTACAGCATACCAAGCACATTTAGCTGGCCTGGATTTGAGTGGTTTTTAATCTGTATTCTGAAATGGTTTTATTAGATTTG
>NC_056523.1:300528515-300530713 GCF_019175285.1 Sceloporus undulatus | reverse complement strand
TGAAGTTTTATTTATGTATTGCAATTTTTATCCTGTATTTTGTATTTGATATTGCAATTTTTACACACGGAAAAATGATCAACACGGAATAGCGGTTTATAAATAAAACTTATTATTATTATTATTATTATTATTATTATTATTATTATTCCATAGCAACAGAGCCATAATCATTGAAAGGGTATCAAACTGCTGTTCCTGTGTAAATATACTCCTGCTCTATGTTGACTGGTAGCCGCTCTCCAATATTTCAGATAGAAATCTTTCATAGCCCTACTAGTAGATGCCAGGGAAACCTACCTTGAAGCCTTACTGCATTACAAAAGTAAGCCAACATGCAGTGAGAGAGTGGCTTTCTGCTTACCTTTCCACCTGCCCTTGAAGCACTTCCATTCTCTTCCTGACAGAGACGGTCATAAAAACATGCCTTTTCTCATGCTGAAAAATGTTAAGGAAAATGCAACATGGGACATATAGTAGAAGAAATAAAACATGTATGTGAAAGTCACAGTGACTAAGCAAAAGCAATTAAGAAGCCACACAGGTGAAAAAGCTAATGTAATTTAGAAGGCTTGAATGCCAAGGACAAATTTATAGAGTGTATAATTGGAAACACCTGAGATTTATTAAGTGTATAAGGTGAAATGATGAAATTGTTAAGTATGGGTTGAACTATCAAAATGAGTGTATATGCCCACTGGGTGGAAACTGACTAAGTGGGTGGTGTTTAACAATGGCTATAATAATTGCTATGATTGCCAATGTTTTTTGTGGAGTAGTTTGGGTAGTTTGGAGATATAGTTTAGAGTATTGGAGATTGTAGAGATTGTTGAGGGTATAGAGTATTTGTATATAATAGAATAAAGTAGATCTTTTATATAAGACTACTGAGTTGTCTGGTGTCTTGAGTGAAGATATAAGAGCCAGCAGGATCCTGGAGAAATTTGAAGACATCTCAGGAAGAAGAGTGAGAAGGCTTGGAGAGTTTGTCAGGGTCTTCAGCCTATTTTCTGAAACTCTGCTGCTTTGGAGAAAAGCATTTACCAACTGATCAAAGCTGATCAGCTCTGCTGCATAACAAGGTGGTGAGTTAGAGCCAGAGGTGAAGAGCTACAACTCCCATCATCCCTGGCACACTTTTATGACCATCTCCCACTGGAAGTGCTTCGACAGAAAGCCACTTGTCTCTTGCTTGCTGCATACTGGCTTCCTTTTGTAATGTAATATAATCAGACTCCCTTGGATTTTCTGAATGCAAAACATGTGGTTTACTAGTGAACTACAGGCCTTTCTCAGAGGTAAGTTTATGATTTGCATGTCTTCAAAACTTTAGGTTTGGCTGACCAACAACAAGCCTTGAAAACCCGGCGAGGTTTATAATACAATACACAAATTTAAGCATAGCTAGCATTATAACAAATGTAATCATTTTTAACATTATTATTACTGTATTTTTATTGTTTTATTTTATTTTATTTTTATTGAATTTCCTGGAAGGGAGAAAAGATTACTTTCAGCATCAAATCATAGGTTGGAAATGACACACCAAGGGGAAAAAAGAAAAGAAAAAAACAGAACCTAAAAGCATTTTTCTTTCTCCATAGTATATTTCACATAGAAAGCACTTCACTGGTAGTTATTATTATTATTACACTTTATTTATATAGCACTGTAGAATTACACAGCACTGTACATACAATCAATAAAATAGATAAAGTAAACCTGCCCATGGCGTACAATCTAAGAAATAATAGCATAATACATATAAATAATACATAACAATACAGGAAAGGGATCAATAAAGTAAATCAGGCAACAAATAAAAAATGTCAAATAACAAATAATAGTCACGCAATGCCTGAGAACGCTTCTCTGAACAGGATGGTTTTCAACTCAGTTTTGAAACTGGTTAAAGAAGTGATGACCCATGTTCGTGGGGGAAAGAGGTTCCAGGAGTGAGGGGCAGCAAATGAAAAGGGACGAATCCGGGACAGGGCAGTGAAAATCCTAGGCTGAGACAGCAGACCTTGACTACCAGAACAGGGGGCCTGAGCAGGAAGGTGAGGAGAAAGAAGGTCTGATAAATAAGGAGGGGCCAGCCCATGAAGGGCTTTAAAAGTCAAGAACAGGAGCTTATACTGAATACAGAAGGGGAAGGGGAGCCAGTGAAGGGATGATAATAAAGGAGACATATGGTC